>NC_084478.1:40677617-40980647 GCF_027409185.1 Cynocephalus volans | reverse complement strand
TCTGGCACAACCTGGAAATCCTCTCTCTACTGACGTGTGGCCCCTTGCATCAGATTAAAATTCTCACCTTCCTCAAACCCTAAGATGAAAGAAAGCATGCCTCACGTCCAGCACCCCCTGTCCTCTATAAGACCCCACTATTCTGGGGTCTTTGGTCTCTAGTCTTTACTCAGGCAACATCTGAGCCTCCCTCATCCCACCTGACTCTGCCAGCTTCACATCAAGGCCCTCAACTCCCCAAGTCCCCAGGGCTGGATGTGAGGAAGGGATACATTTGGCTACCTCTGCCTGGGGTTTCCCAGGGCTAAGAGGGGGTGGAACTTTGTGGACTACCACTCACGACGTTGGTGTTCATCTCAGTCCTCCCTGTCTTGACCTAATGCCTTTCTGCTCATACTAAGGCAATCAACTCCCTGAGACACCCTGAGAAGAAGTGAAATTTTTCTCATCTGGCCACGACTATCCATGGTCTCCTAATGCAACATTCAGGAAGGGATTCTGTGTTACCCTCACTGTTATGAGATGGGTGGTCCCCTCAGTTCTCAGGATCCTCTCCTTGACTCCTGGCACTAGCTGGGAATCCTCAATCTGCTAACCTTAGGCTGTCTACCTCGGTGAAATTCCTCACCTCCCTGAGATGCTCTAGGAAGAAGTGAGATTCTCCATGTCATCATACCCAGATCTCCCAAGTTTTGCAGTAGGAACAGAGCTCTACGTTCTGTTTCTACGTGGGTCACTTCTTTCTGGGAGGGGTCCCCTCATACTCAGTATCACCACCTTGGCTCCTGTTAGGAACCAGATCTTCTTATTCTGAATGGGGGCTGTCTCACTAAACTAAGGGTATTTATGTCCCTGAGACCACACCCAGAGAAAATGAGGGGACACCTCAGCCTGAGAGCTCTAACCCTGGCTTCTCAGTACTGAATGCAAAGGCAAGACTCTGTGTTCCCCTCTGTTCTGGGATAGGTGGCTGCCCCATTCCTCACACAGGATTTGTACCTTGACCTGTCATGGCCTAGGACTCTCCACCTCTGCTGAACTGGCACAGCCAGCCCTTCGCCTTAAACCGAAGCTCTCATCTTCCTAAGACCTTGCAGGCAGGAGTCCGGGGTATCTAAGTCTGCCAGCTCTGGCCTGGGACTCCCAGGAGCAGCAACAGCTGAAGCTCTCTCCACTGTGTAGCATCCCATTTCCTCACTCAGGGTCTTCATCTTGACTCTGCATACTTTCTGGGACTCCACCCTCTGTTGTCTGGAAGCCACACCACTCAGACAAAGATTCTCATATTCCTTGGACCTAAGTTGACAGAGTGAGCCACATCTTGCCAAGGCTCCTTGGGACCTGTGCTTGCTGACAGCAGGGCTGGGACTCTTAGGATCCCACTGTTCTGGAGTCTGTGGCTCTCTCAGGTCTCACAGAGGACTCCAACCTTAGCGCCTGGTAAGATTTATGACCCCTCCATATACTGACCCGAGTCCACAAGTCTCAGACCAAAGCCCTCATCTCTCTGAATCACTAGGAGGGAAGTTGGGGTGCTCCACATCTGGCTACCTTGCCTGGGGCTCCCAAGTTTGAGAGCAGGGCCCAATTTTGAGAAAACATCTGCTCATGAGCACTGAAAGTCCTAATTTTAATCTTTTCAGGGCCAAGACTCTCCCTCTACGAAGGGGGCTGTCCTCTTTAAACTAAGGCCTTCCTCTCCCTGAGGCCTTCAAGGCTGAAATGACACGGCTCCTCAGTCTTATAGCTCTGGCCCAGGGCCTATCAGGGCCGAGTGCACGGGCGGGACTTAGTGCGGCCCCTTTTGCTGTGGGTGAGCCGTGGTCCCCTCAGTCCACATTTAGGGTCCTCAACTTGACCTCAGACCAATTCTGGGAAGTCACCCTCGGCAGACCGGACTACACGCCTCTCAGATGCCACCTCTCAGAGAAGTGGAAGCAAGGGTGAGCCACATCCAGCTGTGGCTGCCCGGGGCCTCCCAGAGCCAACCGCAGGGACGGGACTTAGTGAGGGCCCGCCTGATCGTACGTGGGTGGGGGTACCTTCAGTCCACGTTTAGGCTCCTCAGCTTGACTGCAGACCAGTCCTGGGAAGTCACACTCTGCAGACTGGATGCCCGGCCTCTCAGATGCACCGCTTCTCAGACACCGTGCCTCTCAGACTCCACCTCTCAGACGTGCTGCTTCTCAGACACCGTGCCTTTCAGAGAAGCGGAAACAAGGGTGAGCCACATCCAGCTGTGGCTGCCCGGGGCCTCCCAGGCAGAAATCATCATGTCGAATGGATACCTGCACTCCCATGTTCATAGCAGCTCTGTTTACAATAGCCAAGACATGGAACCAACCTAAATGTCCACCGATGGATGACTGGATAAGGAAATTGTGGTATATATACACTGGAATACTACTCTGCCATAAAAAATAATGAAATACTCCCATTTGCAGCAACATGGATGAACCTGGAGAAACTTATGTTGAGTGAAATTAGCAAAGCACAGAGGGATAAATACCACATGTGCTCACTCATAAGTGGGAGCTAAGAGAGAAAGAAGGAAAGAAAGACCACAGTAGTGTGTTGGTCTTACAGATGGAGGAAACTATCCTAGGGCTACAAAGTGGAGTGGGGGGAAGGGGGGGAGGGAGGTTGGGGGATAATTGGGCGGGGGACACAGGGTACAAACGTAATTTCTGGTAATGGGTATGTGGCCAGTAGGAATCTGGCCCTCACATCATGGGCACGAGGGGTGACAATGAGCTTTGTATCTCATGAATATTCATAATAAAAATAAATAAATAATAAATAAATAAATTCGACTAATGAGAGGGCCTTAGATTCTTCCCTCTGCTGTGGTGTGACTATCATCCTCAGACCAAGACCTTCATTTCTCTGTTACCCCTGAGTGGGAACTGATGGGCACCTGTGCCTGACGTATCTGCCTGGGGTCTTCCAGGGCTCACAGTAGGGAGAATTCTGTGTGGCCCTCACTGATATGGGGTGGAAGGTCCCCACAGTCCTCAGGGTTCTCACCATGACATCTGGAACAACTTGGAAATCCTTCTCATGCTGACCTGAGGCTGTTCCCTGTGACCTAGTCTCTTACTTCTATGAGATGCCCTGGGAAAACTAAGTGCGAATCATCATGTCCAGGTCTGACAACAGGGGTGGGCCTCTCTGCGGCCCCCTCCTTTCTGGGAGGGGTGCCCTCATCATTACTCAATGTCACAGCCTTAAAACCTGTTAGGGACTGGGTACCTCTGATGAATTGGGCCTATCCCATTAGACCAAGGCCCTCACCTCCCTGAGACTACCTCTGGAAAAAATAAGGGCATCTCAGCCTGTCAGCTCTACCCTGAGCCTCTTATTGCTGGACAGCAGATGTGGGCCTTGAATGTGGCCCTCAAATCCGTTAGTCTTTAGACGGGAAGTGAGGTTACTCCAAATTTGTCTACTCTGCCCGAGACCTCCTAGAGCCCAGTGCAGGGGCACTGCTCAGTGTGGCTCCCTCTTTTGGGTAGAGGTCCGCTCATTAGCCCTCACAGTTCTCACCTTGACTCCAGTTAAGGCCTCGGTCTCCACCATCTGCAGAATGAGGACTAAGTTCTAAGACCAAGGTACTTCCCTCCCTCCCTGACACTTTCCAGGCAGAACTCTCCCAGACAGCTTTCCTGAGGCCTCCCAGTGCCAACCACAGAGGCAGGACTTATGGGGGCCCCTTTGTTATGGATAAGAGGTGATCCCTTCAATCCACACTCAGGGTCCTCACCTTGGTATCTCATGAGAGCTTGGAATTCCTCCCTCTACTGACCTGAGTCCACCAGCCTGCAAACAAAGCCCTCACCTCCCTGAATTTCTAGATAGGAAAGTCAGTACTCCACACACCAGAGCCTCCCAGAACCGAGTGCAGTGGCTCTGCTTTGCTTTGTTACATCCATTAGGGAGAGATTCCCTCATTTAGCCCTCAGGGCCCTCACCTTGACTCTAGTTAGGACCTAGCTCTCCTCCTTATGCAAAATCAGGGGTACTCCGTTAGATAAAGGCCCAGCAGTTGCTGAGACTTTTCAGGCACAACTCTGCCGGACAGCTCTCCCGGGACCTCCCAAGGCCGACCGCAGGCGTGAGACTTAGTGCAGCCCCGTTTGTTGTGGGTGAGCGGTGGTCCCCTCAGTCCACGTTCAGGGTCCTCACCTTGACCTCAGACCAGTCCTGGGAAGTCACCCTCGGCGGACCGGACTACAGGACTCTCAGACATGGCCTCTCAGACGGCCCGCCCCTCCGAAAGGCGGAAGCGAGGATGAGCCACATCCGTCCTCCCAGGGCCTCCCAGGGCCTCCCAGACGCCGCGCCTCCCAAACTCCGCGATTCCCAGACACCCCGCCTCTCAGAAAAGCGGAAGCGAGGATGAGCCACATCCGGCCTCCAGGGGAGGCTTGGGTCTTGAATGTTGTGGTTCGGGGGGCTTTGCTGTTGGGGTTGGTGATAGAGTTGTTTGTGGTTTTGTGGATGGCGTGTTATGATGAGGTGGAGGTTGTTATTAGTTTTAAGAGTATGGGTGATTGGGTGATTTATGTGGGGGAGGGGACGGGTTACATGAGGATTCTAGAGGTGTGGCTGTGTTGTATAGTTATGGGTGCTGATTGGTGGCGGTGGCTGTGTGGTCTTTGTTTATGGGTGTCATTATTGTTAGTGACGTTACTTGGGGGTGGTTAAATAATTAGTAGTGTAGTCATTAGGATTGTAATGAGGAAAGAAAGGAAGTAAAGTTTGATTAGACCTTTTTGGTTGGAGGTGGTTGTTGCAGCTAGTACTTGGAAGTGGGCAATGTTTTTTGGGACTGTTTCTTCTAGTCAAGCTAGGTCTAGTGTTTGGGAGGCTGTGCTTTGGCTTGCGCTTAGGCTGAGATAGGGTATTGTACGATGGGTAAGGGTTGGGAAGAATCCTAGGAGAGTAGAGAAGTTGTGTGAGGGTGAGGATAGTTTGGGGGTTAGGTTGAGTGAGTTTAGGCATAGTTCTAGTGCTAGGGTGAAGCCTAGAATGGTGATGAGGAGGGTGGATAGTTTGAGGCAAAGTGGTATAGTCATTTGGGGAATATTTATTGGGGGCATGCTGTTGGAGATGATAAAGCTAGCAAAGATGCTGCCGATTACCAGACGTTGGGTTGGGTTGGTGAGGTTGGGGTTGTTTTCGTTGATGCTTATTAGGGTTGGGACGTGGGGTTGTCCTAGTAGTGTAAGAAAAATGGTTCGGGGGCTGACCCCGTGGCACACTCGGGAGAGTGTGGCACTGGGAGCATGAGAGCGCTCCCACCGCGGGTAGGACTGGCTGGTGCGCTCACTGGCTGAGAGTGGTGCGGGCGACACCAAGACAAGGGTTACGATCCCCTTACCGGTCACACACACACACACAAAAAAAAAAAAAGAAAAGAAAAGAAAAATAGTTCCGGTACTTTAGGCGGCTGTGAGGGTGGTGGCAATGAGTATGATTGTGAGGGCTGAGGCGTTAGTATACAATGTGTTTATGGTCTCGATGATTAGGTCTTTGGAGTAAAAACTTGTTAGGAATGGCATGCCTGTGGGAGCGAGGTTTCCTATGATTAGAGAGGTTGATGTAAGGGGTATAATTTTATGTAGGCTTCCTAGTTTTCCAATGTCTTCTTCGTTGTTTAGGTTGTGGATAATAGAGCCGGAGCATATGAATAGTATGGCCTTGAAAAATGCGTGCATGCAGATGTGGAGGAAAGCTAGATGTGGTTGGTTGATGACAATCGTTACTGTTATTAGGCCTAGTTGGCTTGAGGTAGAGAATGCGATAATTTTTTGATATCGTTTTGTGTTAAGGTGCAGATCGCTGTGAATAGTGTGGTGAGAGCCCCTAGGCATAGTGTTAGTGTTTGGATTGTTTTGTTGTTTTCTATTAGGGGTAGAATCGGATCAGTAGGAAGATTTCTGCTACGACTCTTGTGCTGGAATGGAGTAGGGCTGAGACAGGTGTGGGACCTTCCATTGCAGAGGCTAGTCATGGGTGCCGGCCGAACTGGGCGGACTTACCTGTTGCAGCGAGGAGGAGGCCTGTTAATGGGAGGGGGCTCGGGTTTGTGTTGAGGATGAATAGTTGTTGGAGGTCTCGTGTGTTTGAATATACGAAAAATCACGCTGTAGCTAGGATGAAGCCGATGTCACTGAGACGGTTGTAGAGGATTGCTTGCAGGGCTGCTGTGTTTGCGTCTGTTCAGCCATGTCATCATCTGATTAGACGAAAGGATATGATGCCTACTCCTTCTCATCCAATGAAGAGGTGGAATAGGTTGTTGGTGGAGACCAGGATTAGTGTTGCGATAAGGAAGATGAGTAGGTATTTGAAGAACTTATTGATGTTGGGGTCCGATTGCATGTATCATAGAGAGAATTCTATAATGGATCATGTAACGAAGAGGGCTAGTGGGATGAAAATTATAGAGAAGTAGTCCAGTTTGAAGCTAAGGGATAATTTTAGTGTTTGGATGGTGATTCAGTGTCAGTTGGAGGTGATTGTATCCTGTCCAGAGTAAATAAATGTGAGGGCAGGTGTGAGGCTGGTCAAGAAAGCAAGTTGGGTTGAGGTTTTCACGTGGTAGGGGTAGTGCTTGTGCGTGTTGGTAAGGGTGGGGATGATGAGAATGACAAGTGAGATTACTGTTAGGGATAGGGGTAGGTTTATTACTTTTACTTGGAGTTGCACCAGATTTTTGGTTCCTAAGGCCAATGGATTGCTTCTATCCTTTAAACGTAAGAAAGCCATAGTTTTAGGTATGGTCATAAGAATTAGCAGTTCTTGGGATCTTTCTTGGTGAATAAGGGGTTTTGAGTCTCTGTTGTCAGGTTCACAGCCTAATGTTTTGTCTGAACTATATTTACAGTAAAGGGGCCCTAGAGCTGTTTTGGGGTTGAGGGACAGGAGTAGAAGCGGGATGATGTGTATGAGTATCAGGGAATTCTCTCGTGTGAGGGATGGTTTGATGCTGTTGATGTGATGTGTGAGAGCACCTCGTTGTGTTGTGATTAGTATAAATAGGGTGTATAGGGCCGTGATTAGTATGTTGAGTCCTATGAGGATAACTGTAATATTTGATCATGAGAATGATGTTATTATTATGAGTAACTCTCCGATTAGGTTGATGGTTGGTGGGAGGGCTAGATTTGTTAGGGAGGCTAGTAATCATCATGTTGCCATTAGGGGGAGGAGTGTTTGCAGTCCGCGGGCCAGGATTATAGTTCGACTGTGGGTGCGTTCGTAGTTGGAGTTTACAAGACAGAAGAGCAGGGATGATGTAAGTCCATGGGCAATTATTAGGGCTGTAGCTCCTGTGAATCCTCAGGGTGTTTGGATTAGGATGGCTACGCTTACTAGGGCCATGTGGCTGACGGATGAATATGCCATGAGGGATTTCAGGTCTGTCTGACGTAGGCAGATAGAGCTTGTCATGACCATTCCTCATAGAGAGAGAACGAGGGAGGGGTAGGTTTTGGAGTTTGCTGGGGGGTTTAGAATGATGGTGATTCGTATCATTACGTATCCTCCTAGTTTTAGGAGGATGGCTGCGAGGACTATGGATCTGGCGATAGGGGCTTCTACGTGTGCTTTTGGTAGTCAGAGGTGAAGTCTCTAGAGTGGTATTTTTAGTATAAATACTGTTATGCATGCTGTTCATAGGAGGGTGCCGGATCATGAGGGTGGGGGTGTTTGGGTTCAGTGTTGAAGCAGCAGTAGGTTTAATGAGCCGGTGGAGTTGTGGATGTAGGTCAGTGCCATTAGTAGAGGTACGGAGCCGAAAAGGGTATAGAATAGGAAATAGAGTCCTGCATGTAGTTGTTCTCGTTGGCTGCCCCATCGGGTGATGATGATTAGGGGTGGGATTAGTGTTGCTTCAAATAGGATGTAGAATATGATCAGTTCTGTGGCGGTAAATGTTATGATTAAAAAATTTGTAATGAGGTTAATGTGAGGATATATAGTTTTTTTCGAATGAGTGTTTCTTTAGAGAGGTGGTGTTGGCTCGCTATAATTATTAGGGGGAGGAGTCAGGTTGTTAATACCAGAAGTGGGGTTGAGTGGGGGTCTGAGAAGAAGTTTAATGATGTGGTTGTGCTATTTTCATCGTTGTGGTTTAAGAAAAGAAGAGTGATGAGGCTAACTAGTAGGCTGTGTGTTGTCGAGTTGATTCAGATAATATTATTGTTGGAGTCCCACGTGGTGGGGATGAGTATGATTGTGGGGATAATAAGTTTTAGCATTGTAGGAGGTTAAGGTTTTGCACGAGGTCTAGGCCCTAAGTGTCAGAGATCATTACTAGAAGTGCTAGGCTTATGGCGGTTTCGCAGCCTGCAAAGATTAGGAGGATGATGGGGAGGATGTAGGATAGGGTGAAGTGTAGGTTTAGGGACAGGACGGTGGCTAGGACGAATAGGGATAATATTAGGCCCTCCAAGCATAATAGGGAGGATGCAAAGTGGGATCGGTATATTAGCAGTCCTACGAGGAATGTAGTGTATGCTAAGATGATGTTAATATAAATTGGAGGCATTTAGTAGTTACGAAATGTCGCAATTTAATGGGTCGAAACCAGTTGTTTTAATTAATCTAACTACCATATTCAGCTCCTTCTAGGCCTTTTTGGGATCATTCACAGGCTAGGCTTAGTGCTAGTGTGAGGATTAGGATAAGTGCCACGGTGAGTATTAGTTTAAGGTTGTTCGTTTGGGTGGCTCACGGGAGGGGTAGTAGTAAGGTAATCTCTAGGTCGAATAGTAGGAATGTGATGACTACCAAGAAGAATTTTCTGGAGAATGGTAGGCGAGCGGATCCTACTGGGTCCAACCTGCATTTGTATGGACTTAACTTTTGTGCATAGGTATATGTTTGGGGGAGTCAGAAGCCAAAGCTGATAAGGAGGAGTGCTAGTGTTGTGTTGGTTAAGAGAGTTAATGCTAGGTTGATTATTCTTTTCTGGGTTGTGACCAGATCTTATTGATTGGAAGTCAGCTGTACTAGCTGATACCGAAAGAATAGGATCCTCATCAGTAAATGGAGATGTATAGGAACAGTCAGACTACATCTACGAAGTGTCAATATCAGGCTGCGGCTTCAAAGCCAAAATGGTGTTTGGATGTGAAGTGGAATTTTAGTTGGCGTAGAAGACAGACGGTGAGGAAGGCGGATCCAATCATTATGTGGAGGCCGTGGAAACCTGTTGCTACGAAGAATGTTGATCCATTTACGCTGTCGGAAATGATAAAGGGGGTTTCGAGGTATTCTGAGATTTGGAGGAGTGTGAAGTAAGTGCCCAGGGAGATTGTGATGAAGAGGGCTTGGAGTATATGTTTGCGGTTTCCTTCTATGAGGCTGTGGTGGGCCCAGGTGACGGACACTCCGGAGGCTAGCAGTACTGGTGTGTTGAGTAGTGGAACCTCTATGGGGTTGAGAGGGTTGATGCCTGCTGGTGGTCAGAAAGCCCCTCAGCTAGGGGTTGGGGCTAGGCTTGAGTGGTAAACGGCTGAGGAGAACCCGGTGAAGAAGAAAACTTCGGATGTAATAAAAAGGATTATTCCATATCGTAGTCCTGTTTGGATGATAGTTGTATGGTGGCCTGGGAAGGTGCTTTCTCGTACTACATCTCATCATCATTGGTATATGGTTAGTAGGTTAGTCAGTAGTCCTAGGATTAAGAGGGTGTTGGAATTAAAGTGGAATCATATTGTTAGGCTGGATGTTATGAGAAAGGCGGATAGGGCTCCTGTGAGTGGTCAGGGGCTGGGGTTTACTATGTGATAGGCGTGGGTTTGGTGGGTCATTAGGCATTGCTGTGTTGGTAGAGGCTTACTAAGAGGGTAAATACATAAGCTTGGACTAGGGCTACGGTAAGTTTGAGGGTGGTGAGTAGGGTGAGGAGGGTGAAAGTAGCTGAGGCTGTCAGGGGGCTCAGAGTTGTTAGTACTAGTGTAGTGTTTCTGATAAGGTGCATAAGCAGGTGGCCAGCTGTGATGTCGGCTGTTAACCGTACGGCTAGGGCTATGGGTTGGATGAAGAGGCTGATGGTTTCGATGGCTACGAGTATTGGGATAAGGGGGTGGGTGTGCCTTGGGGTAGAAGGTGAGCTAGAGATTCTTTTGTTTTGTGGCAAAAACCTAGGATCACCGTTCCGGCTCACAGGGGGATTGTTATGCCTAAGTTTAGGGACAGTTGGGAGGTGAGTGAGAATGAGTGGGGCAGCAGGCCTAGTAGGTTTGTTGAGCCAACCAATAGGATTAGTGAGGTTAGTATTAAGGATCATGATTGTCCTTTGGTGTTGTGGGTTGCCATCAATCGTTTCAGAATAAGTTGGATCAGTCATATTTGTAGAGAGGTTAGGCGATTGTTGATGAGGCAGGAGGGAAGAGGATACATTGCGTTGGGTAGGAGAATGATGAGGGCTACGATAGGTATTCCCATTAGCACGGGGGTGGTAAAAGAGGTGAATAGATTTTCGTTCATTTTTTTCCTCATAGATTTGTGTGTTTTGGTATTTTAGTAATTTTTTCTGCGGGGTTAGAGGGGTAGGTGAATTTTGAGGGTTTTAGTTGAAGTATAATGAAGAGCATTAGGATTATAAATATAATGGAGGTGAATCATGTTGAGGTATCTAGTTGTGGCATCTCATTGTGGGAAGGCCAGTGCTTCCATTCTTTACCTTAAAAGGTTAATGCTATTTAGCTTCACGATGTGCGTGTTGTGTTAAGGTTGATCAGTCTTCAAAGTGTTTGAGTGGGACGAGTTCGAGTAGGATGGGCATGAAGCTGTGGTTTGAGCCGCAGATCTCTGAGCATTGTCCGTAGAATAGGCCTGGTCGCGTTGCTGTTAGGGTTGTTTGGTTTAGACGTCCTGGGATCGCGTCCATTTTTACGCCTAGCGAGGGTGCGGTTCGTGAGTGTAGCACGTCTTTGGATGAGATTAGCATGTGGACTGGGGTTTCTATCGGGAGTACTGTTCGGTTGTCAACTTCTAGGAGTCGGAGCTCCCCTGGTTTTAGGTCGGGGGTGGGAGTTATGTATGAGTCGAAGTTTAGGTCTGTGTAATCTGTATATTCGTAACTTCAGTACCATTGGTGGCCCATGGCTTTGACAGTTAAGAGGGGGTTATTGATTTCATCTGTTATATAGAGGATTCGTAGTGATGGAAGGGCGATGGAAGTTAGGATAACAGCGGGTAAAATAGTCCATATGGTTTCTACCATTTGGGCGGTTATAGTGCTTGTGTGCGTGAGTTTTGTGGTTAATATTAGGGAAATGATAGAAAGGACTAAGGAACTGATTAGGAACACGATTATGAGGGTGTGTTCATGGAATTATAATAGTTCCTCCATGATGGGGGAGGACGCGTCTTGAAGTCCTAGTTGTAATGGGTGTGCCACAGAGATATAAAGGATTCGGGCCTATAAGTTGACTCTGACGAAGTCACGTAATGTTTTTACTAATATCTCGCTTGTGGGGAAGGTCCTAGGGGCTATGGGGTTGGCTTGAAACCATTCTTTGGGGGTTCGATTCCTTCCTTTCTTGTTGGGTCTTTACGTATACCGGTTCCTCAAATGTGTGGGAAGCAGGGGGGCAGCCGTGTAGTCATTCTAGATTTGTTTTGAGAAGTTCTACCACTGAAACTTCTCGTTTTGAAGTGAAGACTTCTCATGTTATGAAAATTATTAATATAACTGCTGTTAAGGAGATAAATGATCCTATGGATGAGACTGTATTTCACATGGTGTATGCATCTGGGTAGTTGGAGCATCGCCGTGGTATTCGTGATAGGCCTAGGAATTGTTGTGGAAAGAATGTCAGGTTTACACCCACGAATATGACCGTGAAGTGAATTTTAGCTCAAGTGGCATTGAGGGTGTAGCCTGAAAGTAGAGGAAATCAGTGGATGAAGCCTCCTATGATAGCGAATACCGCTCCTATGGAGAATACATAGTGGAAATGCGCTACTAGGTAGTATGTGTCGTGAAGTACAATGTCTAGTGATGAGTTGGCTAGCACAATTCCTGTCAGGCCCCCTATTGTAAATAGGAAGATGAAGCCCAGTGCTCATAATATAGCGGGAGATCATTTGATATTTCCTCCATGCAGTGTGGCTAGTCAGCTGAATACTTTTATGCCTGTGGGAATCGTGATGATTATTGTGGCTGCTGTGAAGTATGCTCGAGTGTCTACATCTATTCCTACTGTAAATATGTGGTGGGCTCAGATGATAAAGCCCAAAAAGCCAATGGATATTATAGCCCAGACCATTCCTATATATATCCGAATGGTTCTTTTTTACCTGAGTAATAGATCACGATGTGTGAGACTATTCGGAAGCCGGGGAGAATGAGGATATAGACTTCGGGGGGTGTAAGGTATCTGTATGCTTTAATTTGTGGTAATGTGAGTTGTTAGATCATTTTGTGATGAAACTTGAGCAATATTTATAAAAATTTACAATTGTCAAACCTTCTTTAACCCAATTTCTGCTTTTCTATGTCTTTCCTGTAAGAAACCATGAACATTTACACAGAAATTCATGTTCAAAGGCATCAATTTCAGTTCTATTAATCATAAGTAATGGGGAACAACTTACTTGAACATTAGGAGGAGAATGGTTATTTATGGCACAAACACCCTTTAGAATTCTATGAAATAGTTTAAAACGTGAGGTGGATCTATATGTGCTGTCACAGAAGGATCCTGCATTCATTTCATTAAGTGACAAGAGCAACATGGCAGAACATAACAAGTAGCAGAACAATATGTACAATGTTACCCATGTATGTTAAAAACTTAATATATTTTATAGCACATCTACGTATGAAAATGCCTGGAATCAGCTTTAAAATGACACATACCAGATTGTTAATTGTGGTTACTTTTGAAAAGGGGGCTGAATTTTGGAGGAATGTCGTAAGGGGAGAAATTGTGATTTATCTCTATTAAATTTTTTTACAACAAGAATAGATACACAACTATTAACTCAATCGTTAAAATATTTAAATAGGCCTAACAATAGAAATAGTAAATGTGTATTACTCAGATAAAGTAAGTGCTAACTGACGCCATAGAAAAAAACCTAACTTTTGAATAGCTTAACACAACAAAAATTTGTTTCTTGTGCACACAAAATCTGATGTGGGTTGGCAGAGGCTCTCTGTTAATAGGTGACCCAAGGATGCAGGCTGCTTCCATCACGTGGCTCCACACCTCACCATGGGCTCCCCATGTTTGCTGTTGAATGTAAGAGAAAGCATGGAGGTGTCAGGCTAGCTCTCATGAGCCTTGACCTGGAGGTGACAAACATGCATCTGCTATGTTTCAGTGATAAGAGTTAGTCACATAGCCCTTACTAACTATACGTGGACTGGGTTCCCAGGGCTAGTGGCATCAGGACCCCAGGCACAGGAAGCCCATAGTCCCAAATTGGGTTTGATGCTCAGTTTCACCTGGCTTCTTTAGGCCTGCTTTTAGTGCTTTGGCCACAGAGTACTTCCTATCACTTGAGAGACATTGTGGAACAGTGAGAAGAGAAATGAATGAATAGACACAAGATCTGCCTCAGGCCGGGAGGAGAGGAAAAGGGTGAGCTCTAGAGGAATTCAGACCAAGGTCTAGTCCCAGCTGTATCACTGACCAGCCACGTGAACTTCAGAATATTGCAAGTTCTCCATCGGCCAATGAGTTTGAAAAGCCCCATCTCACAGCATTGTTAGAAAATATGTAATCTGTGTAAAGCACCTGGCAAAATGACTGGCAAATATTGGGTCTTTAATGAATGGCAGTTTTTACTATGATTATATTAATACCAGAAGAGACTATTCTCTTCTCTGGGAATTCTATTTTATCCAGATGTCAGAAAATATTCAGTGCTTTAAAACAAACAAACAAAACCCCCAAATAAACTACAGTGCTGCTAAACAAATAATAGAAGTAAATTTTCCCCATTAGAGAATGCTATTCCTCTAATGGACTTCACGAGGATTCAACTCAAAGTTTTCAGAATTTATGTTAAGGACCAGCAATGCCCCTCCCTCCTAGATGCCCTCCGCAACAAAAATGCTCCTATTTATTTTACCACTAATAAAATTTAGCCCTATCTTGGAGTTTTGCCAAATTATATGCAAAATAACCCAATTAATGAAATAGGCTCTGACTCCCCCAGCTCAGGGCAAAGGGTGCCAGCTTAATAGCTTTTTAGCATCTCACCTCAAGGGGGTATCATCCTTATTTCTCAGAAACTCCCTGGAGACCATATGCACAGCACACCTGGTTTCTGCATTGTGTTCAACTGCACTGGGACAAGAGCGCCGTGCATCTTTCCTTTCTACCTTAGGGAGAGATTCCACCTGCTTTACCCACAATCACGAAGTAATTGTTAAGGGCTGTTTCCTATTCTGGGCTTAGTCTCTCAACTATGGGGCTCACCGTCTGAGGGTTTGGCCCGTACTCATGATTATCACAGTCTCGTCTACCCCACCATGGAGCTAACTTAAGGTTACCTCCCAACGAGGGACTTGCAATGTCCCAAACCACAAAGTGCCTTGCTCGACTGAGGGAATTCACACTTGACTGCTCTCATCTGGACCTCCTTCCCGTCCCCCACCATCCTCTCTTTTACTTGTCCTGTACGTATTAGAGTGTACCAAGTCATCTTCCTTATACACTACCAGCTCTTAGACTCTAAAAATCCATGGGCAGCGGAAGGGTCTTCTTTATCTTAGCATCATCACTACCAGCACAGAGCCCTGCAGAGAGCAGATGCTCAATTAATGATGGAAATAAACAAGCCACCGATCAAAGAATGTAATTTATTACTATTTACTTTTATCTGCATTCTTGAAATAGATTATAGACAACCAGGTACATATCGTTGAGTTTTACAAAAAGATAGACAAAAGTGAATAATGCAAACAAAAATTGACTGTATTTTGCTTTGTTTCCCTCTATTTTAAGACTCCAATTATGTTTAGTGGGGTTCTTTTACAGATTTCCAATAAAATCTCCATTCCAAAGCCATAAATTTTCTTTTTCTTAAACCCCAAGAAGATTCAAAGATTTTCAAAATGTATTAGAGAATATCTAAACTCTTCAAAACCTGATAAGAGCAATAAATGTGTGATCTGCATCATTCATAAACACAGACTCTGAATCTAAAAAAAATATTCTACTCAAATAACAGTATTTGAAAGATACTAATGTAAAACAAGAACAAGAAGATATATATTATGATCTCTCTGGCCCCATCTCGGCCTCTCACTACTTAAGAGATTGGAAGCCCTCTTCAATAACAGAATCTGCCTCACACGTCACTAGGGGCAGGAGGAGCTGTCAGATGTGTAGGCCTAGAACATGCACTGGCCTTGGCAGAAGTGCCACGCATGGCTGCGGCTCTGGCTGAAGCTTTTTCTTTCTCATCTCTCAAAGCCTCTTCATAATGGAATGGGAAGACACTAGGGGTGGTATTAATGAGTTGGGCCAAAAACTCCAGGACTTTCATCTTGCTGGTTTCAGCATGGGCTCTTGGACCCCACAGGAACTGATAGCGTGGAGGATCACTGTTGGGTACCTGCTGATACTCCAGGTACCTTTCCTTCACCAGATCTTGGGTGATGAGCTTCCTGACATCCCCAAAGATGAAATGACTCTTCCCATCAAAGACTCCCATCATATTCAGGAATTCCCACATCTCTTTCTCGGAGGCGCAATTGCCACTGAAGAAGATCACACCCAGCAGAGGCATTAGAAGCCCATTCCTGGGAAAGCCCCGGGAACCGCTCAGGCTCCCATCATCGGTGGGATTTAGCTTGCTGACAAGGGTATAGGAGTGATTTCTGGGGTTGACTTCCTTCAAGTCAAGGCCAAAGACCAGCTCCATGTTCCTAGAGGCTCTCTTGAGGATCTCAGGGAATTGCTCTCTGTACCTTTTGTGGACAACCTTCAGCATCTCTGCCTTCATAATGGGCTCTTTCATTTTATACTTGTGCAGCATGAACTGCATCAGCGTTCCGGCCTTCCTGGTTAGAAGATCATGGCGTGAGCTCTCAGTGGAGGTTGAGGCCTGGGAGGAATTTTTTCTTCCCTCACCTTTACCCTTGGCACCTTTACCAGATCTCTTGCGTGAAACACCCACAGCAGCAGTGGGGGTGTGGGGGGCTCCCTGAGGCTTCTGGGGAATGCCAGCAGCAGGGGAGCCAGGAGGAGTAACCCCCAAAACAAGAGAGGAAGTGGAAGGGGACTCTTCCTCTGCTGCAGCGGCCTGAGCACCCTGAAGACCCTGGGTCTCACTTTGGGCCTGGTGGCGTTTCTCACGGGCTCGGAGCTTACTCTTTCGACCCCGAGGCATGATGACTGTGGTCAGAGACAGCAGGCAGGCGTGTGGGCAGGAAGTCAGGTGAAGTGGGCACATGGAGGAGAGAGGATGAGATCTTGTGAACACCTTTAGCAAGGAGATATCACCTTGGATTTTAAGAAGCCAATTCCGCAGTTTCCCTTGAGAGTCCTAGGAACACATTGGGCTCTTTTTCTTTGTCAGCCTGTCCTCTGGGAACCCAGAGGAGGAAGTTACAGTGTGCCTTAGGCCATCCCTTATTTGGGGCTGACTGGGTCACAGCAAGACCCGGCAGAGTGGACTCCCTCTGTGTTCAAGGGTCCTCTCGGTTTGCATATGGCATCATCATCATCATGTCTATTCTGTGCTGTTCTGATGGTGACACCTCAAAGATCTTTGGGACCCATGAGAAGGAAATAAGGAGGTGTCTTAGTCCACCACTTCTGTGGGGTCTGGAGGCAGTTCTGAGAGTTTTGTGGGGCCCTCTGTCTTGGGATCATTGGCCATCAATCCGCTCATTCAGAGTCCTCATCTTGTCTACATCTAAAGTCTGAAATCCTCCCTTCTGCTGACTGATGCTGCATCTTCAGACCAAGGCTCTCACCTCCCTTAGACCTAATACAAAGAAATGAGGAGGAGTCTCAGCCTGACGACCCTGGGCCAGGATGCCAAGTGCTGAGAGCAGAAACAGGGCCCAACTCTTTGTTGTTCCCTCTATTTGGGGTGAGGTACCTTCTGTCCTCACCCATGATCCATACTTTTACTCCTGGGACGGCCTGGGGCTCCCCTCTCCAGACCTAAGGACATCTCTCCTCATACTAAGGCCCACACCTCCCTGAAACCCAACGGAAGAAGTGAAGATGGCAATATCTGAACACACTGTCTATTCTCCAGAGGTTGAAAGCTGTGGCTGGCAGGCTGAGGCCCAATGATGTGTGGTCCCACTCATGGTCCTCATTCCAGGTCTCCAGTTGGACTCCTGGAAACACCTAAAATTCCTCCCCCTTGCAAATTCATCAGACTAAGAGCATCACTTCTCTGTTACTCCTGAGGAGGAACTGAGGAACACATCTCCCTGACATCTATGCTTGTAGCCTCTCAGGGCTGACACAGAGAGGGACTCTGGTACCTCTGCTGATATGGGGTGGGAGTTCCCTGAAGTCCTCAAGGTTTTCTCTGTGATGTTCTGGCACAACCTGGAAATCCTCTCTCTACTGACGTGTGGCCCCTTGCATCAGATTAAAATTCTCACCTTCCTCAAACCCTAAGATGAAAGAAAGCATGCCTCACGTCCAGCACCCCCTGTCCTCTATAAGACCCCACTATTCTGGGGTGTTTGGTCTCTAGTCTTTACTCAGGCAACATCTGAGCCTCCCTCATCCCACCTGACTCTGCCAGCTTCACATCAAGGCCCTCAACTCCCCAAGTCCCCAGGGCTGGATGTGAGGAAGGGATACATTTGGCTACCTCTGCCTGGGGTTTCCCAGGGCTAAGAGGGGGTGGAACTTTGTGGACTACCACTCACGACGTTGGTGTTCATCTCAGTCCTCCCTGTCTTGACCTAATGCCTTTCTGCTCATACTAAGGCAATCAACTCCCTGAGACACCCTGAGAAGAAGTGAAATTTTTCTCATCTGGCCACGACTATCCATGGTCTCCTAATGCAACATTCAGGAAGGGATTCTGCGTTACCCTCACTGTTATGAGATGGGTGGTCCCCTCAGTTCTCAGGATCCTCTCCTTGACTCCTGGCACTAGCTGGGAATCCTCAATCTGCTAACCTTAGGCTGTCTACCTCGGTGAAATTCCTCACCTCCCTGAGATGCTCTAGGAAGAAGTGAGATTCTCCATGTCATCATACCCAGATCTCCCAAGTTTTGCAGTAGGAACAGAGCTCTACGTTCTGTTTCTACGTGGGTCACTTCTTTCTGGGAGGGGTCCCCTCATACTCAGTATCACCACCTTGGCTCCTGTTAGGAACCAGATCTTCTTATTCTGAATGGGGGCTGTCTCACTAAACTAAGGGTATTTATGTCCCTGAGACCACACCCAGAGAAAATGAGGGGACACCTCAGCCTGAGAGCTCTAACCCTGGCTTCTCAGTACTGAATGCAAAGGCAAGACTCTGTGTTCCCCTCTGTTCTGGGATAGGTGGCTGCCCCATTCCTCACACAGGATTTGTACCTTGACCTGTCATGACCTAGGACTCTCCACCTCTGCTGAACTGGCACAGCCAGCCCTTCGCCTTAAACCGAAGCTCTCATCTTCCTAAGACCTTGCAGGCAGGAGTCCGGGGTATCTAAGTCTGCCAGCTCTGGCCTGGGACTCCCAGGAGCAGCAACAGCTGAAGCTCTCTCCACTGTGTAGCATCCCATTTCCTCACTCAGGGTCTTCATCTTGACTCTGCATACTTTCTGGGACTCCACCCTCTGTTGTCTGGAAGCCACACCACTCAGACAAAGATTCTCATATTCCTTGGACCTAAGTTGACAGAGTGAGCCACATCTTGCCAAGGCTCCTTGGGACCTGTGCTTGCTGACAGCAGGGCTGGGACTCTTAGGATCCCACTGTTCTGGAGTCTGTGGCTCTCTCAGGTCTCACAGAGGACTCCAACCTTAGCGCCTGGTAAGATTTATGACCCCTCCATATACTGACCCGAGTCCACAAGTCTCAGACCAAAGCCCTCATCTCTCTGAATCACTAGGAGGGAAGTTGGGGTGCTCCACATCTGGCTACCTTGCCTGGGGCTCCCAAGTTTGAGAGCAGGGCCCAATTTTGAGAAAACATCTGCTCATGAGCACTGAAAGTCCTAATTTTAATCTTTTTAGGGCCAAGACTCTCCCTCTACGAAGGGGGCTGTCCTCTTTAAACTAAGGCCTTCCTCTCCCTGAGGCCTTCAAGGCTGAAATGACACGGCTCCTCAGTCTTATAGCTCTGGCCCAGGGCCTATCAGGGCCGAGTGCACGGGCGGGACTTAGTGCGGCCCCTTTTGCTGTGGGTGAGCCGTGGTCCCCTCAGTCCACATTTAGGGTCCTCAACTTGACCTCAGACCAATTCTGGGAAGTCACCCTCGGCAGACCGGACTACACGCCTCTCAGATGCCACCTCTCAGAGAAGTGGAAGCAAGGGTGAGCCACATCCAGCTGTGGCTGCCCGGGGCCTCCCAGAGCCAACCGCAGGGACGGGACTTAGTGAGGGCCCGCCTGATCGTACGTGGGTGGGGGTACCTTCAGTCCACGTTTAGGCTCCTCAGCTTGACTGCAGACCAGTCCTGGGAAGTCACACTCTGCAGACTGGATGCCCGGCCTCTCAGATGCACCGCTTCTCAGACACCGTGCCTCTCAGACTCCACCTCTCAGACGTGCTGCTTCTCAGACACCGTGCCTTTCAGAGAAGCGGAAACAAGGGTGAGCCACATCCAGCTGTGGCTGCCCGGGGCCTCCCAGGCAGAAATCATCATGTCGAATGGATACCTGCACTCCCATGTTCATAGCAGCTCTGTTTACAATAGCCAAGACATGGAACCAACCTAAATGTCCACCGATGGATGACTGGATAAGGAAATTGTGGTATATATACACTGGAATACTACTCTGCCATAAAAAATAATGAAATACTCCCATTTGCAGCAACATGGATGAACCTGGAGAAACTTATGTTGAGTGAAATTAGCAAAGCACAGAGGGATAAATACCACATGTGCTCACTCATAAGTGGGAGCTAAGAGAGAAAGAAGGAAAGAAAGACCACAGTAGTGTGTTGGTCTTACAGATGGAGGAAACTATCCTAGGGCTACAAAGTGGAGTGGGGGGAAGGGGGGGAGGGAGGTTGGGGGATAATTGGGCGGGGGACACAGGGTACAAACGTAATTTCTGGTAATGGGTATGTGGCCAGTAGGAATCTGGCCCTCACATCATGGGCACGAGGGGTGACAATGAGCTTTGTATCTCATGAATATTCATAATAAAAATAAATAAATAATAAATAAATAAATTCGACTAATGAGAGGGCCTTAGATTCTTCCCTCTGCTGTGGTGTGACTATCATCCTCAGACCAAGACCTTCATTTCTCTGTTACCCCTGAGTGGGAACTGATGGGCACCTGTGCCTGACGTATCTGCCTGGGGTCTTCCAGGGCTCACAGTAGGGAGAATTCTGTGTGGCCCTCACTGATATGGGGTGGAAGGTCCCCACAGTCCTCAGGGTTCTCACCATGACATCTGGAACAACTTGGAAATCCTTCTCATGCTGACCTGAGGCTGTTCCCTGTGACCTAGTCTCTTACTTCTATGAGATGCCCTGGGAAAACTAAGTGCGAATCATCATGTCCAGGTCTGACAACAGGGGTGGGCCTCTCTGCGGCCCCCTCCTTTCTGGGAGGGGTGCCCTCATCATTACTCAATGTCACAGCCTTAAAACCTGTTAGGGACTGGGTACCTCTGATGAATTGGGCCTATCCCATTAGACCAAGGCCCTCACCTCCCTGAGACTACCTCTGGAAAAAATAAGGGCATCTCAGCCTGTCAGCTCTACCCTGAGCCTCTTATTGCTGGACAGCAGATGTGGGCCTTGAATGTGGCCCTCAAATCCGTTAGTCTTTAGACGGGAAGTGAGGTTACTCCAAATTTGTCTACTCTGCCCGAGACCTCCTAGAGCCCAGTGCAGGGGCACTGCTCAGTGTGGCTCCCTCTTTTGGGTAGAGGTCCGCTCATTAGCCCTCACAGTTCTCACCTTGACTCCAGTTAAGGCCTCGGTCTCCACCATCTGCAGAATGAGGACTAAGTTCTAAGACCAAGGTACTTCCCTCCCTCCCTGACACTTTCCAGGCAGAACTCTCCCAGACAGCTTTCCTGAGGCCTCCCAGTGCCAACCACAGAGGCAGGACTTATGGGGGCCCCTTTGTTATGGATAAGAGGTGATCCCTTCAATCCACACTCAGGGTCCTCACCTTGGTATCTCATGAGAGCTTGGAATTCCTCCCTCTACTGACCTGAGTCCACCAGCCTGCAAACAAAGCCCTCACCTCCCTGAATTTCTACATAGGAAAGTCAGTACTCCACACACCAGAGCCTCCCAGAACCGAGTGCAGTGGCTCTGCTTTGCTTTGTTACATCCATTAGGGAGAGATTCCCTCATTTAGCCCTCAGGGCCCTCACCTTGACTCTAGTTAGGACCTAGCTCTCCTCCTTATGCAAAATCAGGGGTACTCCGTTAGATAAAGGCCCAGCAGTTGCTGAGACTTTTCAGGCACAACTCTGCCGGACAGCTCTCCCGGGACCTCCCAAGGCCGACCGCAGGCGTGAGACTTAGTGCAGCCCCGTTTGTTGTGGGTGAGCGGTGGTCCCCTCAGTCCACGTTCAGGGTCCTCACCTTGACCTCAGACCAGTCCTGGGAAGTCACCCTCGGCGGACCGGACTACAGGACTCTCAGACATGGCCTCTCAGACGGCCCGCCCCTCCGAAAGGCGGAAGCGAGGATGAGCCACATCCGTCCTCCCAGGGCCTCCCAGGGCCTCCCAGACGCCGCGCCTCCCAAACTCCGCGATTCCCAGACACCCCGCCTCTCAGAAAAGCGGAAGCGAGGATGAGCCACATCCGGCCTCCAGGGGAGGCTTGGGTCTTGAATGTTGTGGTTCGGGGGGCTTTGCTGTTGGGGTTGGTGATAGAGTTGTTTGTGGTTTTGTGGATGGCGTGTTATGATGAGGTGGAGGTTGTTATTAGTTTTAAGAGTATGGGTGATTGGGTGATTTATGTGGGGGAGGGGACGGGTTATTTTCATGAGGATTCTAGAGGTGTGGCTGTGTTGTATAGTTATGGGTGCTGATTGGTGGCGGTGGCTGTGTGGTCTTTGTTTATGGGTGTCATTATTGTTAGTGACGTTACTTGGGGGTGGTTAAATAATTAGTAGTGTAGTCATTAGGATTGTAATGAGGAAAGAAAGGAAGTAAAGTTTGATTAGACCTTTTTGGTTGGAGGTGGTTGTTGCAGCTAGTACTTGGAAGTGGGCAATGTTTTTTGGGACTGTTTCTTCTAGTCAAGCTAGGTCTAGTGTTTGGGAGGCTGTGCTTTGGCTTGCGCTTAGGCTGAGATAGGGTATTGTACGATGGGTAAGGGTTGGGAAGAATCCTAGGAGAGTAGAGAAGTTGTGTGAGGGTGAGGATAGTTTGGGGGTTAGGTTGAGTGAGTTTAGGCATAGTTCTAGTGCTAGGGTGAAGCCTAGAATGGTGATGAGGAGGGTGGATAGTTTGAGGCAAAGTGGTATAGTCATTTGGGGAATATTTATTGGGGGCATGCTGTTGGAGATGATAAAGCTAGCAAAGATGCTGCCGATTACCAGACGTTGGGTTGGGTTGGTGAGGTTGGGGTTGTTTTCGTTGATGCTTATTAGGGTTGGGAAGTGGGGTTGTCCTAGTAGTGTAAGAAAAATGGTTCGGGGGCTGACCCCGTGGCACACTCGGGAGAGTGTGGCACTGGGAGCATGAGAGCGCTCCCACCGCGGGTAGGACTGGCTGGTGCGCTCACTGGCTGAGAGTGGTGCGGGCGACACCAAGACAAGGGTTACGATCCCCTTACCGGTCACACACACACACACACAAAAAAAAAAAGAAAAGAAAAGAAAAATAGTTCCGGTACTTTAGGCGGCTGTGAGGGTGGTGGCAATGAGTATGATTGTGAGGGCTGAGGCGTTAGTATACAATGTGTTTATGGTCTCGATGATTAGGTCTTTGGAGTAAAAACTTGTTAGGAATGGCATGCCTGTGGGAGCGAGGTTTCCTATGATTAGAGAGGTTGATGTAAGGGGTATAATTTTACGTAGGCTTCCTAGTTTTCCAATGTCTTCTTCGTTGTTTAGGTTGTGGATAATAGAGCCAGAGCATATGAATAGTATGGCCTTGAAAAATGCGTGCATGCAGATGTGGAGGAAAGCTAGATGTGGTTGGTTGATGACAATCGTTACTGTTATTAGGCCTAGTTGGCTTGAGGTAGAGAATGCGATAATTTTTTGATATCGTTTTGTGTTAAGGTGCAGATCGCTGTGAATAGTGTGGTGAGAGCCCCTAGGCATAGTGTTAGTGTTTGGATTGTTTTGTTGTTTTCTATTAGGGGTAGAATCGGATCAGTAGGAAGATTTCTGCTACGACTCTTGTGCTGGAATGGAGTAGGGCTGAGACAGGTGTGGGACCTTCCATTGCAGAGGCTAGTCATGGGTGCCGGCCGAACTGGGCGGACTTACCTGTTGCAGCGAGGAGGAGGCCTGTTAATGGGAGGGGGCTCGGGTTTGTGTTGAGGATGAATAGTTGTTGGAGGTCTCGTGTGTTTGAATATACGAAAAATCACGCTGTAGCTAGGATGAAGCCGATGTCACTGAGACGGTTGTAGAGGATTGCTTGCAGGGCTGCTGTGTTTGCGTCTGTTCAGCCATGTCATCATCTGATTAGACGAAAGGATATGATGCCTACTCCTTCTCATCCAATGAAGAGGTGGAATAGGTTGTTGGTGGAGACCAGGATTAGTGTTGCGATAAGGAAGATGAGTAGGTATTTGAAGAACTTATTGATGTTGGGGTCCGATTGCATGTATCATAGAGAGAATTCTATAATGGATCATGTAACGAAGAGGGCTAGTGGGATGAAAATTATAGAGAAGTAGTCCAGTTTGAAGCTAAGGGATAATTTTAGTGTTTGGATGGTGATTCAGTGTCAGTTGGAGGTGATTGTATCCTGTCCAGAGTAAATAAATGTGAGGGCAGGTGTGAGGCTGGTCAAGAAAGCAAGTTGGGTTGAGGTTTTCACGTGGTAGGGGTAGTGCTTGTGCGTGTTGGTAAGGGTGGGGATGATGAGAATGACAAGTGAGATTACTGTTAGGGATAGGGGTAGGTTTATTACTTTTACTTGGAGTTGCACCAGATTTTTGGTTCCTAAGGCCAATGGATTGCTTCTATCCTTTAAACGTAAGAAAGCCATAGTTTTAGGTATGGTCATAAGAATTAGCAGTTCTTGGGATCTTTCTTGGTGAATAAGGGGTTTTGAGTCTCTGTTGTCAGGTTCACAGCCTAATGTTTTGTCTGAACTATATTTACAGTAAAGGGGCCCTAGAGCTGTTTTGGGGTTGAGGGACAGGAGTAGAAGCGGGATGATGTGTATGAGTATCAGGGAATTCTCTCGTGTGAGGGATGGTTTGATGCTGTTGATGTGATGTGTGAGAGCACCTCGTTGTGTTGTGATTAGTATAAATAGGGTGTATAGGGCCGTGATTAGTATGTTGAGTCCTATGAGGATAACTGTAATATTTGATCATGAGAATGATGTTATTATTATGAGTAACTCTCCGATTAGGTTGATGGTTGGTGGGAGGGCTAGATTTGTTAGGGAGGCTAGTAATCATCATGTTGCCATTAGGGGGAGGAGTGTTTGCAGTCCGCGGGCCAGGATTATAGTTCGACTGTGGGTGCGTTCGTAGTTGGAGTTTACAAGACAGAAGAGCAGGGATGATGTAAGTCCATGGGCAATTATTAGGGCTGTAGCTCCTGTGAATCCTCAGGGTGTTTGGATTAGGATGGCTACGCTTACTAGGGCCATGTGGCTGACGGATGAATATGCCATGAGGGATTTCAGGTCTGTCTGACGTAGGCAGATAGAGCTTGTCATGACCATTCCTCATAGAGAGAGAACGAGGGAGGGGTAGGTTTTGGAGTTTGCTGGGGGGTTTAGAATGATGGTGATTCGTATCATTACGTATCCTCCTAGTTTTAGGAGGATGGCTGCGAGGACTATGGATCTGGCGATAGGGGCTTCTACGTGTGCTTTTGGTAGTCAGAGGTGAAGTCTCTAGAGTGGTATTTTTAGTATAAATACTGTTATGCATGCTGTTCATAGGAGGGTGCCGGATCATGAGGGTGGGGGTGTTTGGGTTCAGTGTTGAAGCAGCAGTAGGTTTAATGAGCCGGTGGAGTTGTGGATGGAGGTCAGTGCCATTAGTAGAGGTACGGAGCCGAAAAGGGTATAGAATAGGAAATAGAGTCCTGCATGTAGTTGTTCTCGTTGGCTGCCCCATCGGGTGATGATGATTAGGGGTGGGATTAGTGTTGCTTCAAATAGGATGTAGAATATGATCAGTTCTGTGGCGGTAAATGTTATGATTAAAAAATTTGTAATGAGGTTAATGTGAGGATATATAGTTTTTTTCGAATGAGTGTTTCTTTAGAGAGGTGGTGTTGGCTCGCTATAATTATTAGGGGGAGGAGTCAGGTTGTTAATACCAGAAGTGGGGTTGAGTGGGGGTCTGAGAAGAAGTTTAATGATGTGGTTGTGCTATTTTCATCGTTGTGGTTTAAGAAAAGAAGAGTGATGAGGCTAACTAGTAGGCTGTGTGTTGTCGAGTTGATTCAGATAATATTATTGTTGGAGTCCCACGTGGTGGGGATGAGTATGATTGTGGGGATAATAAGTTTTAGCATTGTAGGAGGTTAAGGTTTTGCACGAGGTCTAGGCCCTAAGTGTCAGAGATCATTACTAGAAGTGCTAGGCTTATGGCGGTTTCGCAGCCTGCAAAGATTAGGAGGATGATGGGGAGGATGTAGGATAGGGTGAAGTGTAGGTTTAGGGACAGGACGGTGGCTAGGACGAATAGGGATAATATTAGGCCCTCCAAGCATAATAGGGAGGATGCAAAGTGGGATCGGTATATTAGCAGTCCTACGAGGAATGTAGTGTATGCTAAGATGATGTTAATATAAATTGGAGGCATTTAGTAGTTACGAAATGTCGCAATTTAATGGGTCGAAACCAGTTGTTTTAATTAATCTAACTACCATATTCAGCTCCTTCTAGGCCTTTTTGGGATCATTCACAGGCTAGGCTTAGTGCTAGTGTGAGGATGAGGATAAGTGCCACGGTGAGTATTAGTTTGAGGTTGTTCGTTTGGGTGGCTCACGGGAGGGGTAGTAGTAAGGTAATCTCTAGGTCGAATAGTAGGAATGTGATGGCTACCAAGAAGAATTTTCTGGAGAATGGTAGGCGAGCGGATCCTACTGGGTCCAACCTGCATTTGTATGGACTTAACTTTTGTGCATAGGTATATGTTTGGGGGAGTCAGAAGCCAAAGCTGATAAGGAGGAGTGCTAGTGTTGTGTTGGTTAAGAGAGTTAATGCTAGGTTGATTATTCTTTTCTGGGTTGTGACCAGATCTTATTGATTGGAAGTCAGCTGTACTAGCTGATACCGAAAGAATAGGATCCTCATCAGTAAATGGAGATGTATAGGAACAGTCAGACTACATCTACGAAGTGTCAATATCAGGCTGCGGCTTCAAAGCCAAAATGGTGTTTGGATGTGAAGTGGAATTTTAGTTGGCGTAGAAGACAGACGGTGAGGAAGGCGGATCCAATCATTACGTGGAGGCCGTGGAAACCTGTTGCTACGAAGAATGTTGATCCATTTACGCTGTCGGAAATGATAAAGGGGGTTTCGAGGTATTCTGAGATTTGGAGGAGTGTGAAGTAAGTGCCCAGGGAGATTGTGATGAAGAGGGCTTGGAGTATATGTTTGCGGTTTCCTTCTATGAGGCTGTGGTGGGCCCAGGTGACGGACACTCCGGAGGCTAGCAGTACTGGTGTGTTGAGTAGTGGAACCTCTATGGGGTTGAGAGGGTTGATGCCTGCTGGTGGTCAGAAAGCCCCTCAGCTAGGGGTTGGGGCTAGGCTTGAGTGGTAAACGGCTGAGGAGAACCCGGTGAAGAAGAAAACTTCGGATGTAATAAAAAGGATTATTCCATATCGTAGTCCTGTTTGGATGATAGTTGTATGGTGGCCTGGGAAGGTGCTTTCTCGTACTACATCTCATCATCATTGGTATATGGTTAGTAGGTTAGTCAGTAGTCCTAGGATTAAGAGGGTGTTGGAATTAAAGTGGAATCATATTGTTAGGCTGGATGTTATGAGAAAGGCGGATAGGGCTCCTGTGAGTGGTCAGGGGCTGGGGTTTACTATGTGATAGGCGTGGGTTTGGTGGGTCATTAGGCATTGCTGTGTTGGTAGAGGCTTACTAAGAGGGTAAATACATAAGCTTGGACTAGGGCTACGGTAAGTTTGAGGGTGGTGAGTAGGGTGAGGAGGGTGAAAGTAGCTGAGGCTGTCAGGGGGCTCAGAGTTGTTAGTACTAGTGTAGTGTTTCTGATAAGGTGCATAAGCAGGTGGCCAGCTGTGATGTCGGCTGTTAACCGTACGGCTAGGGCTATGGGTTGGATGAAGAGGCTGATGGTTTCGATGGCTACGAGTATTGGGATAAGGGGGTGGGTGTGCCTTGGGGTAGAAGGTGAGCTAGAGATTCTTTTATTTTGTGGCAAAAACCTAGGATCACCGTTCCGGCTCACAGGGGGATTGTTATGCCTAAGTTTAGGGACAGTTGGGAGGTGAGTGAGAATGAGTGGGGCAGCAGGCCTAGTAGGTTTGTTGAGCCAACCAATAGGATTAGTGAGGTTAGTATTAAGGATCATGATTGTCCTTTGGTGTTGTGGGTTGCCATCAATCGTTTCAGAATAAGTTGGATCAGTCATATTTGTAGAGAGGTTAGGCGATTGTTGATGAGGCAGGAGGGAAGAGGATACATTGCGTTGGGTAGGAGAATGATGAGGGCTACGATAGGTATTCCCATTAGCACGGGGGTGGTAAAAGAGGTGAATAGATTTTCGTTCATTTTTTTCCTCATAGATTTGTGTGTTTTGGTATTTTAGTAATTTTTTCTGCGGGGTTAGAGGGGTAGGTGAATTTTGAGGGTTTTAGTTGAAGTATAATGAAGAGCATTAGGATTATAAATATAATGGAGGTGAATCATGTTGAGGTATCTAGTTGTGGCATCTCATTGTGGGAAGGCCAGTGCTTCCATTCTTTACCTTAAAAGGTTAATGCTATTTAGCTTCACGATGTGCGTGTTGTGTTAAGGTTGATCAGTCTTCAAAGTGTTTGAGTGGGACGAGTTCGAGTAGGATGGGCATGAAGCTGTGGTTTGAGCCGCAGATCTCTGAGCATTGTCCGTAGAATAGGCCTGGTCGCGTTGCTGTTAGGGTTGTTTGGTTTAGACGTCCTGGGATCGCGTCCATTTTTACGCCTAGCGAGGGTGCGGTTCGTGAGTGTAGCACGTCTTTGGATGAGATTAGCATGTGGACTGGGGTTTCTATCGGGAGTACTGTTCGGTTGTCAACTTCTAGGAGTCGGAGCTCCCCTGGTTTTAGGTCGGGGGTGGGAGTTATGTATGAGTCGAAGTTTAGGTCTGTGTAATCTGTATATTCGTAACTTCAGTACCATTGGTGGCCCATGGCTTTGACAGTTAAGAGGGGGTTATTGATTTCATCTGTTATATAGAGGATTCGTAGTGATGGAAGGGCGATGGAAGTTAGGATAACAGCGGGTAAAATAGTCCATATGGTTTCTACCATTTGGGGTGTTATAGTGCTTGTGTGCGTGAGTTTTGTGGTTAATATTAGGGAAATGATAGAAAGGACTAAGGAACTGATTAGGAACACGATTATGAGGGTGTGTTCATGGAATTATAATAGTTCCTCCATGATGGGGGAGGAGGCGTCTTGAAGTCCTAGTTGTAATGGGTGTGCCACAGAGATATAAAGGATTCGGGCCTATAAGTTGACTCTGACGAAGTCACGTAATGTTTTTACTAATATCTCGCTTGTGGGGAAGGTCCTAGGGGCTATGGGGTTGGCTTGAAACCATTCTTTGGGGGTTCGATTCCTTCCTTTCTTGTTGGGTCTTTACGTATACCGGTTCCTCAAATGTGTGGGAAGCAGGGGGGCAGCCGTGTAGTCATTCTAGATTTGTTTTGAGAAGTTCTACCACTGAAACTTCTCGTTTTGAAGTGAAGACTTCTCATGTTATGAAAATTATTAATATAACTGCTGTTAAGGAGATAAATGATCCTATGGATGAGACTGTATTTCACATGGTGTATGCATCTGGGTAGTTGGAGCATCGCCGTGGTATTCGTGATAGGCCTAGGAATTGTTGTGGAAAGAATGTCAGGTTTACACCCACGAATATGACCGTGAAGTGAATTTTAGCTCAAGTGGCATTGAGGGTGTAGCCTGAAAGTAGAGGAAATCAGTGGATGAAGCCTCCTATGATAGCGAATACCGCTCCTATGGAGAATACATAGTGGAAATGCGCTACTAGGTAGTATGTGTCGTGAAGTACAATGTCTAGTGATGAGTTGGCTAGCACAATTCCTGTCAGGCCCCCTATTGTAAATAGGAAGATGAAGCCCAGTGCTCATAATATAGCGGGAGATCATTTGATATTTCCTCCATGCAGTGTGGCTAGTCAGCTGAATACTTTTATGCCTGTGGGAATCGTGATGATTATTGTGGCTGCTGTGAAGTATGCTCGAGTGTCTACATCTATTCCTACTGTAAATATGTGGTGGGCTCAGATGATAAAGCCCAAAAAGCCAATGGATATTATAGCCCAGACCATTCCTATATATATCCGAATGGCTCTTTTTTACCTGAGTAATAGATCACGATGTGTGAGACTATTCGGAAGCCGGGGAGAATGAGGATATAGACTTCGGGGGGTGTAAGGTATCTGTATGCTTTAATTTGTGGTAATGTGAGTTGTTAGATCATTTTGTGATGAAACTTGAGCAATATTTATAAAAATTTACAATTGTCAAACCTTCTTTAACCCAATTTCTGCTTTACTATGTCTTTCCTGTAAGAAACCTTGAACATTTACACAGAAATTCATGTTCAAAGGCATCAATTTCAGTTCTATTAATCATAAGTAATGGGGAACAACTTACTTGAACATTAGGAGGAGAATGGTTATTTATGGCACAAACACTCTTTAGAATTCTATGAAATAGTTTAAAACGTGAGGTGGATCTATATGTGCTGTCACAGAAGGATCCTGCATTCATTTCATTAAGTGACAAGAGCAACATGGCAGAACATAACAAGTAGCAGAACAATATGTACAATGTTACCCATGTATGTTAAAAACTTAATATATTTTATAGCACATCTACGTATGAAAATGCCTGGAATCAGCTTTAAAATGACACATACCAGATTGTTAATTGTGGTTACTTTTGAAAAGGGGGCTGAATTTTGGAGGAATGTCGTAAGGGGAGAAATTGTGATTTATCTCTATTAAATTTTTTTACAACAAGAATAGATACACAACTATTAACTCAATCGTTAAAATATTTAAATAGGCCTAACAATAGAAATAGTAAATGTGTATTACTCAGATAAAGTAAGTGCTAACTGACGCCATAGAAAAAAACCTAACTTTTGAATAGCTTAACACAACAAAAATTTGTTTCTTGTGCACACAAAATCTGATGTGGGTTGGCAGAGGCTCTCTGTTAATAGGTGACCCAAGGATGCAGGCTGCTTCCATCACGTGGCTCCACACCTCACCATGGGCTCCCCATGTTTGCTGTTGAATGTAAGAGAAAGCATGGAGGTGTCAGACTAGCTCTCATGAGCCTTGACCTGGAGGTGACAAACATGCATCTGCTATGTTTCAGTGATAAGAGTTAGTCACATAACCCTTACTAACTATACGTGGAGTGGGTTCCCAGGGCTAGTGGCATCAGGACCCCAGGCACAGGAAGCCCATAGTCCCAAATTGGGTTTGATGCTCATTTTCACCTGGCTTCTTTAGGCCTGCTTTTAGTGCTTTGGCCACAGAGTACTTCCTATCACTTGAGAGACATTGTGGAACAGTGAGAAGAGAAATGAATGAATAGACACAAGATCTGCCTCAGGCCGGGAGGAGAGGAAAAGGGTGAGCTCTAGAGGAATTCAGACCAAGGTCTAGTCCCAGCTGTATCACTGACCAGCCACGTGAACTTCAGAATATTGCAAGTTCTCCATCGGCCAATGAGTTTGAAAAGCCCAATCTCACAGCATTGTTAGAAAATATGTAATCTGTGTAAAGCACCTGGCAAAATGACTGGCAAATATTGGGTCTTTAATGAATGGCAGTTTTTACTATGATTATATTAATACCAGAAGAGACTATTCTCTTCTCTGGGAATTCTATTTTATCCAGATGTCAGAAAATATTCAGTGCTTTAAAACAAACAAACAAAACCCCCAAATAAACTACAGTGCTGCTAAACAAATAATAGAAGTAAATTTTCCCCGTTAGAGAATGCTATTCCTCTAATGGACTTCACGAGGATTCAACTCAAAGTTTTCAGAATTTATGTTAAGGACCAGCAATGCCCCTCCCTCCTAGATGCCCTCCGCAACAAAAATGCTCCTATTTATTTTACCACTAATAAAATTTAGCCCTATCTTGGAGTTTTGCCAAATTATATGCAAAATAACCCAATTAATGAAATAGGCTCTGACTCCCCCAGCTCAGGGCAAAGGGTGCCAGCTTAATAGCTTTTTAGCATCTCACCTCAAGGGGGTATCATCCTTATTTCTCAGAAACTCCCTGGAGACCATATGCACAGCACACCTGGTTTGTGCATTGTGTTCAACTGCACTGGGACAAGAGCGTCGTGCATCTTTCCTTTCTACCTTAGGGAGAGATTCCACCTGCTTTACCCACAATCACGAAGTAATTGTTAAGGGCTGTTTCCTATTCTGGGCTTAGTCTCTCAACTATGGGGCTCACCGTCTGAGGGTTTGGCCCGTACTCATGATTATCACAGTCTCGTCTACCCCACCTTGGAGCTAACTTAAGGTTACCTCCCAACGAGGGACTTGCAATGTCCCAAACCACAAAGTGCCTTGCTCGACTGAGGGAATTCACACTTGACTGCTCTCATCTGGACCTCCTTCCCGTCCCCCACCATCCTCTCTTTTACTTGTCCTGTACATGTTAGAGTGTACCAAGTCATCTTCCTTATACACTACCAGCTCTTAGACTCTAAAAATCCATGGGCAGCGGAAGGGTCTTCTTTATCTTAGCATCATCACTACCAGCACAGAGCCCTGCAGAGAGCAGATGCTCAATTAATGATGGAAATAAACAAGCCACTGATCAAAGAATGTAATTTATTACTATTTACTTTTATCTGCATTCTTGTAATAGATTATAGACAACCAGGTACATATCGTTGAGTTTTACAAAAAGATAGACAAAAGTGAATAATGCAAACAAAAATTGACTATATTTTGCTTTGTTTCTCTCTATTTTAAGACTCCAATTATGTTTAGTGGGGTTCTTTTACAGATTTCCAATAAAATCTCCATTCCAAAGCCATAAATTTTCTTTTTCTTAAACCCCAAGAAGATTCAAAGATTTTCAAAATGTATTACAGAATATCTAAACTCTTCAAAACCTGATAACAGCAATAAATGTGTGATCTGCATCATTCATAAACACAGACTCTGAATCTAAAAAAAACATTCTACTCAAATAACAGTATTTGAAAGATACTAATGTAAAACAAGAACAAGAAGATATATATTATGATCTCTCTGGCCCCATCTCGGCCTCTCACTACTTAAGAGATTGGAAGCCCTCTTCAATAACAGAATCTGCCTCACACGTCACTAGGGGCAGGAGGAGCTGTCAGATGTGTAGGCCTAGAACATGCACTGGCCTTGGCAGAAGTGCCACGCATGGCTGCGGCTCTGGCTGAAGCTTTTTCTTTCTCATCTCTCAAAGCCTCTTCATAATGGAATGGGAAGACACTAGGGGTGGTATTAATGAGTTGGGCCAAAAACTCCAGGACTTTCATCTTGCTGGTTTCAGCATGGGCTCTTGGACCCCACAGGAACTGATAGCGTGGAGGATCACTGTTGGGTACCTGCTGATACTCCAGGTACCTTTCCTTCACCAGATCTTGGGTGATGAGCTTCCTGACATCCCCAAAGATGAAATGACTCTTCCCATCAAAGACTCCCATCATATTCAGGAATTCCCACATCTCTTTCTCGGAGGCGCAATTGCCACTGAAGAAGATCACACCCAGCAGAGGCATTAGAAGCCCATTCCTGGGAAAGCCCCGGGAACCGCTCAGGCTCCCATCATCGGTGGGATTTAGCTTGCTGACAAGGGTATAGGAGTGATTTCTGGGGTTGACTTCCTTCAAGTCAAGGCCAAAGACCAGCTCCATGTTCCTAGAGGCTCTCTTGAGGATCTCAGGGAATTGCTCTCTGTACCTTTTGTGGACAACCTTCAGCATCTCTGCCTTCATAATGGGCTCTTTCATTTTATACTTGTGCAGCATGAACTGCATCAGCGTTCCGGCCTTCCTGGTTAGAAGATCATGGCGTGAGCTCTCAGTGGAGGTTGAGGCCTGGGAGGAATTTTTTCTTCCCTCACCTTTACCCTTGGCACCTTTACCAGATCTCTTGCGTGAAACACCCACAGCAGCAGTGGGGGTGTGGGGGGCTCCCTGAGGCTTCTGGGGAATGCCAGCAGCAGGGGAGCCAGGAGGAGTAACCCCCAAAACAAGAGAGGAAGTGGAAGGGGACTCTTCCTCTGCTGCAGCGGCCTGAGCACCCTGAAGACCCTGGGTCTCACTTTGGGCCTGGTGGCGTTTCTCACGGGCTCGGAGCTTACTCTTTCGACCCCGAGGCATGATGACTGTGGTCAGAGACAGCAGGCAGGCGTGTGGGCAGGAAGTCAGGTGAAGTGGGCACCTGGAGGAGAGAGGATGAGATCTTGTGAACACCTTTAGCAAGGAGATATCACCTTGGATTTTAAGAAGCCAATTCCGCAGTTTCCCTTGAGAGTCCTAGGAACACATTGGGCTCTTTTTCTTTGTCAGCCTGTCCTCTGGGAACCCAGAGGAGGAAGTTGCAGTGTGCCTTAGGCCATCCCTTATTTGGGGCTGACTGGGTCACAGCAAGACCCGGCAGAGTGGACTCCCTCTGTGTTCAAGGGTCCTCTCGGTTTGCATATGGCATCATCATCATCATGTCTATTCTGTGCTGTTCTGATGGTGACACCTCAAAGATCTTTGGGACCCATGAGAAGGAAATAAGGAGGTGTCTTAGTCCACCACTTCTGTGGGGTCTGGAGGCAGTTCTGAGAGTTTTGTGGGGCCCTCTGTCTTGGGATCATTGGCCATCAATCCGCTCATTCAGAGTCCTCATCTTGTCTACATCTAAAGTCTGAAATCCTCCCTTCTGCTGACTGATGCTGCATCTTCAGACCAAGGCTCTCACCTCCCTTAGACCTAATACAAAGAAATGAGGAGGAGTCTCAGCCTGACGACCCTGGGCCAGGATGCCAAGTGCTGAGAGCAGAAACAGGGCCCAACTCTTTGTTGTTCCCTCTATTTGGGGTGAGGTACCTTCTGTCCTCACCCATGATCCATACTTTTACTCCTGGGACGGCCTGGGGCTCCCCTCTCCAGACCTAAGGACATCTCTCCTCATACTAAGGCCCACACCTCCCTGAAACCCAACGGAAGAAGTGAAGATGGCAATATCTGAACACACTGTCTATTCTCCAGAGGTTGAAAGCTGTGGCTGGCAGGCTGAGGCCCAATGATGTGTGGTCCCACTCATGGTCCTCATTCCAGGTCTCCAGTTGGACTCCTGGAAACACCTAAAATTCCTCCCCCTTGCAAATTCATCAGACTAAGAGCATCACTTCTCTGTTACTCCTGAGGAGGAACTGAGGAACACATCTCCCTGACATCTATGCTTGTAGCCTCTCAGGGCTGACACAGAGAGGGACTCTGGTACCTCTGCTGATATGGGGTGGGAGTTCCCTGAAGTCCTCAAGGTTTTCTCTGTGATGTTCTGGCACAACCTGGAAATCCTCTCTCTACTGACGTGTGGCCCCTTGCATCAGATTAAAATTCTCACCTTCCTCAAGCCCTAAGATGAAAGAAAGCATGCTTCACGTCCAGCACCCCCTGTCCTCTATAAGACCCCACTATTCTGGGGTCTTTGGTCTCTAGTCTTTACTCAGGCAACATCTGAGCCTCCCTCATCCCACCTGACTCTGCCAGCTTCACATCAAGGCCCTCAACTCCCCAAGTCCCCAGGGCTGGATGTGAGGAAGGGATACATTTGGCTACCTCTGCCTGGGGTTTCCCAGGGCTAAGAGGGGGTGGAACTTTGTGGACTACCACTCACTACGTTGGTGTTCATCTCAGTCCTCCCTGTCTTGACCTAATGCCTTTCTGCTCATACTAAGGCAATCAACTCCCTGAGACACCCTGAGAAGAAGTGAAATTTTTCTCATCTGGCCACGACTATCCATGGTCTCCTAATGCAACATTCAGGAAGGGATTCTGTGTTACCCTCACTGTTATGAGATGGGTGGTCCCCTCAGTTCTCAGGATCCTCTCCTTGACTCCTGGCACTAGCTGGGAATCCTCAATCTGCTAACCTTAGGCTGTCTACCTCGGTGAAATTCCTCACCTCCCTGAGATGCTCTAGGAAGAAGTGAGATTCTCCATGTCATCATACCCAGATCTCCCAAGTTTTGCAGTAGGAACAGAGCTCTACGTTCTGTTTCTACGTGGGTCACTTCTTTCTGGGAGGGGTCCCCTCATACTCAGTATCACCACCTTGGCTCCTGTTAGGAACCAGATCTTCTTATTCTGAATGGGGGCTGTCTCACTAAACTAAGGGTATTTATGTCCCTGAGACCACACCCAGAGAAAATGAGGGGACACCTCAGCCTGAGAGCTCTAACCCTGGCTTCTCAGTACTGAATGCAAAGGCAAGACTCTGTGTTCCCCTCTGTTCTGGGATAGGTGGCTGCCCCATTCCTCACACAGGATTTGTACCTTGACCTGTCATGGCCTAGGACTCTCCACCTCTGCTGAACTGGCACAGCCAGCCCTTCGCCTTAAACCGAAGCTCTCATCTTCCTAAGACCTTGCAGGCAGGAGTCCGGGGTATCTAAGTCTGCCAGCTCTGGCCTGGGACTCCCAGGAGCAGCAACAGCTGAAGCTCTCTCCACTGTGTAGCATCCCATTTCCTCACTCAGGGTCTTCATCTTGACTCTGCATACTTTCTGGGACTCCACCCTCTGTTGTCTGGAAGCCACACCACTCAGACAAAGATTCTCATATTCCTTGGACCTAAGTTGACAGAGTGAGCCACATCTTGCCAAGGCTCCTTGGGACCTGTGCTTGCTGACAGCAGGGCTGGGACTCTTAGGATCCCACTGTTCTGGAGTCTGTGGCTCTCTCAGGTCTCACAGAGGACTCCAACCTTAGCGCCTGGTAAGATTTATGACCCCTCCATATACTGACCCGAGTCCACAAGTCTCAGACCAAAGCCCTCATCTCTCTGAATCACTAGGAGGGAAGTTGGGGTGCTCCACATCTGGCTACCTTGCCTCGGGCTCCCAAGTTTGAGAGCAGGGCCCAATTTTGAGAAAACATCTGCTCATGAGCACTGAAAGTCCTAATTTTAATCTTTTTAGGGCCAAGACTCTCCCTCTACGAAGGGGGCTGTCCTCTTTAAACTAAGGCCTTCCTCTCCCTGAGGCCTTCAAGGCTGAAATGACACGGCTCCTCAGTCTTATAGCTCTGGCCCAGGGCCTATCAGGGCCGAGTGCACGGGCGGGACTTAGTGCGGCCCCTTTTGCTGTGGGTGAGCCGTGGTCCCCTCAGTCCACATTTAGGGTCCTCAACTTGACCTCAGACCAATTCTGGGAAGTCACCCTCGGCAGACCGGACTACACGCCTCTCAGATGCCACCTCTCAGAGAAGTGGAAGCAAGGGTGAGCCACATCCAGCTGTGGCTGCCCGGGGCCTCCCAGAGCCAACCGCAGGGACGGGACTTAGTGAGGGCCCGCCTGATCGTACGTGGGTGGGGGTACCTTCAGTCCAGGTTTAGGCTCCTCAGCTTGACTGCAGACCAGTCCTGGGAAGTCACACTCTGCAGACTGGATGCCCGGCCTCTCAGATGCACCGCTTCTCAGACACCGTGCCTCTCAGACTCCACCTCTCAGACGTGCTGCTTCTCAGACACCGTGCCTTTCAGAGAAGCGGAAACAAGGGTGAGCCACATCCAGCTGTGGCTGCCCGGGGCCTCCCAGGCAGAAATCATCATGTCGAATGGATACCTGCACTCCCATGTTCATAGCAGCTCTGTTTACAATAGCCAAGACATGGAACCAACCTAAATGTCCACCGATGGATGACTGGATAAGGAAATTGTGGTATATATACACTGGAATACTACTCTGCCATAAAAAATAATGAAATACTCCCATTTGCAGCAACATGGATGAACCTGGAGAAACTTAGGTTGAGTGAAATTAGCAAAGCACAGAGGGATAAATACCACATGTGCTCACTCATAAGTGGGAGCTAAGAGAGAAAGAAGGAAAGAAAGACCACAGTAGTGTGTTGGTCTTACAGATGGAGGAAACTATCCTAGGGCTACAAAGTGGAGTGGGGGGAAGGGGGGGAGGGAGGTTGGGGGATAATTGGGCGGGGGACACAGGGTACAAACGTAATTTCTGGTAATGGGTATGTGGCCAGTAGGAATCTGGCCCTCACATCATGGGCACGAGGGGTGACAATGAGCTTTGTATCTCATGAATATTCATAATAAAAATAAATAAATAATAAATAAATAAATTCGACTAATGAGAGGGCCTTAGATTCTTCCCTCTGCTGTGGTGTGACTATCATCCTCAGACCAAGACCTTCATTTCTCTGTTACCCCTGAGTGGGAACTGATGGGCACCTGTGCCTGACGTATCTGCCTGGGGTCTTCCAGGGCTCACAGTAGGGAGAATTCTGTGTGGCCCTCACTGATATGGGGTGGAAGGTCCCCACAGTCCTCAGGGTTCTCACCATGACATCTGGAACAACTTGGAAATCCTTCTCATGCTGACCTGAGGCTGTTCCCTGTGACCTAGTCTCTTACTTCTATGAGATGCCCTGGGAAAACTAAGTGCGAATCATCATGTCCAGGTCTGACAACAGGGGTGGGCCTCTCTGCGGCCCCCTCCTTTCTGGGAGGGGTGCCCTCATCATTACTCAATGTCACAGCCTTAAAACCTGTTAGGGACTGGGTACCTCTGATGAATTGGGCCTATCCCATTAGACCAAGGCCCTCACCTCCCTGAGACTACCTCTGGAAAAAATAAGGGCATCTCAGCCTGTCAGCTCTACCCTGAGCCTCTTATTGCTGGACAGCAGATGTGGGCCTTGAATGTGGCCCTCAAATCCGTTAGTCTTTAGACGGGAAGTGAGGTTACTCCAAATTTGTCTACTCTGCCCGAGACCTCCTAGAGCCCAGTGCAGGGGCACTGCTCAGTGTGGCTCCCTCTTTTGGGTAGAGGTCCGCTCATTAGCCCTCACAGTTCTCACCTTGACTCCAGTTAAGGCCTCGGTCTCCACCATCTGCAGAATGAGGACTAAGTTCTAAGACCAAGGTACTTCCCTCCCTCCCTGACACTTTCCAGGCAGAACTCTCCCAGACAGCTTTCCTGAGGCCTCCCAGTGCCAACCACAGAGGCAGGACTTATGGGGGCCCCTTTGTTATGGATAAGAGGTGATCCCTTCAATCCACACTCAGGGTCCTCACCTTGGTATCTCATGAGAGCTTGGAATTCCTCCCTCTACTGACCTGAGTCCACCAGCCTGCAAACAAAGCCCTCACCTCCCTGAATTTCTACATAGGAAAGTCAGTACTCCACACACCAGAGCCTCCCAGAACCGAGTGCAGTGGCTCTGCTTTGCTTTGTTACATCCATTAGGGAGAGATTCCCTCATTTAGCCCTCAGGGCCCTCACCTTGACTCTAGTTAGGACCTAGCTCTCCTCCTTATGCAAAATCAGGGGTACTCCGTTAGATAAAGGCCCAGCAGTTGCTGAGACTTTTCAGGCACAACTCTGCCGGACAGCTCTCCCGGGACCTCCCAAGGCCGACTGCAGGCGTGAGACTTAGTGCAGCCCCGTTTGTTGTGGGTGAGCGGTGGTCCCCTCAGTCCACGTTCAGGGTCCTCACCTTGACCTCAGACCAGTCCTGGGAAGTCACCCTCGGCGGACCGGACTACAGGACTCTCAGACATGGCCTCTCAGACGGCCCGCCCCTCCGAAAGGCGGAAGCGAGGATGAGCCACATCCGTCCTCCCAGGGCCTCCCAGGGCCTCCCAGACGCCGCGCCTCCCAAACTCCGCGATTCCCAGACACCCCGCCTCTCAGAAAAGCGGAAGCGAGGATGAGCCACATCCGGCCTCCAGGGGAGGCTTGGGTCTTGAATGTTGTGGTTCGGGGGGCTTTGCTGTTGGGGTTGGTGATAGAGTTGTTTGTGGTTTTGTGGATGGCGTGTTATGATGAGGTGGAGGTTGTTATTAGTTTTAAGAGTATGGGTGATTGGGTGATTTATGTGGGGGAGGGGACGGGTTATTTTCATGAGGATTCTAGAGGTGTGGCTGTGTTGTATAGTTATGGGTGCTGATTGGTGGCGGTGGCTGTGTGGTCTTTGTTTATGGGTGTCATTATTGTTAGTGACGTTACTTGGGGGTGGTTAAATAATTAGTAGTGTAGTCATTAGGATTGTAATGAGGAAAGAAAGGAAGTAAAGTTTGATTAGACCTTTTTGGTTGGAGGTGGTTGTTGCAGCTAGTACTTGGAAGTGGGCAATGTCTTTTGGGACTGTTTCTTCTAGTCAAGCTAGGTCTAGTGTTTGGGAGGCTGTGCTTTGGCTTGCGCTTAGGCTGAGATAGGGTATTGTACGATGGGTAAGGGTTGGGAAGAATCCTAGGAGAGTAGAGAAGTTGTGTGAGGGTGAGGATAGTTTGGGGGTTAGGTTGAGTGAGTTTAGGCATAGTTCTAGTGCTAGGGTGAAGCCTAGAATGGTGATGAGGAGGGTGGATAGTTTGAGGCAAAGTGGTATAGTCATTTGGGGAATATTTATTGGGGGCATGCTGTTGGAGATGATAAAGCTAGCAAAGATGCTGCCGATTACCAGACGTTGGGTTGGGTTGGTGAGGTTGGGGTTGTTTTCGTTGATGCTTATTAGGGTTGGGAAGTGGGGTTGTCCTAGTAGTGTAAGAAAAATGGTTCGGGGGCTGACCCCGTGGCACACTCGGGAGAGTGTGGCACTGGGAGCATGAGAGCGCTCCCACCGCGGGTAGGACTGGCTGGTGCGCTCACTGGCTGAGAGCGGTGCGGGCGACACCAAGACAAGGGTTACGATCCCCTTACCGGTCACACACACACACACAAAAAAAAAAAAAAAGAAAAGAAAAGAAAAATAGTTCCGGTACTTTAGGCGGCTGTGAGGGTGGTGGCAATGAGTATGATTGTGAGGGCTGAGGCGTTAGTATACAATGGGTTTATGGTCTCGATGATTAGGTCTTTGGAGTAAAAACCTGTTAGGAATGGCATGCCTGTGAGAGCGAGGTTTCCTATGATTAGAGAGGTTGATGTAAGGGGTATAATTTTATGTAGGCCTCCTAGTTTTCCGATGTCTTCTTCGTTGTTTAGGTTGTGGATAATAGAGCTGGAGCATATGAATAGTATGGCCTTGAAAAATGCGTGCATGCAGATGTGGAGGAAAGCTAGATGTGGTTGGTTGATGACAATCGTTACTGTTATTAGGCCTAGTTGGCTTGAGGTAGAGAATGCGATAATTTTTTTGATATCGTTTTGTGTTAAGGTGCAGATCGCTGTGAATAGTGTGGTGAGAGCCCCTAGGCATAGTGTTAGTGTTTGGATTGTTTTGTTGTTTTCTATTAGGGGTAGAATCGGATCAGTAGGAAGATTTCTGCTACGACTCTTGTGCTGGAATGGAGTAGGGCTGAGACAGGTGTGGGACCTTCCATTGCAGAGGCTAGTCATGGGTGCCGGCCGAACTGGGCAGACTTACCTGTTGCAGCGAGGAGGAGGCCTGTTAATGGGAGGGGGCTCGGGTTTGTGTTGAGGATGAATAGTTGTTGGAGGTCTCGTGTGTTTGAATATACGAAAAATCACGCTGTAGCTAGGATGAAGCCGATGTCACTGAGACGGTTGTAGAGGATTGCTTGCAGGGCTGCTGTGTTTGCGTCTGTTCAGCCATGTCATCATCTGATTACACGAAAGGATATGATGCCTACTCCTTCTCATCCAATGAAGAGGTGGAATAGGTTGTTGGTGGAGACCAGGATTAGTGTTGCGATAAGGAAGATGAGTAGGTATTTGAAGAACTTATTGATGTTGGGGTCCGATTGCATGTATCATAGAGAGAATTCTATAATGGATCATGTAACGAAGAGGGCTAGTGGGATGAAAATTATAGAGAAGTAGTCCAGTTTGAAGCTAAGGGATAATTTTAGTGTTTGGATGGTGATTCAGTGTCAGTTGGAGGTGATTGTATCCTGTCCAGAGTAAATAAATGTGAGGGCAGGTGTGAGGCTGGTCAAGAAAGCAAGTTGGGTTGAGGTTTTCACGTGGTAGGGGTAGTGCTTGTGCGTGTTGGTAAGGGTGGGGATGATGAGAATGACAAGTGAGATTATTGTTAGGGATAGGGGTAGGTTTATTACTTTTACTTGGAGTTGCACCAGATTTTTGGTTCCTAAGGCCAATGGATTGCTTCTATCCTTTAAACGTAAGAAAGCCATAGTTTTAGGTATGGTCATAAGAATTAGCAGTTCTTGGGATCTTTCTTGGTGAATAAGGGGTTTTGAGTCTCTGTTGTCAGGTTCACAGCCTAATGTTTTGTCTGAACTATATTTACAGTAAAGGGGCCCTAGAGCTGTTTTGGGGTTGAGGGACAGGAGTAGAAGCGGGATGATGTGTATGAGTATCAGGGAATTCTCTCGTGTGAGGGATGGTTTGATGCTGTTGATGTGATGTGTGAGGGCACCTCGTTGTGTTGTGATTAGTATAAATAGGGTGTATAGGGCCGTGATTAGTATGTTGAGTCCTATGAGGATAACTGTAATATTTGATCATGAGAATGATGTTATTATTATGAGTAACTCTCCGATTAGGTTGATGGTTGGTGGGAGGGCTAGATTTGTTAGGGAGGCTAGTAATCATCATGTTGCCATTAGGGGGAGGAGTGTTTGCAGTCCGCGGGCCAGGATTATAGTTCGACTGTGGGTGCGTTCGTAGTTGGAGTTTACAAGACAGAAGAGCAGGGATGATGTAAGTCCATGGGCAATTATTAGGGCTGTAGCTCCTGTGAATCCTTAGGGTGTTTGGATTAGGATGGCTATGCTTACTAGGGCCATGTGGCTGACGGATGAATATGCCATGAGGGATTTCAGGTCTGTCTGACGTAGGCAGATAGAGCTTGTCATGACCATTCCTCATAGAGAGAGAACGAGGAAGGGGTAGGTTATGGAGTTTGCTGGGGGGTTTAGAATGATGGTGATTCGTATCATTACCTATCCTCCTAGTTTTAGGAGGATGGCTGCGAGGACTATGGATCTGGTGATAGGGGCTTCTACGTGTGCTTTTGGTAGTCAGAGGTGAAGTCTGTAGAGTGGTATTTTTACTATAAATGCTGTTATGCATGCTGTTCATAGGAGGGTGCCGGATCATGAGGGTGGGGGTGTTTGGGTTCAGTGTTGAAGCAGCAGTAGGTTTAATGAGCCGGTGGAGTTGTGGATGTAGGTCAGTGCCATTAGTAGAGGTACGGAGCCGAAAAGGGTATAGAATAGGAAATAGAGTCCTGCATGTAGTTGTTCTCGTTGGCTGCCCCATCGGGTGATGATGATTAGGGGTGGGATTAGTGTTGCTTCAAATAGGATGTAGAATATGATCAGTTCTGTGGCGGTAAATGTTATGATTAAAAAATTTGTAATGAGGTTAATGTGAGGATATGTAGGTTTTTTCGAATGAGTGTTTCTTTAGAGAGGTGGTGTTGGCTCGCTATAATTATTAGGGGGAGGAGTCAGGTTGTTAATACCAGACGTGGGGTTGATTGGGCGTCTGAGAAGAAGTTTAATGATGTGGTTGTGCTATTTTCATCGTTGTGGTTTAAGAAAAGAAGAGTGATGAGGCTAACTAGTAGGCTGTGGGTTGTTGAGTTGATTCAGATAATATTATTGTTGGAGTACCACGTGGTGGGGATGAGTATGATTGTGGGGATAATAAGTTTTAGCATTGTAGGAGGTTAAGGTTTTGCACGAGGTCTAGGCCCTAAGTGTCAGAGATCATTACTAGAAGTGCTAGGCTTATGGCGGTTTCGCAGCCTGCAAAGATTAGGAGGATGATGGGGAGGATGTAGGATAGGGTGAAGTGTAGGTTTAGGGACAGGACGGTGGCTAGGACGAATAGGGATAATATTAGGCCCTCCAAGCATAATAGGGAGGATGCAAAGTGGGATCGGTATATTAGCAGTCCTACGAGGAATGTAGTGTATGCTAAGATGATGTTAATATAAATTGGAGGCATTTAGTAGTTACGAAATGTCGCAATTTAATGGGTCGAAACCAGTTGTTTTAATTAATCTAACTACCATATTCAGCTCCTTCTAGGCCTTTTTGGGATCATTCACAGGCTAGGCTTAGTGCTAGTGTGAGGATGAGGATAAGTGCCACGGTGAGTATTAGTTTGAGGTTGTTCGTTTGGGTGGCTCACGGGAGGGGTAGTAGTAAGGTAATCTCTAGGTCGAATAGTAGGAATGTGATGGCTACCAAGAAGAATTTTCTGGAGAATGGTAGGCGAGCGGATCCTACTGGGTCCAACCTGCATTTGTATGGACTTAACTTTTGTGCATAGGTATATGTTTGGGGGAGTCAGAAGCCAAAGCTGATAAGGAGGAGTGCTAGTGTTGTGTTGGTTAAGAGAGTTAATGCTAGGTTGATTATTCTTTTCTGGGTTGTGACCAGATCTTATTGATTGGAAGTCAGCTGTACTAGCTGATACCGAAAGAATAGGATCCTCATCAGTAAATGGAGATGTATAGGAACAGTCAGACTACGTCTACGAAGTGTCAATATCAGGCTGCGGCTTCAAAGCCAAAATGGTGTTTGGATGTGAAGTGGAATTTTAGTTGGCGTAGAAGACAGACGGTGAGGAAGGCGGATCCAATCATTACGTGGAGGCCGTGGAAACCTGTTGCTACGAAGAATGTTGATCCGTTTACGTTGTCGGAAATGGTAAAGGGGGTTACGAGGTATTCTGAGATTTGGAGGAGTGTGAAGTAAGTGCCCAGGGAGATTGTGATGAAGAGGGCTTGGAGTATATGTTTGCGGTTTCCTTCTATGAGGCTGTGGTGGGCCCAGGTGATGGACACTCCGGAGGCTAGCAGTACTAGTGTGTTGAGTAGTGGAACCTCTATGGGGTTGAGAGGGTTGATGCCTGCTGGTGGTCAGAAAGCCCCTAAGCTAGGGGTTGGGGCTATGCTTGAGTGGTAAACGGCTGAGGAGAACCCGGTGAAGAAGAAAACTTCGGATGTAATAAAAAGGATTATTCCATATCGTAGTCCTGTTTGGATGATAGTTGTATGGTGGCCTGGGAAGGTGCTTTCTCGTACTACATCTCATCATCATTGGTATATGGTTAGTAGGTTAGTCAGTAGTCCTAGGATTAAGAGGGTGTTGGAATTAAAGTGGAATCATATTGTTAGGCTGGATGTTATGAGAAAGGCGGATAGGGCTCCTGTGAGTGGTCAGGGGCTGGGGTTTACTATGTGATAGGCGTGGGTTTGGTGGGTCATTAGGCATTGCTGTGTTGGTAGAGGCTTACTAAGAGGGTAAATACATAAGCTTGGACTAGGGCTACGGTAAGTTTGAGGATGGTGAGTAGGGTGAGGAGGGTGAAAGTAGCTGAGGCTGTCAGGGGGCTCAGAGTTGTTAGTACTAGTGTAGTGTTTCTGATAAGGTGCATAAGCAGGTGGCCAGCTGTGATGTCGGCTGTTAACCGTACGGCTAGGGCTATGGGTTGGATGAAGAGGCTGATGGTTTCGATGGCTACGAGTATTGGGATAAGGGGGTGGGTGTGCCTTGGGGTAGAAGGTGAGCTAGAGATTCTTTTGTTTTGTGGCAAAAACCTAGGATCACCGTTCCGGCTCACAGGGGGATTGTTATGCCTAAGTTTAGGGACAGTTGGGAGGTGAGTGAGAATGAGTGGGGCAGCAGGCCTAGTAGGTTTGTTGAGCCAACCAATAGGATTAGTGAGGTTAGTATTAAGGATCATGATTGTCCTTTGGTGTTGTGGGTTGCCATCAATCGTTTCAGAATAAGTTGGATCAGTCATATTTGTAGAGAGGTTAGGCGATTGTTGATGAGGCAGGAGGGAAGAGGATACATTGCGTTGGGTAGGAGAATGATGAGGGCTACGATAGGTATTCCCATTAGCACGGGGGTGGTAAAAGAGGTGAATAGATTTTCTTTCATTTTTTTTCTCATAGATTTGTGTGTTTTGGTATTTTAGTAATTTTTTCTGCGGGGTTAGAGGGGTAGGTGAATTTTGAGGGTTTTAGTTGAAGTATAATGAAGAGCATTAGGATTATAAATATAATGGAGGTGAATCATGTTGAGGTATCTAGTTGTGGCATCTCATTGTGGGAAGGCCAGTGCTTCCATTCTTTACCTTAAAAGGTTAATGCTATTTAGCTTCACGATGTGCGTGTTGTGTTAAGGTTGATCAGTCTTCAAAGTGTTTGAGTGGGACGAGTTCGAGTAGGATGGGCATGAAGCTGTGGTTTGAGCCGCAGATCTCTGAGCATTGTCCGTAGAATAGGCCTGGTCGCGTTGCTGTTAGGGTTGTTTGGTTTAGACGTCCTGGGATCGCGTCCATTTTTACGCCTAGCGAGGGTGCGGTTCGTGAGTGTAGCACGTCTTTGGATGAGATTAGCATGTGGACTGGGGTTTCTATCGGGAGTACTGTTCGGTTGTCAACTTCTAGGAGTCGGAGCTCCCCTGGTTTTAGGTCGGGGGTGGGAGTTATGTATGAGTCGAAGTTTAGGTCTGTGTAATCTGTATATTCGTAACTTCAGTACCATTGGTGGCCCATGGCTTTGACAGTTAAGAGGGGGTTATTGATTTCATCTGTTATATAGAGGATTCGTAGTGATGGAAGGGCGATGGAAGTTAGGATAACAGCGGGTAAAATAGTCCATATGGTTTCTACCATTTGGGGTGTTATAGTGCTTGTGTGCGTGAGTTTTGTGGTTAATATTAGGGAAATGATAGAAAGGACTAAGGAACTGATTAGGAACACGATTATGAGGGTGTGTTCATGGAATTATAATAGTTCCTCCATGATGGGGGAGGACGCGTCTTGAAGTCCTAGTTGTAATGGGTGTGCCACAGAGATATAAAGGATTCGGGCCTATAAGTTGACTCTGACGAAGTCACGTAATGTTTTTACTAATATCTCGCTTGTGGGGAAGGTCCTAGGGGCTATGGGGTTGGCTTGAAACCATTCTTTGGGGGTTCGATTCCTTCCTTTCTTGTTGGGTCTTTACGTATACCGGTTCCTCAAATGTGTGGGAAGCAGGGGGGCAGCCGTGTAGTCATTCTAGATTTGTTTTGAGAAGTTCTACCACTGAAACTTCTCGTTTTGAAGTGAAGACTTCTCATGTTATGAAAATTATTAATATAACTGCTGTTAAGGAGATAAATGATCCTATGGATGAGACTGTATTTCACATGGTGTATGCATCTGGGTAGTTGGAGCATCGCCGTGGTATTCGTGATAGGCCTAGGAATTGTTGTGGAAAGAATGTCAGGTTTACACCCACGAATATGACCGTGAAGTGAATTTTAGCTCAAGTGGCATTGAGGGTGTAGCCTGAAAGTAGAGGAAATCAGTGGATGAAGCCTCCTATGATAGCGAATACCGCTCCTATGGAGAATACATAGTGGAAATGCGCTACTAGGTAGTATGTGTCGTGAAGTACAATGTCTAGTGATGAGTTGGCTAGCACAATTCCTGTCAGGCCCCCTATTGTAAATAGGAAGATGAAGCCCAGTGCTCATAATATAGCGGGAGATCATTTGATATCTCCTCCATGCAGTGTGGCTAGTCAGCTGAATACTTTTATGCCTGTGGGAATCGTGATGATTATTGTGGCTGCTGTGAAGTATGCTCGAGTGTCTACATCTATTCCTACTGTAAATATGTGGTGGGCTCAGATGATAAAGCCCAAAAAGCCCATGGATATTATAGCCCAGACCATTCCTATATATATCCGAATGGTTCTTTTTTACCTGAGTAATAGATCACGATGTGTGAGACTATTCGGAAGCCGGGGAGAATGAGGATATAGACTTCGGGGGGTGTAAGGTATCTGTATGCTTTAATTTGTGGTAATGTGAGTTGTTAGATCATTTTGTGATGAAACTTGAGCAATATTTATAAAAATTTACAATTGTCAAACCTTCTTTAACCCAATTTCTGCTTTACTATGTCTTTCCTGTAAGAAACCATGAACATTTACACAGAAATTCATGTTCAAAGGCATCAATTTCAGTTCTATTAATCATAACTAATGGGGAACAACTTACTTGAACATTAGGAGGAGAATGGTTATTTATGGCACAAACACCCTTTAGAATTCTATGAAATAGTTTAAAACGTGAGGTGGATCTATATGTGCTGTCACAGAAGGATCCTGCATTCATTTCATTAAGTGACAAGAGCAACATGGCAGAACATAACAAGTAGCAGAACAATATGTACAATGTTACCCATGTATGTTAAAAACTTAATATATTTTATAGCACATCTACGTATGAAAATGCCTGGAATCAGCTTTAAAATGACACATACCAGATTGTTAATTGTGGTTACTTTTGAAAAGGGGGCTGAATTTTGGAGGAATGTCGTAAGGGGAGAAATTGTGATTTATCTCTATTAAATTTTTTTACAACAAGAATAGATACACAACTATTAACTCAATCGTTAAAATATTTAAATAGGCCTAACAATAGAAATAGTAAATGTGTATTACTCAGATAAAGTAAGTGCTAACTGACGCCATAGAAAAAAACCTAACTTTTGAATAGCTTAACACAACAAAAATTTGTTTCTTGTGCACACAAAATCTGATGTGGGTTGGCAGAGGCTCTCTGTTAATAGGTGACCCAAGGATGCAGGCTGCTTCCATCACGTGGCTCCACACCTCACCATGGGCTCCCCATGTTTGCTGTTGAATGTAAGAGAAAGCATGGAGGTGTCAGACTAGCTCTCATGAGCCTTGACCTGGAGGTGACAAACATGCATCTGCTATGTTTCAGTGATAAGAGTTAGTCACATAACCCTTACTAACTATACGTGGAGTGGGTTCCCAGGGCTAGTGGCATCAGGACCCCAGGCACAGGAAGCCCATAGTCCCAAATTGGGTTTGATGCTCAGTTTCACCTGGCTTCTTTAGGCCTGCTTTTAGTGCTTTGGCCACAGAGTACTTCCTATCACTTGAGAGACATTGTGGAACAGTGAGAAGAGAAATGAATGAATAGACACAAGATCTGCCTCAGGCCGGGAGGAGAGGAAAAGGGTGAGCTCTAGAGGAATTCAGACCAAGGTCTAGTCCCAGCTGTATCACTGACCAGCCACGTGAACTTCAGAATATTGCAAGTTCTCCATCGGCCAATGAGTTTGAAAAGCCCCATCTCACAGCATTGTTAGAAAATATGTAATCTGTGTAAAGCACCTGGCAAAATGACTGGCAAATATTGGGTCTTTAATGAATGGCAGTTTTTACTATGATTATATTAATACCAGAAGAGACTATTCTCTTCTCTGGGAATTCTATTTTATCCAGATGTCAGAAAATATTCAGTGCTTTAAAACAAACAAACAAAACCCCCAAATAAACTACAGTGCTGCTAAACAAATAATAGAAGTAAATTTTCCCCGTTAGAGAATGCTATTCCTCTAATGGACTTCACGAGGATTCAACTCAAAGTTTTCAGAATTTATGTTAAGGACCAGCAATGCCCCTCCCTCCTAGATGCCCTCCGCAACAAAAATGCTCCTATTTATTTTACCACTAATAAAATTTAGCCCTATCTTGGAGTTTTGCCAAATTATATGCAAAATAACCCAATTAATGAAATAGGCTCTGACTCCCCCAGCTCAGGGCAAAGGGTGCCAGCTTAATAGCTTTTTAGCATCTCACCTCAAGGGGGTATCATCCTTATTTCTCAGAAACTCCCTGGAGACCATATGCACAGCACACCTGGTTTCTGCATTGTGTTCAACTGCACTGGGACAAGAGCGCCGTGCATCTTTCCTTTCTACCTTAGGGAGAGATTCCACCTGCTTTACCCACAATCACAAAGTAATTGTTAAGGGCTGTTTCCTATTCTGGGCTTAGTCTCTCAACTATGGGGCTCACCGTCTGAGGGTTTGGCCCGTACTCATGATTATCACAGTCTCGTCTACCCCACCTTGGAGCTAACTTAAGGTTACCTCCCAACGAGGGACTTGCAATGTCCCAAACCACAAAGTGCCTTGCTCGACTGAGGGAATTCACACTTGACTGCTCTCATCTGGACCTCCTTCCCGTCCCCCACCATCCTCTCTTTTACTTGTCCTGTACATGTTAGAGTGTACCAAGTCATCTTCCTTATACACTACCAGCTCTTAGACTCTAAAAATCCATGGGCAGCGGAAGGGTCTTCTTTATCTTAGCATCATCACTACCAGCACAGAGCCCTGCAGAGAGCAGATGCTCAATTAATGATGGAAATAAACAAGCCACCGATCAAAGAATGTAATTTATTACTCTTTACTTTTATCTGCATTCTTGAAATAGATCATAGACAACCAGGTACATATCGTTGAGTTTTACAAAAAGATAGACAAAAGTGAATAATGCAAACAAAAATTGACTATATTTTGCTTTGTTTCCCTCTATTTTAAGACTCCAATTATGTTTAGTGGGGTTCTTTTACAGATTTCCAATAAAATCTCCATTCCAAAGCCATAAATTTTCTTTTTCTTAAACCCCAAGAAGATTCAAAGATTTTCAAAATGTATTACAGAATATCTAAACTCTTCAAAACCTGATAACAGCAATAAATGTGTGATCTGCATCATTCATAAACACAGACTCTGAATCTAAAAAAAACATTCTACTCAAATAACAGTATTTGAAAGATACTAATGTAAAACAAGAACAAGAAGATATATATTATGATCTCTCTGGCCCCATCTCGGCCTCTCACTACTTAAGAGATTGGAAGCCCTCTTCAATAACAGAATCTGCCTCACACGTCACTAGGGGCAGGAGGAGCTGTCAGATGTGTAGGCCTAGAACATGCACTGGCCTTGGCAGAAGTGCCACGCATGGCTGCGGCTCTGGCTGAAGCTTTTTCTTTCTCATCTCTCAAAGCCTCTTCATAATGGAATGGGAAGACACTAGGGGTGGTATTAATGAGTTGGGCCAAAAACTCCAGGACTTTCATCTTGCTGGTTTCAGCATGGGCTCTTGGACCCCACAGGAACTGATAGCGTGGAGGATCACTGTTGGGTACCTGCTGATACTCCAGGTACCTTTCCTTCACCAGATCTTGGGTGATGAGCTTCCTGACATCCCCAAAGATGAAATGACTCTTCCCATCAAAGACTCCCATCATATTCAGGAATTCCCACATCTCTTTCTCGGAGGCGCAATTGCCACTGAAGAAGATCACACCCAGCAGAGGCATTAGAAGCCCATTCCTGGGAAAGCCCCGGGAACCGCTCAGGCTCCCATCATCGGTGGGATTTAGCTTGCTGACAAGGGTATAGGAGTGATTTCTGGGGTTGACTTCCTTCAAGTCAAGGCCAAAGACCAGCTCCATGTTCCTAGAGGCTCTCTTGAGGATCTCAGGGAATTGCTCTCTGTACCTTTTGTGGACAACCTTCAGCATCTCTGCCTTCATAATGGGCTCTTTCATTTTATACTTGTGCAGCATGAACTGCATCAGCGTTCCGGCCTTCCTGGTTAGAAGATCATGGTGTGAGCTCTCAGTGGAGGTTGAGGCCTGGGAGGAATTTTTTCTTCCCTCACCTTTACCCTTGGCACCTTTACCAGATCTCTTGCGTGAAACACCCACAGCAGCAGTGAGGGTGTGGGGGGCTCCCTGAGGCTTCTGGGGAATGCCAGCAGCAGGGGAGCCAGGAGGAGTAACCCCCAAAACAAGAGAGGAAGTGGAAGGGGACTCTTCCTCTGCTGCAGCGGCCTGAGCACCCTGAAGACCCTGGGTCTCACTTTGGGCCTGGTGGCGTTTCTCACGGGCTCGGAGCTTACTCTTTCGACCCCGAGGCATGATGACTGTGGTCAGAGACAGCAGGCAGGCGTGTGGGCAGGAAGTCAGGTGAAGTGGGCACCTGGAGGAGAGAGGATGAGATCTTGTGAACACCTTTAGCAAGGAGATATCACCTTGGATTTTAAGAAGCCAATTCCGCAGTTTCCCTTGAGAGTCCTAGGAACACATTGGGCTCTTTTTCTTTGTCAGCCTGTCCTCTGGGAACCCAGAGGAGGAAGTTACAGTGTGCCTTAGGCCATCCCTTATTTGGGGCTGACTGGGTCACAGCAAGACCCGGCAGAGTGGACTCCCTCTGTGTTCAAGGGTCCTCTCGGTTTGCATATGGCATCATCATCATCATGTCTATTCTGTGCTGTTCTGATGGTGACACCTCAAAGATCTTTGGGACCCATGAGAAGGAAATAAGGAGGTGTCTTAGTCCACCACTTCTGTGGGGTCTGGAGGCAGTTCTGAGGGTTTTGTGGGGCCCTCTGTCTTGGGATCATTGGCCATCAATCCGCTCATTCAGAGTCCTCATCTTGTCTACATCTAAAGTCTGAAATCCTCCCTTCTGCTGACTGATGCTGCATCTTCAGACCAAGGCTCTCACCTCCCTTAGACCTAATACAAAGAAATGAGGAGGAGTCTCAGCCTGACGACCCTGGGCCAGGATGCCAAGTGCTGAGAGCAGAAACAGGGCCCAACTCTTTGTTGTTCCCTCTATTTGGGGTGAGGTACCTTCTGTCCTCACCCATGATCCATACTTTTACTCCTGGGACGGCCTGGGGCTCCCCTCTCCAGACCTAAGGACATCTCTCCTCATACTAAGGCCCACACCTCCCTGAAACCCAACGGAAGAAGTGAAGATGGCAATATCTGAACACACTGTCTATTCTCCAGAGGTTGAAAGCTGTGGCTGGCAGGCTGAGGCCCAATGATGTGTGGTCCCACTCATGGTCCTCATTCCAGGTCTCCAGTTGGACTCCTGGAAACACCTAAAATTCCTCCCCCTTGCAAATTCATCAGACTAAGAGCATCACTTCTCTGTTACTCCTGAGGAGGAACTGAGGAACACATCTCCCTGACATCTATGCTTGTAGCCTCTCAGGGCTGACACAGAGAGGGACTCTGGTACCTCTGCTGATATGGGGTGGGAGTTCCCTGAAGTCCTCAAGGTTTTCTCTGTGATGTTCTGGCACAACCTGGAAATCCTCTCTCTACTGACGTGTGGCCCCTTGCATCAGATTAAAATTCTCACCTTCCTCAAGCCCTAAGATGAAAGAAAGCATGCTTCACGTCCAGCACCCCCTGTCCTCTATAAGACCCCACTATTCTGGGGTCTTTGGTCTCTAGTCTTTACTCAGGCAACATCTGAGCCTCCCTCATCCCACCTGACTCTGCCAGCTTCACATCAAGGCCCTCAACTCCCCAAGTCCCCAGGGCTGGATGTGAGGAAGGGATACATTTGGCTACCTCTGCCTGGGGTTTCCCAGGGCTAAGAGGGGGTGGAACTTTGTGGACTACCACTCACTACGTTGGTGTTCATCTCAGTCCTCCCTGTCTTGACCTAATGCCTTTCTGCTCATACTAAGGCAATCAACTCCCTGAGACACCCTGAGAAGAAGTGAAATTTTTCTCATCTGGCCACGACTATCCATGGTCTCCTAATGCAACATTCAGGAAGGGATTCTGCGTTACCCTCACTGTTATGAGATGGGTGGTCCCCTCAGTTCTCAGGATCCTCTCCTTGACTCCTGGCACTAGCTGGGAATCCTCAATCTGCTAACCTTAGGCTGTCTACCTCGGTGAAATTCCTCACCTCCCTGAGATGCTCTAGGAAGAAGTGAGATTCTCCATGTCATCATACCCAGATCTCCCAAGTTTTGCAGTAGGAACAGAGCTCTACGTTCTGTTTCTACGTGGGTCACTTCTTTCTGGGAGGGGTCCCCTCATACTCAGTATCACCACCTTGGCTCCTGTTAGGAACCAGATCTTCTTATTCTGAATGGGGGCTGTCTCACTAAACTAAGGGTATTTATGTCCCTGAGACCACACCCAGAGAAAATGAGGGGACACCTCAGCCTGAGAGCTCTAACCCTGGCTTCTCAGTACTGAATGCAAAGGCAAGACTCTGTGTTCCCCTCTGTTCTGGGATAGGTGGCTGCCCCATTCCTCACACAGGATTTGTACCTTGACCTGTCATGGCCTAGGACTCTCCACCTCTGCTGAACTGGCACAGCCAGCCCTTCGCCTTAAACCGAAGCTCTCATCTTCCTAAGACCTTGCAGGCAGGAGTCCGGGGTATCTAAGTCTGCCAGCTCTGGCCTGGGACTCCCAGGAGCAGCAACAGCTGAAGCTCTCTCCACTGTGTAGCATCCCATTTCCTCACTCAGGGTCTTCATCTTGACTCTGCATACTTTCTGGGACTCCACCCTCTGTTGTCTGGAAGCCACACCACTCAGACAAAGATTCTCATATTCCTTGGACCTAAGTTGACAGAGTGAGCCACATCTTGCCAAGGCTCCTTGGGACCTGTGCTTGCTGACAGCAGGGCTGGGACTCTTAGGATCCCACTGTTCTGGAGTCTGTGGCTCTCTCAGGTCTCACAGAGGACTCCAACCTTAGCGCCTGGTAAGATTTATGACCCCTCCATATACTGACCCGAGTCCACAAGTCTCAGACCAAAGCCCTCATCTCTCTGAATCACTAGGAGGGAAGTTGGGGTGCTCCACATCTGGCTACCTTGCCTGGGGCTCCCAAGTTTGAGAGCAGGGCCCAATTTTGAGAAAACATCTGCTCATGAGCACTGAAAGTCCTAATTTTAATCTTTTTAGGGCCAAGACTCTCCCTCTACGAAGGGGGCTGTCCTCTTTAAACTAAGGCCTTCCTCTCCCTGAGGCCTTCAAGGCTGAAATGACACGGCTCCTCAGTCTTATAGCTCTGGCCCAGGGCCTATCAGGGCCGAGTGCACGGGCGGGACTTAGTGCGGCCCCTTTTGCTGTGGGTGAGCCGTGGTCCCCTCAGTCCACATTTAGGGTCCTCAACTTGACCTCAGACCAATTCTGGGAAGTCACCCTCGGCAGACCGGACTACACGCCTCTCAGATGCCACCTCTCAGAGAAGTGGAAGCAAGGGTGAGCCACATCCAGCTGTGGCTGCCCGGGGCCTCCCAGAGCCAACCGCAGGGACGGGACTTAGTGAGGGCCCGCCTGATCGTACGTGGGTGGGGGTACCTTCAGTCCACGTTTAGGCTCCTCAGCTTGACTGCAGACCAGTCCTGGGAAGTCACACTCTGCAGACTGGATGCCCGGCCTCTCAGATGCACCGCTTCTCAGACACCGTGCCTCTCAGACTCCACCTCTCAGACGTGCTGCTTCTCAGACACCGTGCCTTTCAGAGAAGCGGAAACAAGGGTGAGCCACATCCAGCTGTGGCTGCCCGGGGCCTCCCAGGCAGAAATCATCATGTCGAATGGATACCTGCACTCCCATGTTCATAGCAGCTCTGTTTACAATAGCCAAGACATGGAACCAACCTAAATGTCCACCGATGGATGACTGGATAAGGAAATTGTGGTATATATACACTGGAATACTACTCTGCCATAAAAAATAATGAAATACTCCCATTTGCAGCAACATGGATGAACCTGGAGAAACTTATGTTGAGTGAAATTAGCAAAGCACAGAGGGATAAATACCACATGTGCTCACTCATAAGTGGGAGCTAAGAGAGAAAGAAGGAAAGAAAGACCACAGTAGTGTGTTGGTCTTACAGATGGAGGAAACTATCCTAGGGCTACAAAGTGGAGTGGGGGGAAGGGGGGGAGGGAGGTTGGGGGATAATTGGGCGGGGGACACAGGGTACAAACGTAATTTCTGGTAATGGGTATGTGGCCAGTAGGAATCTGGCCCTCACATCATGGGCACGAGGGGTGACAATGAGCTTTGTATCTCATGAATATTCATAATAAAAATAAATAAATAATAAATAAATAAATTCGACTAATGAGAGGGCCTTAGATTCTTCCCTCTGCTGTGGTGTGACTATCATCCTCAGACCAAGACCTTCATTTCTCTGTTACCCCTGAGTGGGAACTGATGGGCACCTGTGCCTGACGTATCTGCCTGGGGTCTTCCAGGGCTCACAGTAGGGAGAATTCTGTGTGGCCCTCACTGATATGGGGTGGAAGGTCCCCACAGTCCTCAGGGTTCTCACCATGACATCTGGAACAACTTGGAAATCCTTCTCATGCTGACCTGAGGCTGTTCCCTGTGACCTAGTCTCTTACTTCTATGAGATGCCCTGGGAAAACTAAGTGCGAATCATCATGTCCAGGTCTGACAACAGGGGTGGGCCTCTCTGCGGCCCCCTCCTTTCTGGGAGGGGTGCCCTCATCATTACTCAATGTCACAGCCTTAAAACCTGTTAGGGACTGGGTACCTCTGATGAATTGGGCCTATCCCATTAGACCAAGGCCCTCACCTCCCTGAGACTACCTCTGGAAAAAATAAGGGCATCTCAGCCTGTCAGCTCTACCCTGAGCCTCTTATTGCTGGACAGCAGATGTGGGCCTTGAATGTGGCCCTCAAATCCGTTAGTCTTTAGACGGGAAGTGAGGTTACTCCAAATTTGTCTACTCTGCCCGAGACCTCCTAGAGCCCAGTGCAGGGGCACTGCTCAGTGTGGCTCCCTCTTTTGGGTAGAGGTCCGCTCATTAGCCCTCACAGTTCTCACCTTGACTCCAGTTAAGGCCTCGGTCTCCACCATCTGCAGAATGAGGACTAAGTTCTAAGACCAAGGTACTTCCCTCCCTCCCTGACACTTTCCAGGCAGAACTCTCCCAGACAGCTTTCCTGAGGCCTCCCAGTGCCAACCACAGAGGCAGGACTTATGGGGGCCCCTTTGTTATGGATAAGAGGTGATCCCTTCAATCCACACTCAGGGTCCTCACCTTGGTATCTCATGAGAGCTTGGAATTCCTCCCTCTACTGACCTGAGTCCACCAGCCTGCAAACAAAGCCCTCACCTCCCTGAATTTCTACATAGGAAAGTCAGTACTCCACACACCAGAGCCTCCCAGAACCGAGTGCAGTGGCTCTGCTTTGCTTTGTTACATCCATTAGGGAGAGATTCCCTCATTTAGCCCTCAGGGCCCTCACCTTGACTCTAGTTAGGACCTAGCTCTCCTCCTTATGCAAAATCAGGGGTACTCCGTTAGATAAAGGCCCAGCAGTTGCTGAGACTTTTCAGGCACAACTCTGCCGGACAGCTCTCCCGGGACCTCCCAAGGCCGACCGCAGGCGTGAGACTTAGTGCAGCCCCGTTTGTTGTGGGTGAGCGGTGGTCCCCTCAGTCCACGTTCAGGGTCCTCACCTTGACCTCAGACCAGTCCTGGGAAGTCACCCTCGGCGGACCGGACTACAGGACTCTCAGACATGGCCTCTCAGACGGCCCGCCCCTCCGAAAGGCGGAAGCGAGGATGAGCCACATCCGGCCTCCCAGGGCCTCCCAGGGCCTCCCAGACGCCGCGCCTCCCAAACTCCGCGATTCCCAGACACCCCGCCTCTCAGAAAAGCGGAAGCGAGGATGAGCCACATCCGGCCTCCAGGGGAGGCTTGGGTCTTGAATGTTGTGGTTCGGGGGGCTTTGCTGTTGGGGTTGGTGATAGAGTTGTTTGTGGTTTTGTGGATGGCGTGTTATGATGAGGTGGAGGTTGTTATTAGTTTTAAGAGTATGGGTGATTGGGTGATTTATGTGGGGGAGGGGACGGGTTATTTTCATGAGGATTCTAGAGGTGTGGCTGTGTTGTATAGTTATGGGTGCTGATTGGTGGCGGTGGCTGTGTGGTCTTTGTTTATGGGTGTCATTATTGTTAGTGACGTTACTTGGGGGTGGTGAAATAATTAGTAGTGTAGTCATTAGGATTGTAATGAGGAAAGAAAGGAAGTAAAGTTTGATTAGACCTTTTTGGTTGGAGGTGGTTGTTGCAGCTAGTACTTGGAAGTGGGCAATGTCTTTTGGGACTGTTTCTTCTAGTCAAGCTCGGTCTAGTGTTTGGGAGGCTGTGCTTTGGCTTGCGCTTAGGCTGAGATAGGGTATTGTACGATGGGTAAGGGTTGGGAAGAATCCTAGGAGAGTAGAGAAGTTGTGTGAGGGTGAGGATAGTTTGGGGGTTAGGTTGAGTGAGTTTAGACATAGTTCTAGTGCTAGGGTGAAGCCTAGAATGGTGATGAGGAGGGTGGATAGTTTGAGGCAAAGTGGTATAGTCATTTGGGGAATATTTATTGGGGGCATGCTGTTGGAGATGATAAAGCTAGCAAAGATGCTGCCGATTACCAGACGTTGGGTTGGGTTGGTGAGGTTGGGGTTGTTTTCGTTGATGCTTATTAGGGTTGGGAAGTGGGGTTGTCCTAGTAGTGTAAGAAAAATGGTTCGGGGGCTGACCCCGTGGCACACTCGGGAGAGTGTGGCACTGGGAGCATGAGAGCGCTCCCACCGCGGGTAGGACTGGCTGGTGCGCTCACTGGCTGAGAGCGGTGCGGGCGACACCAAGACAAGGGTTACGATCCCCTTACCGGTCACACACACACACACACAAAAAAAAAAAAAAAGAAAAGAAAAGAAAAATAGTTCCGGTACTTTAGGCGGCTGTGAGGGTGGTGGCAATGAGTATGATTGTGAGGGCTGAGGCGTTAGTATACAATGTGTTTATGGTCTCGATGATTAGGTCTTTGGAGTAAAAACCTGTTAGGAATGGCATGCCTGTGAGAGCGAGGTTTCCTATGATTAGAGAGGTTGATGTAAGGGGTATAATTTTACGTAGGCCTCCTAGTTTTCCGATGTCTTCTTCGTTGTTTAGGTTGTGGATAATAGAGCCGGAGCATATGAATAGTATGGCCTTGAAAAATGCGTGCATGCAGATGTGGAGGAAAGCTAGATGTGGTTGGTTGATGACAATCGTTACTGTTATTAGGCCTAGTTGGCTTGAGGTAGAGAATGCGATAATTTTTTTGATATCGTTTTGTGTTAAGGTGCAGATCGCTGTGAATAGTGTGGTGAGAGCCCCTAGGCATAGTGTTAGTGTTTGGATTGTTTTGTTGTTTTCTATTAGGGGTAGAATCGGATCAGTAGGAAGATTTCTGCTACGACTCTTGTGCTGGAATGGAGTAGGGCTGAGACAGGTGTGGGACCTTCCATTGCAGAGGCTAGTCATGGGTGCCGGCCGAACTGGGCGGACTTACCTGTTGCAGCGAGGAGGAGGCCTGTTAATGGGAGGGGGCTCGGGTTTGTGTTGAGGATGAATAGTTGTTGGAGGTCTCGTGTGTTTGAATATACGAAAAATCACGCTGTAGCTAGGATGAAGCCGATGTCACTGAGACGGTTGTAGAGGATTGCTTGCAGGGCTGCTGTGTTTGCGTCTGTTCAGCCATGTCATCATCTGATTAGACGAAAGGATATGATGCCTACTCCTTCTCATCCAATGAAGAGGTGGAATAGGTTGTTGGTGGAGACCAGGATTAGTGTTGCGATAAGGAAGATGAGTAGGTATTTGAAGAACTTATTGATGTTGGGGTCCGATTGCATGTATCATAGAGAGAATTCTATAATGGATCATGTAACGAAGAGGGCTAGTGGGATGAAAATTATAGAGAAGTAGTCCAGTTTGAAGCTAAGGGATAATTTTAGTGTTTGGATGGTGATTCAGTGTCAGTTGGAGGTGATTGTATCCTGTCCGGAGTAAATAAATGTGAGGGCAGGTGTGAGGCTGGTCAAGAAAGCAAGTTGGGTTGAGGTTTTCACGTGGTAGGGGTAGTGCTTGTGCGTGTTGGTAAGGGTGGGGATGATGAGAATGACAAGTGAGATTACTGTTAGGGATAGGGGTAGGTTTATTACTTTTACTTGGAGTTGCACCAGATTTTTGGTTCCTAAGGCCAATGGATTGCTTCTATCCTTTAAACGTAAGAAAGCCATAGTTTTAGGTATGGTCATAAGAATTAGCAGTTCTTGGGATCTTTCTTGGTGAATAAGGGGTTTTGAGTCTCTGTTGTCAGGTTCACAGCCTAATGTTTTGTCTGAACTATATTTACAGTAAAGGGGCCCTAGAGCTGTTTTGGGGTTGAGGGACAGGAGTAGAAGCGGGATGATGTGTATGAGTATCAGGGAATTCTCTCGTGTGAGGGATCGTTTGATGCTGTTGATGTGATGTGTGAGAGCACCTCGTTGTGTTGTGATTAGTATAAATAGGGTGTATAGGGCCGTGATTAGTATGTTGAGTCCTATGAGGATAACTGTAATATTTGATCATGAGAATGATGTTATTATTATGAGTAACTCTCCGATTAGGTTGATGGTTGGTGGGAGGGCTAGATTTGTTAGGGAGGCTAGTAATCATCATGTTGCCATTAGGGGGAGGAGTGTTTGCAGTCCGCGGGCCAGGATTATAGTTCGACTGTGGGTGCGTTCGTAGTTGGAGTTTACAAGACAGAAGAGCAGGGATGATGTAAGTCCATGGGCAATTATTAGGGCTGTAGCTCCTGTGAATCCTCAGGGTGTTTGGATTAGGATGGCTATGCTTACTAGGGCCATGTGGCTGACGGATGAATATGCCATGAGGGATTTCAGGTCTGTCTGACGTAGGCAGATAGAGCTTGTCATGACCATTCCTCATAGAGAGAGAACGAGGGAGGGGTAGGTTATGGAGTTTGCTGGGGGGTTTAGAATGATGGTGATTCGTATCATTACGTATCCTCCTAGTTTTAGGAGGATGGCTGCGAGGACTATGGATCTGGCGATAGGGGCTTCTACGTGTGCTTTTTTTAGTCAGAGGTGAAGTCTCTAGAGTGGTATTTTTAGTATAAATACTGTTATGCATGCTGTTCATAGGAGGGTGCCGGATCATGAGGGTGGGGGTGTTTGGGTTCAGTGTTGAAGCAGCAGTAGGTTTAATGAGCCGGTGGAGTTGTGGATGTAGGTCAGTGCCATTAGTAGAGGTACGGAGCCGAAAAGGGTATAGAATAGGAAATAGAGTCCTGCATGTAGTTGTTCTCGTTGGCTGCCCCATCGGGTGATGATGATTAGGGGTGGGATTAGTGTTGCTTCAAATAGGATGTAGAATATGATCAGTTCTGTGGCGGTAAATGTTATGATTAAAAAATTTGTAATGAGGTTAATGTGAGGATATGTAGTTTTTTTCGAATGAGTGTTTCTTTAGAGAGGTGGTGTTGGCTCGCTATAATTATTAGGGGGAGGAGTCAGGTTGTTAATACCAGAAGTGGGGTTGAGTGGGGGTCTGAGAAGAAGTTTAATGATGTGGTTGTGCTATTTTCATCGTTGTGGTTTAAGAAAAGAAGAGTGATGAGGCTAACTAGTAGGCTGTGGGTTGTCGAGTTGATTCAGATAATATTATTGTTGGAGTCCCACGTGGTGGGGATGAGTATGATTGTGGGGATAATAAGTTTTAGCATTGTAGGAGGTTAAGGTTTTGCACGAGGTCTAGGCCCAAAGTGTCAGAGATCATTACTAGAAGTGCTAGGCTTATGGCGGTTTCGCAGCCTGCAAAGATTAGGAGGATGATGGGGAGCATGTAGGATAGGGTGAAGTGTAGGTTTAGGGACAGGACGGTGGCTAGGACGAATAGGGATAATATTAGGCCCTCCAAGCATAATAGGGAGGATGCAAAGTGGGATCGGTATATTAGCAGTCCTACGAGGAATGTAGTGTATGCTAAGATGATGTTAATATAAATTGGAGGCATTTAGTAGTTACGAAATGTCGCAATTTAATGGGTCGAAACCAGTTGTTTTAATTAATCTAACTACCATATTCAGCTCCTTCTAGGCCTTTTTGGGATCATTCACAGGCTAGGCTTAGTGCTAGTGTGAGGATTAGGATAAGTGCCACGGTGAGTATTAGTTTGAGGTTGTTCGTTTGGGTGGCTCACGGGAGGGGTAGTAGTAAGGTAATCTCTAGGTCGAATAGTAGGAATGTGATGGCTACCAAGAAGAATTTTCTGGAGAATGGTAGGCGAGCGGATCCTACTGGGTCCAACCTGCATTTGTATGGACTTAACTTTTGTGCATAGGTATATGTTTGGGGGAGTCAGAAGCCAAAGCTGATAAGGAGGAGTGCTAGTGTTGTGTTGGTTAAGAGAGTTAATGCTAGGTTGATTATTCTTTTCTGGGTTGTGACCAGATCTTATTGATTGGAAGTCAGCTGTACTAGCTGATACCGAAAGAATAGGATCCTCATCAGAAAATGGAGATGTATAGGAACAGTCAGACTACATCTACGAAGTGTCAATATCAGGCTGCGGCTTCAAAGCCAAAATGGTGTTTGGATGTGAAGTGGAATTTTAGTTGGCGTAGAAGACAGACGGTGAGGAAGGCGGATCCAATCATTACGTGGAGGCCGTGGAAACCTGTTGCTACGAAGAATGTTGATCCGTTTACGCTGTCGGAAATGGTAAAGGGGGTTTCGAGGTATTCTGAGATTTGGAGGAGTGTGAAGTAAGTGCCCAGGGAGATTGTGATGAAGAGGGCTTGGAGTATATGTTTGCGGTTTCCTTCTATGAGGCTGTGGTGGGCCCAGGTGACGGACACTCCGGAGGCTAGCAGTACTGGTGTGTTGAGTAGTGGAACCTCTATGGGGTTGAGAGGGTTGATGCCTGCTGGTGGTCAGAAAGCCCCTCAGCTAGGGGTTGGGGCTAGGCTTGAGTGGTAAACGGCTGAGGAGAACCCGGTGAAGAAGAAAACTTCGGATGTAATAAAAAGGATTATTCCATATCGTAGTCCTGTTTGGATGATAGTTGTATGGTGGCCTGGGAAGGTGCTTTCTCGTACTACATCTCATCATCATTGGTATATGGTTAGTAGGTTAGTCAGTAGTCCTAGGATTAAGAGGGTGTTGGAATTAAAGTGGAATCATATTGTTAGGCTGGATGTTATGAGAAAGGCGGATAGGGCTCCTGTGAGTGGTCAGGGGCTGGGGTTTACTATGTGATAGGCGTGGGTTTGGTGGGTCATTAGGCATTGCTGTGTTGGTAGAGGCTTACTAAGAGGGTAAACACATAAGCTTGGACTAGGGCTACGGTAAGTTTGAGGATGGTGAGTAGGGTGAGGAGGGTGAAAGTAGCTGAGGCTGTCAGGGGGCTCAGAGTTGTTAGTACTAGTGTAGTGTTTCTGATAAGGTGCATAAGCAGGTGGCCAGCTGTGATGTCGGCTGTTAACCGTACGGCTAGGGCTATGGGTTGGATGAAGAGGCTGATGGTTTCGATGGCTACGAGTATTGGGATAAGGGGGTGGGTGTGCCTTGGGGTAGAAGGTGAGCTAGAGATTCTTTTGTTTTGTGGCAAAAACCTAGGATCACCGTTCCGGCTCACAGGGGGATTGTTATGCCTAAGTTTAGGGACAGTTGGGAGGTGAGTGAGAATGAGTGGGGCAGCAGGCCTAGTAGGTTTGTTGAGCCAACCAATAGGATTAGTGAGGTTAGTATTAAGGATCATGATTGTCCTTTGGTGTTGTGGGTTGCCATCAATCGTTTCAGAATAAGTTGGATCAGTCATATTTGTAGAGAGGTTAGGCGATTGTTGATGAGGCAGGAGGGAAGAGGATACATTGCGTTGGGTAGGAGAATGATGAGGGCTACGATAGGTATTCCCATTAGCACGGGGGTGGTAAAAGAGGTGAATAGATTTTCGTTCATTTTTTTTCTCATAGATTAGTGTGTTTTGGAATTTTAGTAATTTTTTCTGCGGGGTTAGAGGGGTAGGTGAATTTTGAGGGTTTTAGTTGAAGTATAATGAAGAGCATTAGGATTATAAATATAATGGAGGTGAATCATGTTGAGGTATCTAGTTGTGGCATCTCATTGTGGGAAGGCCAGTGCTTCCATTCTTTACCTTAAAAGGTTAATGCTATTTAGCTTCACGATGTGCGTGTTGTGTTAAGGTTGATCAGTCTTCAAAGTGTTTGAGTGGGACGAGTTCGAGTAGGATGGGCATGAAGCTGTGGTTTGAGCCGCAGATCTCTGAGCATTGTCCGTAGAATAGGCCTGGTCGCGTTGCTGTTAGGGTTGTTTGGTTTAGACGTCCTGGGATCGCGTCCATTTTTACGCCTAGCGAGGGTGCGGTTCGTGAGTGTAGCACGTCTTTGGATGAGATTAGCATGTGGACTGGGGTTTCTATCGGGAGTACTGTTCGGTTGTCAACTTCTAGGAGTCGGAGCTCCCCTGGTTTTAGGTCGGGGGTGGGAGTTATGTATGAGTCGAAGTTTAGGTCTGTGTAATCTGTATATTCGTAACTTCAGTACCATTGGTGGCCCATGGCTTTGACAGTTAAGAGGGGGTTATTGATTTCATCTGTTATATAGAGGATTCGTAGTGATGGAAGGGCGATGGAAGTTAGGATAACAGCGGGTAAAATAGTCCATATGGTTTCTACCATTTGGGCGGTTATAGTGCTTGTGTGCGTGAGTTTTGTGGTTAATATTAGGGAAATGATAGAAAGGACTAAGGAACTGATTAGGAACACGATTATGAGGGTGTGTTCATGGAATTATAATAGTTCCTCCATGATGGGGGAGGAGGCGTCTTGAAGTCCTAGTTGTAATGGGTGTGCCACAGAGATATAAAGGATTCGGGCCTATAAGTTGACTCTGATGAAGTCACGTAATGTTTTTACTAATATCTCGCTTGTGGGGAAGGTCCTAGGGGCTATGGGGTTGGCTTGAAACCATTCTTTGGGGGTTCGATTCCTTCCTTTCTTGTTGGGTCTTTACGTATACCGGTTCCTCAAATGTGTGGGAAGCAGGGGGGCAGCCGTGTAGTCATTCTAGATTTGTTTTGAGAAGTTCTACCACTGAAACTTCTCGTTTTGAAGTGAAGACTTCTCATGTTATGAAAATTATTAATATAACTGCTGTTAAGGAGATAAATGATCCTATGGATGAGACTGTATTTCACATGGTGTATGCATCTGGGTAGTTGGAGCATCGCCGTGGTATTCGTGATAGGCCTAGGAATTGTTGTGGAAAGAATGTCAGGTTTACACCCACGAATATGACCGTGAAGTGAATTTTAGCTCAAGTGGCATTGAGGGTGTAGCCTGAAAGTAGAGGAAATCAGTGGATGAAGCCTCCTATGATAGCGAATACCGCTCCTATGGAGAATACATAGTGGAAATGCGCTACTAGGTAGTATGTGTCGTGAAGTACAATGTCTAGTGATGAGTTGGCTAGCACAATTCCTGTCAGGCCCCCTATTGTAAATAGGAAGATGAAGCCCAGTGCTCATAATATAGCGGGAGATCATTTGATATCTCCTCCATGCAGTGTGGCTAGTCAGCTGAATACTTTTATGCCTGTGGGAATCGTGATGATTATTGTGGCTGCTGTGAAGTATGCTCGAGTGTCTACATCTATTCCTACTGTAAATATGTGGTGGGCTCAGATGATAAAGCCCAAAAAGCCAATGGATATTATAGCCCAGACCATTCCTATATATATCCGAATGGTTCTTTTTTACCTGAGTAATAGATCACGATGTGTGAGACTATTCGGAAGCCGGGGAGAATGAGGATATAGACTTCGGGGGGTGTAAGGTATCTGTATGCTTTAATTTGTGGTAATGTGAGTTGTTAGATCATTTTGTGATGAAACTTGAGCAATATTTATAAAAATTTACAATTGTCAAACCTTCTTTAACCCAATTTCTGCTTTACTATGTCTTTCCTGTAAGAAACCATGAACATTTACACAGAAATTCATGTTCAAAGGCATCAATTTCAGTTCTATTAATCATAAGTAATGGGGAACAACTTACTTGAACATTAGGAGGAGAATGGTTATTTATGGCACAAACACCCTTTAGAATTCTATGAAATAGTTTAAAACGTGAGGTGGATCTATATGTGCTGTCACAGAAGGATCCTGCATTCATTTCATTAAGTGACAAGAGCAACATGGCAGAACATAACAAGTAGCAGAACAATATGTACAATGTTACCCATGTATGTTAAAAACTTAATATATTTTATAGCACATCTACGTATGAAAATGCCTGGAATCAGCTTTAAAATGACACATACCAGATTGTTAATTGTGGTTACTTTTGAAAAGGGGGCTGAATTTTGGAGGAATGTCGTAAGGGGAGAAATTGTGATTTATCTCTATTAAATTTTTTTACAACAAGAATAGATACACAACTATTAACTCAATCGTTAAAATATTTAAATAGGCCTAACAATAGAAATAGTAAATGTGTATTACTCAGATAAAGTAAGTGCTAACTGACGCCATAGAAAAAAACCTAACTTTTGAATAGCTTAACACAACAAAAATTTGTTTCTTGTGCACACAAAATCTGATGTGGGTTGGCAGAGGCTCTCTGTTAATAGGTGACCCAAGGATGCAGGCTGCTTCCATCACGTGGCTCCACACCTCACCATGGGCTCCCCATGTTTGCTGTTGAATGTAAGAGAAAGCATGGAGGTGTCAGGCTAGCTCTCATGAGCCTTGACCTGGAGGTGACAAACATGCATCTGCTATGTTTCAGTGATAAGAGTTAGTCACATAACCCTTACTAACTATAAGTGGACTGGGTTCCCAGGGCTAGTGGCATCAGGACCCCAGGCACAGGAAGCCCATAGTCCCAAATTGGGTTTGATGCTCATTTTCACCTGGCTTCTTTAGGCCTGCTTTTAGTGCTTTGGCCACAGAGTACTTCCTATCACTTGAGAGACATTGTGGAACAGTGAGAAAAGAAATGAATGAATAGACACAAGATCTGCCTCAGGCCGGGAGGAGAGGAAAAGGGTGAGCTCTAGAGGAATTCAGACCAAGGTCTAGTCCCAGCTGTATCACTGACCAGCCACGTGAACTTCAGAATATTGCAAGTTCTCCATCGGCCAATGAGTTTGAAAAGCCCCATCTCACAGCATTGTTAGAAAATATGTAATCTGTGTAAAGCACCTGGCAAAATGACTGGCAAATATTGGGTCTTTAATGAATGGCAGTTTTTACTATGATTATATTAATACCAGAAGAGACTATTCTCTTCTCTGGGAATTCTATTTTATCCAGATGTCAGAAAATATTCAGTGCTTTAAAACAAACAAACAAAACCCCCAAATAAACTACAGTGCTGCTAAACAAATAATAGAAGTAAATTTTCCCCATTAGAGAATGCTATTCCTCTAATGGACTTCACGAGGATTCAACTCAAAGTTTTCAGAATTTATGTTAAGGACCAGCAATGCCCCTCCCTCCTAGATGCCCTCCGCAACAAAAATGCTCCTATTTATTTTACCACTAATAAAATTTAGCCCTATCTTGGAGTTTTGCCAAATTATATGCAAAATAACCCAATTAATGAAATAGGCTCTGACTCCCCCAGCTCAGGGCAAAGGGTGCCAGCTTAATAGCTTTTTAGCATCTCACCTCAAGGGGGTATCATCCTTATTTCTCAGAAACTCCCTGGAGACCATATGCACAGCACACCTGGTTTCTGCATTGTGTCCAACTGCACTGGGACAAGAGCCTCGTGCATCTTTCCTTTCTACCTTAGGGAGAGATTCCACCTGCTTTACCCACAATCACGAAGTAATTGTTAAGGGCTGTTTCCTATTCTGGGCTTAGTCTCTCAACTATGGGGCTCACCGTCTGAGGGTTTGGCCCGTACTCATGATTATCACAGTCTCGTCTACCCCACCATGGAGCTAACTTAAGGTTACCTCCCAACGAGGGACTTGCAATGTCCCAAACCACAAAGTGCCTTGCTCGACTGAGGGAATTCACACTTGACTGCTCTCATCTGGACCTCCTTCCCGTCCCCCACCATCCTCTCTTTTACTTGTCCTGTACATGTGAGAGTGTACCAAGTCATCTTCCTTATACACTACCAGCTCTTAGACTCTAAAAATCCATGGGCAGCGGAAGGGTCTTCTTTATCTTAGCATCATCACTACCAGCACAGAGCCCTGCAGAGAGCAGATGCTCAGTTAATGATGGAAATAAACAAGCCACTGATCAAAGAATGTAATTTATTACTATTTACTTTTATCTGCATTCTTGAAATAGATTATAGACAACCAGGTACATATCGTTGAGTTTTACAAAAAGATAGACAAAAGTGAATAATGCAAACAAAAATTGACTATATTTTGCTTTGTTTCCCTCTATTTTAAGACTCCAATTATGTTTAGTGGGGTTCTTTTACAGATTTCCAATAAAATCTCCATTCCAAAGCCATAAATTTTCTTTTTCTTAAACCCCAAGAAGATTCAAAGATTTTCAAAATGTATTACAGAATATCTAAACTCTTCAAAACCTGATAACAGCAATAAATGTGTGATCTGCATCATTCATAAACACAGACTCTGAATCTAAAAAAAACATTCTACTCAAATAACAGTATTTGAAAGATACTAATGTAAAACAAGAACAAGAAGATATATATTATGATCTCTCTGGCCCCATCTCGGCCTCTCACTACTTAAGAGATTGGAAGCCCTCTTCAATAACAGAATCTGCCTCACACGTCACTAGGGGCAGGAGGAGCTGTCAGATGTGTAGGCCTAGAACATGCACTGGCCTTGGCAGAAGTGCCACGCATGGCTGCGGCTCTGGCTGAAGCTTTTTCTTTCTCATCTCTCAAAGCTTCTTCATAATGGAATGGGAAGACACTAGGGGTGGTATTAATGAGTTGGGCCAAAAACTCCAGGACTTTCATCTTGCTGGTTTCAGCATGGGCTCTTGGACCCCACAGGAACTGATAGCGTGGAGGATCACTGTTGGGTACCTGCTGATACTCCAGGTACCTTTCCTTCACCAGATCTTGGGTGATGAGCTTCCTGACATCCCCAAAGATGAAATGACTCTTCCCATCAAAGACTCCCATCATATTCAGGAATTCCCACATCTCTTTCTCGGAGGCGCAATTGCCACTGAAGAAGATCACACCCAGCAGAGGCATTAGAAGCCCATTCCTGGGAAAGCCCCGGGAACCGCTCAGGCTCCCATCATCGGTGGGATTTAGCTTGCTGACAAGGGTATAGGAGTGATTTCTGGGGTTGACTTCCTTCAAGTCAAGGCCAAAGACCAGCTCCATGTTCCTAGAGGCTCTCTTGAGGATCTCAGGGAATTGCTCTCTGTACCTTTTGTGGACAACCTTCAGCATCTCTGCCTTCATAATGGGCTCTTTCATTTTATACTTGTGCAGCATGAACTGCATCAGCGTTCCGGCCTTCCTGGTTAGAAGATCATGGCGTGAGCTCTCAGTGGAGGTTGAGGCCTGGGAGGAATTTTTTCTTCCCTCACCTTTACCCTTGGCACCTTTACCAGATCTCTTGCGTGAAACACCCACAGCAGCAGTGGGGGTGTGGGGGGCTCCCTGAGGCTTCTGGGGAATGCCAGCAGCAGGGGAGCCAGGAGGAGTAACCCCCAAAACAAGAGAGGAAGTGGAAGGGGACTCTTCCTCTGCTGCAGCGGCCTGAGCACCCTGAAGACCCTGGGTCTCACTTTGGGCCTGGTGGCGTTTCTCACGGGCTCGGAGCTTACTCTTTCGACCCCGAGGCATGATGACTGTGGTCAGAGACAGCAGGCAGGCGTGTGGGCAGGAAGTCAGGTGAAGTGGGCACCTGGAGGAGAGAGGATGAGATCTTGTGAACACCTTTAGCAAGGAGATATCACCTTGGATTTTAAGAAGCCAATTCCGCAGTTTCCCTTGAGAGTCCTAGGAACACATTGGGCTCTTTTTCTTTGTCAGCCTGTCCTCTGGGAACCCAGAGGAGGAAGTTACAGTGTGCCTTAGGCCATCCCTTATTTGGGGCTGACTGGGTCACAGCAAGACCCGGCAGAGTGGACTCCCTCTGTGTTCAAGGGTCCTCTCGGTTTGCATATGGCATCATCATCATCATGTCTATTCTGTGCTGTTCTGATGGTGACACCTCAAAGATCTTTGGGACCCATGAGAAGGAAATAAGGAGGTGTCTTAGTCCACCACTTCTGTGGGGTCTGGAGGCAGTTCTGAGAGTTTTGTGGGGCCCTCTGTCTTGGGATCATTGGCCATCAATCCGCTCATTCAGAGTCCTCATCTTGTCTACATCTAAAGTCTGAAATCCTCCCTTCTGCTGACTGATGCTGCATCTTCAGACCAAGGCTCTCACCTCCCTTAGACCTAATACAAAGAAATGAGGAGGAGTCTCAGCCTGACGACCCTGGGCCAGGATGCCTAGTGCTGAGAGCAGAAACAGGGCCCAACTCTTTGTTGTTCCCTCTATTTGGGGTGAGGTACCTTCTGTCCTCACCCATGATCCATACTTTTACTCCTGGGACGGCCTGGGGCTCCCCTCTCCAGACCTAAGGACATCTCTCCTCATACTAAGGCCCACACCTCCCTGAAACCCAACGGAAGAAGTGAAGATGGCAATATCTGAACACACTGTCTATTCTCCAGAGGTTGAAAGCTGTGGCTGGCAGGCTGAGGCCCAATGATGTGTGGTCCCACTCATGGTCCTCATTCCAGGTCTCCAGTTGGACTCCTGGAAACACCTAAAATTCCTCCCCCTTGCAAATTCATCAGACTAAGAGCATCACTTCTCTGTTACTCCTGAGGAGGAACTGAGGAACACATCTCCCTGACATCTATGCTTGTAGCCTCTCAGGGCTGACACAGAGAGGGACTCTGGTACCTCTGCTGATATGGGGTGGGAGTTCCCTGAAGTCCTCAAGGTTTTCTCTGTGATGTTCTGGCACAACCTGGAAATCCTCTCTCTACTGACGTGTGGCCCCTTGCATCAGATTAAAATTCTCACCTTCCTCAAGCCCTAAGATGAAAGAAAGCATGCTTCACGTCCAGCACCCCCTGTCCTCTATAAGACCCCACTATTCTGGGGTCTTTGGTCTCTAGTCTTTACTCAGGCAACATCTGAGCCTCCCTCATCCCACCTGACTCTGCCAGCTTCACATCAAGGCCCTCAACTCCCCAAGTCCCCAGGGCTGGATGTGAGGAAGGGATACATTTGGCTACCTCTGCCTGGGGTTTCCCAGGGCTAAGAGGGGGTGGAACTTTGTGGACTACCACTCACTACGTTGGTGTTCATCTCAGTCCTCCCTGTCTTGACCTAATGCCTTTCTGCTCATACTAAGGCAATCAACTCCCTGAGACACCCTGAGAAGAAGTGAAATTTTTCTCATCTGGCCACGACTATCCATGGTCTCCTAATGCAACATTCAGGAAGGGATTCTGTGTTACCCTCACTGTTATGAGATGGGTGGTCCCCTCAGTTCTCAGGATCCTCTCCTTGACTCCTGGCACTAGCTGGGAATCCTCAATCTGCTAACCTTAGGCTGTCTACCTCGGTGAAATTCCTCACCTCCCTGAGATGCTCTAGGAAGAAGTGAGATTCTCCATGTCATCATACCCAGATCTCCCAAGTTTTGCAGTAGGAACAGAGCTCTACGTTCTGTTTCTACGTGGGTCACTTCTTTCTGGGAGGGGTCCCCTCATACTCAGTATCACCACCTTGGCTCCTGTTAGGAACCAGATCTTCTTATTCTGAATGGGGGCTGTCTCACTAAACTAAGGGTATTTATGTCCCTGAGACCACACCCAGAGAAAATGAGGGGACACCTCAGCCTGAGAGCTCTAACCCTGGCTTCTCAGTACTGAATGCAAAGGCAAGACTCTGTGTTCCCCTCTGTTCTGGGATAGGTGGCTGCCCCATTCCTCACACAGGATTTGTACCTTGACCTGTCATGGCCTAGGACTCTCCACCTCTGCTGAACTGGCACAGCCAGCCCTTCGCCTTAAACCGAAGCTCTCATCTTCCTAAGACCTTGCAGGCAGGAGTCCGGGGTATCTAAGTCTGCCAGCTCTGGCCTGGGACTCCCAGGAGCAGCAACAGCTGAAGCTCTCTCCACTGTGTAGCATCCCATTTCCTCACTCAGGGTCTTCATCTTGACTCTGCATACTTTCTGGGACTCCACCCTCTGTTGTCTGGAAGCCACACCACTCAGACAAAGATTCTCATATTCCTTGGACCTAAGTTGACAGAGTGAGCCACATCTTGCCAAGGCTCCTTGGGACCTGTGCTTGCTGACAGCAGGGCTGGGACTCTTAGGATCCCACTGTTCTGGAGTCTGTGGCTCTCTCAGGTCTCACAGAGGACTCCAACCTTAGCGCCTGGTAAGATTTATGACCCCTCCATATACTGACCCGAGTCCACAAGTCTCAGACCAAAGCCCTCATCTCTCTGAATCACTAGGAGGGAAGTTGGGGTGCTCCACATCTGGCTACCTTGCCTGGGGCTCCCAAGTTTGAGAGCAGGGCCCAATTTTGAGAAAACATCTGCTCATGAGCACTGAAAGTCCTAATTTTAATCTTTTTAGGGCCAAGACTCTCCCTCTACGAAGGGGGCTGTCCTCTTTAAACTAAGGCCTTCCTCTCCCTGAGGCCTTCAAGGCTGAAATGACACGGCTCCTCAGTCTTATAGCTCTGGCCCAGGGCCTATCAGGGCCGAGTGCACGGGCGGGACTTAGTGCGGCCCCTTTTGCTGTGGGTGAGCCGTGGTCCCCTCAGTCCACATTTAGGGTCCTCAACTTGACCTCAGACCAATTCTGGGAAGTCACCCTCGGCAGACCGGACTACACGCCTCTCAGATGCCACCTCTCAGAGAAGTGGAAGCAAGGGTGAGCCACATCCAGCTGTGGCTGCCCGGGGCCTCCCAGAGCCAACCGCAGGGACGGGACTTAGTGAGGGCCCGCCTGATCGTACGTGGGTGGGGGTACCTTCAGTCCACGTTTAGGCTCCTCAGCTTGACTGCAGACCAGTCCTGGGAAGTCACACTCTGCAGACTGGATGCCCGGCCTCTCAGATGCACCGCTTCTCAGACACCGTGCCTCTCAGACTCCACCTCTCAGACGTGCTGCTTCTCAGACACCGTGCCTTTCAGAGAAGCGGAAACAAGGGTGAGCCACATCCAGCTGTGGCTGCCCGGGGCCTCCCAGGCAGAAATCATCATGTCGAATGGATACCTGCACTCCCATGTTCATAGCAGCTCTGTTTACAATAGCCAAGACATGGAACCAACCTAAATGTCCACCGATGGATGACTGGATAAGGAAATTGTGGTATATATACACTGGAATACTACTCTGCCATAAAAAATAATGAAATACTCCCATTTGCAGCAACATGGATGAACCTGGAGAAACTTAGGTTGAGTGAAATTAGCAAAGCACAGAGGGATAAATACCACATGTGCTCACTCATAAGTGGGAGCTAAGAGAGAAAGAAGGAAAGAAAGACCACAGTAGTGTGTTGGTCTTACAGATGGAGGAAACTATCCTAGGGCTACAAAGTGGAGTGGGGGGAAGGGGGGGAGGGAGGTTGGGGGATAATTGGGCGGGGGACACAGGGTACAAACGTAATTTCTGGTAATGGGTATGTGGCCAGTAGGAATCTGGCCCTCACATCATGGGCACGAGGGGTGACAATGAGCTTTGTATCTCATGAATATTCATAATAAAAATAAATAAATAATAAATAAATAAATTCGACTAATGAGAGGGCCTTAGATTCTTCCCTCTGCTGTGGTGTGACTATCATCCTCAGACCAAGACCTTCATTTCTCTGTTACCCCTGAGTGGGAACTGATGGGCACCTGTGCCTGACGTATCTGCCTGGGGTCTTCCAGGGCTCACAGTAGGGAGAATTCTGTGTGGCCCTCACTGATATGGGGTGGAAGGTCCCCACAGTCCTCAGGGTTCTCACCATGACATCTGGAACAACTTGGAAATCCTTCTCATGCTGACCTGAGGCTGTTCCCTGTGACCTAGTCTCTTACTTCTATGAGATGCCCTGGGAAAACTAAGTGCGAATCATCATGTCCAGGTCTGACAACAGGGGTGGGCCTCTCTGCGGCCCCCTCCTTTCTGGGAGGGGTGCCCTCATCATTACTCAATGTCACAGCCTTAAAACCTGTTAGGGACTGGGTACCTCTGATGAATTGGGCCTATCCCATTAGACCAAGGCCCTCACCTCCCTGAGACTACCTCTGGAAAAAATAAGGGCATCTCAGCCTGTCAGCTCTACCCTGAGCCTCTTATTGCTGGACAGCAGATGTGGGCCTTGAATGTGGCCCTCAAATCTGTTAGTCTTTAGACGGGAAGTGAGGTTACTCCAAATTTGTCTACTCTGCCCGAGACCTCCTAGAGCCCAGTGCAGGGGCACTGCTCAGTGTGGCTCCCTCTTTTGGGTAGAGGTCCGCTCATTAGCCCTCACAGTTCTCACCTTGACTCCAGTTAAGGCCTCGGTCTCCACCATCTGCAGAATGAGGACTAAGTTCTAAGACCAAGGTACTTCCCTCCCTCCCTGACACTTTCCAGGCAGAACTCTCCCAGACAGCTTTCCTGAGGCCTCCCAGTGCCAACCACAGAGGCAGGACTTATGGGGGCCCCTTTGTTATGGATAAGAGGTGATCCCTTCAATCCACACTCAGGGTCCTCACCTTGGTATCTCATGAGAGCTTGGAATTCCTCCCTCTACTGACCTGAGTCCACCAGCCTGCAAACAAAGCCCTCACCTCCCTGAATTTCTAGATAGGAAAGTCAGTACTCCACACACCAGAGCCTCCCAGAACCGAGTGCAGTGGCTCTGCTTTGCTTTGTTACATCCATTAGGGAGAGATTCCCTCATTTAGCCCTCAGGGCCCTCACCTTGACTCTAGTTAGGACCTAGCTCTCCTCCTTATGCAAAATCAGGGGTACTCCGTTAGATAAAGGCCCAGCAGTTGCTGAGACTTTTCAGGCACAACTCTGCCGGACAGCTCTCCCGGGACCTCCCAAGGCCGACCGCAGGCGTGAGACTTAGTGCAGCCCCGTTTGTTGTGGGTGAGCGGTGGTCCCCTCAGTCCACGTTCAGGGTCCTCACCTTGACCTCAGACCAGTCCTGGGAAGTCACCCTCGGCGGACCGGACTACAGGACTCTCAGACATGGCCTCTCAGATGGCCCGCCCCTCCGAAAGGCGGAAGCGAGGATGAGCCACATCCGGCCTCCCAGGGCCTCCCAGGGCCTCCCAGACGCCGCGCCTCCCAAACTCCGCGATTCCCAGACACCCCGCCTCTCAGAAAAGCGGAAGCGAGGATGAGCCACATCCGGCCTCCAGGGGAGGCTTGGGTCTTGAATGTTGTGGTTCGGGGGGCTTTGCTGTTGGGGTTGGTGATAGAGTTGTTTGTGGTTTTGTGGATGGCGTGTTATGATGAGGTGGAGGTTGTTATTAGTTTTAAGAGTATGGGTGATTGGGTGATTTATGTGGGGGAGGGGACGGGTTATTTTCATGAGGATTCTAGAGGTGTGGCTGTGTTGTATAGTTATGGGTGCTGATTGGTGGCGGTGGCTGTGTGGTCTTTGTTTATGGGTGTCATTATTGTTAGTGACGTTACTTGGGGGTGGTTAAATAATTAGTAGTGTAGTCATTAGGATTGTAATGAGGAAAGAAAGGAAGTAAAGTTTGATTAGACCTTTTTGGTTGGAGGTGGTTGTTGCAGCTAGTACTTGGAAGTGGGCAATGTCTTTTGGGACTGTTTCTTCTAGTCAAGCTCGGTCTAGTGTTTGGGAGGCTGTGCTTTGGCTTGCGCTTAGGCTGAGATAGGGTATTGTACGATGGGTAAGGGTTGGGAAGAATCCTAGGAGAGTAGAGAAGTTGTGTGAGGGTGAGGATAGTTTGGGGGTTAGGTTGAGTGAGTTTAGGCATAGTTCTAGTGCTAGGGTGAAGCCTAGAATGGTGATGAGGAGGGTGGATAGTTTGAGGCAAAGTGGTATAGTCATTTGGGGAATATTTATTGGGGGCATGCTGTTGGAGATGATAAAGCTAGCAAAGATGCTGCCGATTACCAGACGTTGGGTTGGGTTGGTGAGGTTGGGGTTGTTTTCGTTGATGCTTATTAGGGTTGGGAAGTGGGGTTGTCCTAGTAGTGTAAGAAAAATGGTTCGGGGGCTGACCCCGTGGCACACTCGGGAGAGTGTGGCACTGGGAGCATGAGAGCGCTCCCACCGCGGGTAGGACTGGCTGGTGCGCTCACTGGCTGAGAGCGGTGCGGGCGACACCAAGACAAGGGTTACGATCCCCTTACCGGTCACACACACACACACAAAAAAAAAAAAAGAAAAGAAAAGAAAAATAGTTCCGGTACTTTAGGCGGCTGTGAGGGTGGTGGCAATGAGTATGATTGTGAGGGCTGAGGCGTTAGTATACAATGTGTTTATGGTCTCGATGATTAGGTCTTTGGAGTAAAAACTTGTTAGGAATGGCATGCCTGTGAGAGCGAGGTTTCCTATGATTAGAGAGGTTGATGTAAGGGGTATAATTTTACGTAGGCTTCCTAGTTTTCCGATGTCTTCTTCGTTGTTTAGGTTGTGGATAATAGAGCCGGAGCATATGAATAGTATGGCCTTGAAAAATGCGTGCATGCAGATGTGGAGGAAAGCTAGATGTGGTTGGTTGATGACAATCGTTACTGTTATTAGGCCTAGTTGGCTTGAGGTAGAGAATGCGATAATTTTTTGATATCGTTTTGTGTTAAGGTGCAGATCGCTGTGAATAGTGTGGTGAGAGCCCCTAGGCATAGTGTTAGTGTTTGGATTGTTTTGTTGTTTTCTATTAGGGGTAGAATCGGATCAGTAGGAAGATTTCTGCTACGACTCTTGTGCTGGAATGGAGTAGGGCTGAGACAGGTGTGGGACCTTCCATTGCAGAGGCTAGTCATGGGTGCCGGCCGAACTGGGCGGACTTACCTGTTGCAGCGAGGAGGAGGCCTGTTAATGGGAGGGGGCTCGGTTTTGTGTTGAGGATGAATAGTTGTTGGAGGTCTCGTGTGTTTGAATATACGAAAAATCACGCTGTAGCTAGGATGAAGCCGATGTCACTGAGACGGTTGTAGAGGATTGCTTGCAGGGCTGCTGTGTTTGCGTCTGTTCAGCCATGTCATCATCTGATTAGACGAAAGGATATGATGCCTACTCCTTCTCATCCAATGAAGAGGTGGAATAGGTTGTTGGTTGAGACCAGGATTAGTGTTGCGATAAGGAAGATGAGTAGGTATTTGAAGAACTTATTGATGTTGGGTCCGATTGCATGTATCATAGAGAGAATTCTATAATGGATCATGTAACGAAGAGGGCTAGTGGGATGAAAATTATAGAGAAGTAGTCCAGTTTGAAGCTAAGGGATAATTTTAGTGTTTGGATGGTGATTCAGTGTCAGTTGGAGGTGATTGTATCCTGTCCAGAGTAAATAAATGTGAGGGCAGGTGTGAGGCTGGTCAAGAAAGCAAGTTGGGTTGAGGTTTTCACGTGGTAGGGGTAGTGCTTGTGCGTGTTGGTAAGGGTGGGGATGATGAGAATGACAAGTGAGATTACTGTTAGGGATAGGGGTAGGTTTATTACTTTTACTTGGAGTTGCACCAGATTTTTGGTTCCTAAGGCCAATGGATTGCTTCTATCCTTTAAACGTAAGAAAGCCATAGTTTTAGGTATGGTCATAAGAATTAGCAGTTCTTGGGATCTTTCTTGGTGAATAAGGGGTTTTGAGTCTCTGTTGTCAGGTTCACAGCCTAATGTTTTGTCTGAACTATATTTACAGTAAAGGGGCCCTAGAGCTGTTTTGGGGTTGAGGGACAGGAGTAGAAGCGGGATGATGTGTATGAGTATCAGGGAATTCTCTCGTGTGAGGGATGGTTTGATGCTGTTGATGTGATGTGTGAGAGCACCTCGTTGTGTTGTGATTAGTATAAATAGGGTGTATAGGGCCGTGATTAGTATGTTGAGTCCTATGAGGATAACTGTAATATTTGATCATGAGAATGATGTTATTATTATGAGTAACTCTCCGATTAGGTTGATGGTTGGTGAGAGGGCTAGATTTGTTAGGGAGGCTAGTAATCATCATGTTGCCATTAGGGGGAGGAGTGTTTGCAGTCCGCGGGCCAGGATTATAGTTCGACTGTGGGTGCGTTCGTAGTTGGAGTTTACAAGACAGAAGAGCAGGGATGATGTAAGTCCATGGGCAATTATTAGGGCTGTAGCTCCTGTGAATCCTCAGGGTGTTTGGATTAGGATGGCTATGCTTACTAGGGCCATGTGGCTGACGGATGAATATGCCATGAGGGATTTCAGGTCTGTCTGACATAGGCAGATAGAGCTTGTCATGACCATTCCTCATAGAGAGAGAACGAGGAAGGGGTAGATTATGGAGTTTGCTGGGGGGTTTAGAATGATGGTGATTCGTATCATTACCTATCCTCCTAGTTTTAGGAGGATGGCTGCGAGGACTATGGATCTGGCGATAGGGGCTTCTACGTGTGCTTTTGGTAGTCAGAGGTGAAGTCTGTAGAGTGGTATTTTTACTATAAATGCTGTTATGCATGCTGTTCATAGGAGGGTGCCGGATCATGAGGGTGGGGGTGTTTGGGTTCAGTGTTGAAGCAGCAGTAGGTTTAATGAGCCGGTGGAGTTGTGGATGGAGGTCAGTGCCATTAGTAGAGGTACGGAGCCGAAAAGGGTATAGAATAGGAAATAGAGTCCTGCATGTAGTTGTTCTCGTTGGCTGCCCCATCGGGTGATGATGATTAGGGGTGGGATTAGTGTTGCTTCAAATAGGATGTAGAATATGATCAGTTCTGTGGCGGTAAATGTTATGATTAAAAAATTTGTAATGAGGTTAATGTGAGGATATGTAGGTTTTTTCGAATGAGTGTTTCTTTAGAGAGGTGGTGTTGGCTCGCTATAATTATTAGGGGGAGGAGTCAGGTTGTTAATACCAGAAGTGGGGTTGAGTCGGGGTCTGAGAAGAAGTTTAATGATGTGCTTGTGCTATTTTCATCGTTGTGGTTTAAGAAAAGAAGAGTGATGAGGCTAACTAGTAGGCTGTGGGTTGTTGAGTTGATTCAGATAATATTATTGTTGGAGTACCACGTGGTGGGGATGAGTATGATTGTGGGGATAATAAGTTTTAGCATTGTAGGAGGTTAAGGTTTTGCACGAGGTCTAGGCCCTAAGTGTCAGAGATCATTACTAGAAGTGCTAGGCTTATGGCGGTTTCGCAGCCTGCAAAGATTAGGAGGATGATGGGGAGGATGTAGGATAGGGTGAAGTGTAGGCTTAGGGACAGGACGGTGGCTAGGACGAATAGGGATAATATTAGGCCCTCCAAGCATAATAGGGAGGATGCAAAGTGGGATCGGCATATTAGCAGTCCTACGAGGAATGTAGTGTATGCTAAGATGATGTTAATATAAATTGGAGGCATTTAGTAGTTACGAAATGTCGCAATTTAATGGGTCGAAACCAGTTGTTTTAATTAATCTAACTACCATATTCAGCTCCTTCTAGGCCTTTTTGGGATCATTCACAGGCTAGGCTTAGTGCTAGTGTGAGGATGAGGATAAGTGCCACGGTGAGTATTAGTTTGAGGTTGTTCGTTTGGGTGGCTCACGGGAGGGGTAGTAGTAAGGTAATCTCTAGGTCGAATAGTAGGAATGTGATGGCTACCAAGAAGAATTTTCTGGAGAATGGTAGGCGAGCGGATCCTACTGGGTCCAACCTGCATTTGTATGGACTTAACTTTTGTGCATAGGTATATGTTTGGGGGAGTCAGAAGCCAAAGCTGATAAGGAGGAGTGCTAGTGTTGTGTTGGTTAAGAGAGTTAATGCTAGGTTGATTATTCTTTTCTGGGTTGTGACCAGATCTTATTGATTGGAAGTCAGCTGTACTAGCTGATACCGAAAGAATAGGATCCTCATCAGTAAATGGAGATGTATAGGAACAGTCAGACTACGTCTACGAAGTGTCAATATCAGGCTGCGGCTTCAAAGCCAAAATGGTGTTTGGATGTGAAGTGGAATTTTAGTTGGCGTAGAAGACAGACGGTGAGGAAGGCGGATCCAATCATTACGTGGAGGCCGTGGAAACCTGTTGCTACGAAGAATGTTGATCCGTTTACGTTGTCGGAAATGGTAAAGGGGGTTTCGAGGTTTTCTGAGATTTGGAGGAGTGTGAAGTAAGTGCCCAGGGAGATTGTGATGAAGAGGGCTTGGAGTATATGTTTGCGGTTTCCTTCTATGAGGCTGTGGTGGGCCCAGGTGACGGACACTCCGGAGGCTAGCAGTACTGGTGTGTTGAGTAGTGGAACCTCTATGGGGTTGAGAGGGTTGATGCCTGCTGGTGGTCAGAAAGCCCCTCAGCTAGGGGTTGGGGCTAGGCTTGAGTGGTAAATGGCTGAGGAGAACCCGGTGAAGAAGAAAACTTCGGATGTAATAAAAAGGATTATTCCATATCGTAGTCCTGTTTGGATGATAGTTGTATGGTGGCCTGGGAAGGTGCTTTCTCGTACTACATCTCATCATCATTGGTATATGGTTAGTAGGTTAGTCAGTAGTCCTAGGATTAAGAGGGTGTTGGAATTAAAGTGGAATCATATTGTTAGGCTGGATGTTATGAGAAAGGCGGATAGGGCTCCTGTGAGTGGTCAGGGGCTGGGGTTTACTATGTGATAGGCGTGGGTTTGGTGGGTCATTAGGCATTGCTGTGTTGGTAGAGGCTTACTAAGAGGGTAAATACATAAGCTTGGACTAGGGCTACGGTAAGTTTGAGGATGGTGAGTAGGGTGAGGAGGGTGAAAGTAGCTGAGGCTGTCAGGGGGCTCAGAGTTGTTAGTACTAGTGTAGTGTTTCTGATAAGGTGCATAAGCAGGTGGCCAGCTGTGATGTCGGCTGTTAACTGTACGGCTAGGGCTATGGGTTGGATGAAGAGGCTGATGGTTTCGATGGCTACGAATATTGGGATAAGGGGGTTGGTGTGCCTTGGGGTAGAAGGTGAGCTAGAGATTCTTTTGTTTTGTGGCAAAAACCTAGGATCACCGTTCCGGCTCACAGGGGGATTGTTATGCCTAAGTTTAGGGACAGTTGGGAGGTGAGTGAGAATGAGTGGGGCAGCAGGCCTAGTAGGTTTGTTGAGCCAACAAATAGGATTAGTGAGGTTAGTATTAAGGATCATGATTGTCCTTTGGTGTTGTGGGTTGCAATCAATCGTTTCAGAATAAGTTGGATCAGTCATATTTGTAGAGAGGTTAGGCGATTGTTGATGAGGCAGGAGGGAAGAGGATACATTGCGTTGGGTAGGAGAATGATGAGGGCTACCATAGGTATTCCCATTAGCACGGGGGTGGTAAAAGAGGTGAATAGATTTTCGTTCATTTTTTTTCTCATAGATTTGTGTGTTTTGGTATTTTAGTAATTTTTTCTGCGGGGTTAGAGGGGTAGGTGAATTTTGAGGGTTTTAGTTGAAGTATAATGAAGAGCATTAGGATTATAAATATAATGGAGGTGAATCATGTTGAGGTATCTAGTTGTGGCATCTCATTGTGGGAAGGCCAGTGCTTCCATTCTTTACCTTAAAAGGTTAATGCTATTTAGCTTCACGATGTGCGTGTTGTGTTAAGGTTGATCAGTCTTCAAAGTGTTTGAGTGGGACGAGTTCGAGTAGGATGGGCATGAAGCTGTGGTTTGAGCCGCAGATCTCTGAGCATTGTCCGTAGAATAGGCCTGGTCGCGTTGCTGTTAGGGTTGTTTGGTTTAGACGTCCTGGGATCGCGTCCATTTTTACGCCTAGCGAGGGTGCGGTTCGTGAGTGTAGCACGTCTTTGGATGAGATTAGCATGTGGACTGGGGTTTCTATCGGGAGTACTGTTCGGTTGTCAACTTCTAGGAGTCGGAGCTCCCCTGGTTTTAGGTCGGGGGTGGGAGTTATGTATGAGTCGAAGTTTAGGTCTGTGTAATCTGTATATTCGTAACTTCAGTACCATTGGTGGCCCATGGCTTTGACAGTTAAGAGGGGGTTATTGATTTCATCTGTTATATAGAGGATTCGTAGTGATGGAAGGGCGATGGAAGTTAGGATAACAGCGGGTAAAATAGTCCATATGGTTTCTACCATTTGGGCGGTTATAGTGCTTGTGTGCGTGAGTTTTGTGGTTAATATTAGGGAAATGATAGAAAGGACTAAGGAACTGATTAGGAACACGATTATGAGGGTGTGTTCATGGAATTATAATAGTTCCTCCATGATGGGGGAGGAGGCGTCTTGAAGTCCTAGTTGTAATGGGTGTGCCACAGAGATATAAAGGATTCGGGCCTATAAGTTGACTCTGACGAAGTCACGTAATGTTTTTACTAATATCTCGCTTGTGGGGAAGGTCCTAGGGGCTATGGGGTTGGCTTGAAACCATTCTTTGGGGGTTCGATTCCTTCCTTTCTTGTTGGGTCTTTACGTATACCGGTTCCTCAAATGTGTGGGAAGCAGGGGGGCAGCCGTGTAGTCATTCTAGATTTGTTTTGAGAAGTTCTACCACTGAAACTTCTCGTTTTGAAGTGAAGACTTCTCATGTTATGAAAATTATTAATATAACTGCTGTTAAGGAGATAAATGATCCTATGGATGAGACTGTATTTCACATGGTGTATGCATCTGGGTAGTTGGAGCATCGCCGTGGTATTCGTGATAGGCCTAGGAATTGTTGTGGAAAGAATGTCAGGTTTACACCCACGAATATGACCGTGAAGTGAATTTTAGCTCAAGTGGCATTGAGGGTGTAGCCTGAAAGTAGAGGAAATCAGTGGATGAAGCCTCCTATGATAGCGAATACCGCTCCTATGGAGAATACATAGTGGAAATGCGCTACTAGGTAGTATGTGTCGTGAAGTACAATGTCTAGTGATGAGTTGGCTAGCACAATTCCTGTCAGGCCCCCTATTGTAAATAGGAAGATGAAGCCCAGTGCTCATAATATAGCGGGAGATCATTTGATATCTCCTCCATGCAGTGTGGCTAGTCAGCTGAATACTTTTATGCCTGTGGGAATCGTGATGATTATTGTGGCTGCTGTGAAGTATGCTCGAGTGTCTACATCTATTCCTACTGTAAATATGTGGTGGGCTCAGATGATAAAGCCCAAAAAGCCAATGGATATTATAGCCCAGACCATTCCTATATATATCCGAATGGTTCTTTTTTACCTGAGTAATAGATCACGATGTGTGAGACTATTCGGAAGCCGGGGAGAATGAGGATATAGACTTCGGGGGGTGTAAGGTATCTGTATGCTTTAATTTGTGGTAATGTGAGTTGTTAGATCATTTTGTGATGAAACTTGAGCAATATTTATAAAAATTTACAATTGTCAAACCTTCTTTAACCCAATTTCTGCTTTACTATGTCTTTCCTGTAAGAAACCATGAACATTTACACAGAAATTCATGTTCAAAGGCATCAATTTCAGTTCTATTAATCATAACTAATGGGGAACAACTTACTTGAACATTAGGAGGAGAATGGTTATTTATGGCACAAACACCCTTTAGAATTCTATGAAATAGTTTAAAACGTGAGGTGGATCTATATGTGCTGTCACAGAAGGATCCTGCATTCATTTCATTAAGTGACAAGAGCAACATGGCAGAACATAACAAGTAGCAGAACAATATGTACAATGTTACCCATGTATGTTAAAAACTTAATATATTTTATAGCACATCTACGTATGAAAATGCCTGGAATCAGCTTTAAAATGACACATACCAGATTGTTAATTGTGGTTACTTTTGAAAAGGGGGCTGAATTTTGGAGGAATGTCGTAAGGGGAGAAATTGTGATTTATCTCTATTAAATTTTTTTACAACAAGAATAGATACACAACTATTAACTCAATCGTTAAAATATTTAAATAGGCCTAACAATAGAAATAGTAAATGTGTATTACTCAGATAAAGTAAGTGCTAACTGACGCCATAGAAAAAAACCTAACTTTTGAATAGCTTAACACAACAAAAATTTGTTTCTTGTGCACACAAAATCTGATGTGGGTTGGCAGAGGCTCTCTGTTAATAGGTGACCCAAGGATGCAGGCTGCTTCCATCACGTGGCTCCACACCTCACCATGGGCTCCCCATGTTTGCTGTTGAATGTAAGAGAAAGCATGGAGGTGTCAGACTAGCTCTCATGAGCCTTGACCTGGAGGTGACAAACATGCATCTGCTATGTTTCAGTGATAAGAGTTAGTCACATAGCCCTTACTAACTATACGTGGACTGGGTTCCCAGGGCTAGTGGCATCAGGACCCCAGGCACAGGAAGCCCATAGTCCCAAATTGGGTTTGATGCTCATTTTCACCTGGCTTCTTTAGGCCTGCTTTTAGTGCTTTGGCCACAGAGTACTTCCTATCACTTGAGAGACATTGTGGAACAGTGAGAAGAGAAATGAATGAATAGACACAAGATCTGCCTCAGGCCGGGAGGAGAGGAAAAGGGTGAGCTCTAGAGGAATTCAGACCAAGGTCTAGTCCCAGCTGTATCACTGACCAGCCACGTGAACTTCAGAATATTGCAAGTTCTCCATCGGCCAATGAGTTTGAAAAGCCCCATCTCACAGCATTGTTAGAAAATATGTAATCTGTGTAAAGCACCTGGCAAAATGACTGGCAAATATTGGGTCTTTAATGAATGGCAGTTTTTACTATGATTATATTAATACCAGAAGAGACTATTCTCTTCTCTGGGAATTCTATTTTATCCAGATGTCAGAAAATATTCAGTGCTTTAAAACAAACAAACAAAACCCCCAAATAAACTACAGTGCTGCTAAACAAATAATAGAAGTAAATTTTCCCCGTTAGAGAATGCTATTCCTCTAATGGACTTCACGAGGATTCAACTCAAAGTTTTCAGAATTTATGTTAAGGACCAGCAATGCCCCTCCCTCCTAGATGCCCTCCGCAACAAAAATGCTCCTATTTATTTTACCACTAATAAAATTTAGCCCTATCTTGGAGTTTTGCCAAATTATATGCAAAATAACCCAATTAATGAAATAGGCTCTGACTCCCCCAGCTCAGGGCAAAGGGTGCCAGCTTAATAGCTTTTTAGCATCTCACCTCAAGGGGGTATCATCCTTATTTCTCAGAAACTCCCTGGAGACCATATGCACAGCACACCTGGTTTCTGCATTGTGTTCAACTGCACTGGGACAAGAGCGTCGTGCATCTTTCCTTTCTACCTTAGGGAGAGATTCCACCTGCTTTACCCACAATCACGAAGTAATTGTTAAGGGCTGTTTCCTATTCTGGGCTTAGTCTCTCAACTATGGGGCTCACCGTTTGAGGGTTTGGCCCGTACTCATGATTATCACAGTCTCGTCTACCCCACCATGGAGCTAACTTAAGGTTACCTCCCAACGAGGGACTTGCAATGTCCCAAACCACAAAGTGCCTTGCTCGACTGAGGGAATTCACACTTGACTGCTCTCATCTGGACCTCCTTCCCGTCCCCCACCATCCTCTCTTTTACTTGTCCTGTACGTATTAGAGTGTACCAAGTCATCTTCCTTATACACTACCAGCTCTTAGACTCTAAAAATCCATGGGCAGCGGAAGGGTCTTCTTTATCTTAGCATCATCACTACCAGCACAGAGCCCTGCAGAGAGCAGATGCTCAGTTAATGATGGAAATAAACAAGCCACTGATCAAAGAATGTAATTTATTACTATTTACTTTTATCTGCATTCTTGAAATAGATTATAGACAACCAGGTACATATCGTTGAGTTTTACAAAAAGATAGACAAAAGTGAATAATGCAAACAAAAATTGACTATATTTTGCTTTGTTTCCCTCTATTTTAAGACTCCAATTATGTTTAGTGGGGTTCTTTTACAGATTTCCAATAAAATCTCCATTCCAAAGCCATAAATTTTCTTTTTCTTAAACCCCAAGAAGATTCAAAGATTTTCAAAATGTATTACAGAATATCTAAACTCTTCAAAACCTGATAACAGCAATAAATGTGTGATCTGCATCATTCATAAACACAGACTCTGAATCTAAAAAAAACATTCTACTCAAATAACAGTATTTGAAAGATACTAATGTAAAACAAGAACAAGAAGATATATATTATGATCTCTCTGGCCCCATCTCGGCCTCTCACTACTTAAGAGATTGGAAGCCCTCTTCAATAACAGAATCTGCCTCACACGTCACTAGGGGCAGGAGGAGCTGTCAGATGTGTAGGCCTAGAACATGCACTGGCCTTGGCAGAAGTGCCACGCATGGCTGCGGCTCTGGCTGAAGCTTTTTCTTTCTCATCTCTCAAAGCTTCTTCATAATGGAATGGGAAGACACTAGGGGTGGTATTAATGAGTTGGGCCAAAAACTCCAGGACTTTCATCTTGCTGGTTTCAGCATGGGCTCTTGGACCCCACAGGAACTGATAGCGTGGAGGATCACTGTTGGGTACCTGCTGATACTCCAGGTACCTTTCCTTCACCAGATCTTGGGTGATGAGCTTCCTGACATCCCCAAAGATGAAATGACTCTTCCCATCAAAGACTCCCATCATATTCAGGAATTCCCACATCTCTTTCTCGGAGGCGCAATTGCCACTGAAGAAGATCACACCCAGCAGAGGCATTAGAAGCCCATTCCTGGGAAAGCCCCGGGAACCGCTCAGGCTCCCATCATCGGTGGGATTTAGCTTGCTGACAAGGGTATAGGAGTGATTTCTGGGGTTGACTTCCTTCAAGTCAAGGCCAAAGACCAGCTCCATGTTCCTAGAGGCTCTCTTGAGGATCTCAGGGAATTGCTCTCTGTACCTTTTGTGGACAACCTTCAGCATCTCTGCCTTCATAATGGGCTCTTTCATTTTATACTTGTGCAGCATGAACTGCATCAGCGTTCCGGCCTTCCTGGTTAGAAGATCATGGCGTGAGCTCTCAGTGGAGGTTGAGGCCTGGGAGGAATTTTTTCTTCCCTCACCTTTACCCTTGGCACCTTTACCAGATCTCTTGCGTGAAACACCCACAGCAGCAGTGGGGGTGTGGGGGGCTCCCTGAGGCTTCTGGGGAATGCCAGCAGCAGGGGAGCCAGGAGGAGTAACCCCCAAAACAAGAGAGGAAGTGGAAGGGGACTCTTCCTCTGCTGCAGCGGCCTGAGCACCCTGAAGACCCTGGGTCTCACTTTGGGCCTGGTGGCGTTTCTCACGGGCTCGGAGCTTACTCTTTCGACCCCGAGGCATGATGACTGTGGTCAGAGACAGCAGGCAGGCGTGTGGGCAGGAAGTCAGGTGAAGTGGGCACCTGGAGGAGAGAGGATGAGATCTTGTGAACACCTTTAGCAAGGAGATATCACCTTGGATTTTAAGAAGCCAATTCCGCAGTTTCCCTTGAGAGTCCTAGGAACACATTGGGCTCTTTTTCTTTGTCAGCCTGTCCTCTGGGAACCCAGAGGAGGAAGTTACAGTGTGCCTTAGGCCATCCCTTATTTGGGGCTGACTGGGTCACAGCAAGACCCGGCAGAGTGGACTCCCTCTGTGTTCAAGGGTCCTCTCGGTTTGCATATGGCATCATCATCATCATGTCTATTCTGTGCTGTTCTGATGGTGACACCTCAAAGATCTTTGGGACCCATGAGAAGGAAATAAGGAGGTGTCTTAGTCCACCACTTCTGTGGGGTCTGGAGGCAGTTCTGAGAGTTTTGTGGGGCCCTCTGTCTTGGGATCATTGGCCATCAATCCGCTCATTCAGAGTCCTCATCTTGTCTACATCTAAAGTCTGAAATCCTCCCTTCTGCTGACTGATGCTGCATCTTCAGACCAAGGCTCTCACCTCCCTTAGACCTAATACAAAGAAATGAGGAGGAGTCTCAGCCTGACGACCCTGGGCCAGGATGCCTAGTGCTGAGAGCAGAAACAGGGCCCAACTCTTTGTTGTTCCCTCTATTTGGGGTGAGGTACCTTCTGTCCTCACCCATGATCCATACTTTTACTCCTGGGACGGCCTGGGGCTCCCCTCTCCAGACCTAAGGACATCTCTCCTCATACTAAGGCCCACACCTCCCTGAAACCCAACGGAAGAAGTGAAGATGGCAATATCTGAACACACTGTCTATTCTCCAGAGGTTGAAAGCTGTGGCTGGCAGGCTGAGGCCCAATGATGTGTGGTCCCACTCATGGTCCTCATTCCAGGTCTCCAGTTGGACTCCTGGAAACACCTAAAATTCCTCCCCCTTGCAAATTCATCAGACTAAGAGCATCACTTCTCTGTTACTCCTGAGGAGGAACTGAGGAACACATCTCCCTGACATCTATGCTTGTAGCCTCTCAGGGCTGACACAGAGAGGGACTCTGGTACCTCTGCTGATATGGGGTGGGAGTTCCCTGAAGTCCTCAAGGTTTTCTCTGTGATGTTCTGGCACAACCTGGAAATCCTCTCTCTACTGACGTGTGGCCCCTTGCATCAGATTAAAATTCTCACCTTCCTCAAGCCCTAAGATGAAAGAAAGCATGCTTCACGTCCAGCACCCCCTGTCCTCTATAAGACCCCACTATTCTGGGGTCTTTGGTCTCTAGTCTTTACTCAGGCAACATCTGAGCCTCCCTCATCCCACCTGACTCTGCCAGCTTCACATCAAGGCCCTCAACTCCCCAAGTCCCCAGGGCTGGATGTGAGGAAGGGATACATTTGGCTACCTCTGCCTGGGGTTTCCCAGGGCTAAGAGGGGGTGGAACTTTGTGGACTACCACTCACTACGTTGGTGTTCATCTCAGTCCTCCCTGTCTTGACCTAATGCCTTTCTGCTCATACTAAGGCAATCAACTCCCTGAGACACCCTGAGAAGAAGTGAAATTTTTCTCATCTGGCCACGACTATCCATGGTCTCCTAATGCAACATTCAGGAAGGGATTCTGTGTTACCCTCACTGTTATGAGATGGGTGGTCCCCTCAGTTCTCAGGATCCTCTCCTTGACTCCTGGCACTAGCTGGGAATCCTCAATCTGCTAACCTTAGGCTGTCTACCTCGGTGAAATTCCTCACCTCCCTGAGATGCTCTAGGAAGAAGTGAGATTCTCCATGTCATCATACCCAGATCTCCCAAGTTTTGCAGTAGGAACAGAGCTCTACGTTCTGTTTCTACGTGGGTCACTTCTTTCTGGGAGGGGTCCCCTCATACTCAGTATCACCACCTTGGCTCCTGTTAGGAACCAGATCTTCTTATTCTGAATGGGGGCTGTCTCACTAAACTAAGGGTATTTATGTCCCTGAGACCACACCCAGAGAAAATGAGGGGACACCTCAGCCTGAGAGCTCTAACCCTGGCTTCTCAGTACTGAATGCAAAGGCAAGACTCTGTGTTCCCCTCTGTTCTGGGATAGGTGGCTGCCCCATTCCTCACACAGGATTTGTACCTTGACCTGTCATGGCCTAGGACTCTCCACCTCTGCTGAACTGGCACAGCCAGCCCTTCGCCTTAAACCGAAGCTCTCATCTTCCTAAGACCTTGCAGGCAGGAGTCCGGGGTATCTAAGTCTGCCAGCTCTGGCCTGGGACTCCCAGGAGCAGCAACAGCTGAAGCTCTCTCCACTGTGTAGCATCCCATTTCCTCACTCAGGGTCTTCATCTTGACTCTGCATACTTTCTGGGACTCCACCCTCTGTTGTCTGGAAGCCACACCACTCAGACAAAGATTCTCATATTCCTTGGACCTAAGTTGACAGAGTGAGCCACATCTTGCCAAGGCTCCTTGGGACCTGTGCTTGCTGACAGCAGGGCTGGGACTCTTAGGATCCCACTGTTCTGGAGTCTGTGGCTCTCTCAGGTCTCACAGAGGACTCCAACCTTAGCGCCTGGTAAGATTTATGACCCCTCCATATACTGACCCGAGTCCACAAGTCTCAGACCAAAGCCCTCATCTCTCTGAATCACTAGGAGGGAAGTTGGGGTGCTCCACATCTGGCTACCTTGCCTGGGGCTCCCAAGTTTGAGAGCAGGGCCCAATTTTGAGAAAACATCTGCTCATGAGCACTGAAAGTCCTAATTTTAATCTTTTTAGGGCCAAGACTCTCCCTCTACGAAGGGGGCTGTCCTCTTTAAACTAAGGCCTTCCTCTGCCTGAGGCCTTCAAGGCTGAAATGACACGGCTCCTCAGTCTTATAGCTCTGGCCCAGGGCCTATCAGGGCCGAGTGCACGGGCGGGACTTAGTGCGGCCCCTTTTGCTGTGGGTGAGCCGTGGTCCCCTCAGTCCACATTTAGGGTCCTCAACTTGACCTCAGACCAATTCTGGGAAGTCACCCTCGGCAGACCGGACTACACGCCTCTCAGATGCCACCTCTCAGAGAAGTGGAAGCAAGGGTGAGCCACATCCAGCTGTGGCTGCCCGGGGCCTCCCAGAGCCAACCGCAGGGACGGGACTTAGTGAGGGCCCGCCTGATCGTACGTGGGTGGGGGTACCTTCAGTCCACGTTTAGGCTCCTCAGCTTGACTGCAGACCAGTCCTGGGAAGTCACACTCTGCAGACTGGATGCCCGGCCTCTCAGATGCACCGCTTCTCAGACACCGTGCCTCTCAGACTCCACCTCTCAGACGTGCTGCTTCTCAGACACCGTGCCTTTCAGAGAAGCGGAAACAAGGGTGAGCCACATCCAGCTGTGGCTGCCCGGGGCCTCCCAGGCAGAAATCATCATGTCGAATGGATACCTGCACTCCCATGTTCATAGCAGCTCTGTTTACAATAGCCAAGACATGGAACCAACCTAAATGTCCACCGATGGATGACTGGATAAGGAAATTGTGGTATATATACACTGGAATACTACTCTGCCATAAAAAATAATGAAATACTCCCATTTGCAGCAACATGGATGAACCTGGAGAAACTTATGTTGAGTGAAATTAGCAAAGCACAGAGGGATAAATACCACATGTGCTCACTCATAAGTGGGAGCTAAGAGAGAAAGAAGGAAAGAAAGACCACAGTAGTGTGTTGGTCTTACAGATGGAGGAAACTATCCTAGGGCTACAAAGTGGAGTGGGGGGAAGGGGGGGAGGGAGGTTGGGGGATAATTGGGCGGGGGACACAGGGTACAAACGTAATTTCTGGTAATGGGTATGTGGCCAGTAGGAATCTGGCCCTCACATCATGGGCACGAGGGGTGACAATGAGCTTTGTATCTCATGAATATTCATAATAAAAATAAATAAATAATAAATAAATAAATTCGACTAATGAGAGGGCCTTAGATTCTTCCCTCTGCTGTGGTGTGACTATCATCCTCAGACCAAGACCTTCATTTCTCTGTTACCCCTGAGTGGGAACTGATGGGCACCTGTGCCTGACGTATCTGCCTGGGGTCTTCCAGGGCTCACAGTAGGGAGAATTCTGTGTGGCCCTCACTGATATGGGGTGGAAGGTCCCCACAGTCCTCAGGGTTCTCACCATGACATCTGGAACAACTTGGAAATCCTTCTCATGCTGACCTGAGGCTGTTCCCTGTGACCTAGTCTCTTACTTCTATGAGATGCCCTGGGAAAACTAAGTGCGAATCATCATGTCCAGGTCTGACAACAGGGGTGGGCCTCTCTGCGGCCCCCTCCTTTCTGGGAGGGGTGCCCTCATCATTACTCAATGTCACAGCCTTAAAACCTGTTAGGGACTGGGTACCTCTGATGAATTGGGCCTATCCCATTAGACCAAGGCCCTCACCTCCCTGAGACTACCTCTGGAAAAAATAAGGGCATCTCAGCCTGTCAGCTCTACCCTGAGCCTCTTATTGCTGGACAGCAGATGTGGGCCTTGAATGTGGCCCTCAAATCCGTTAGTCTTTAGACGGGAAGTGAGGTTACTCCAAATTTGTCTACTCTGCCCGAGACCTCCTAGAGCCCAGTGCAGGGGCACTGCTCAGTGTGGCTCCCTCTTTTGGGTAGAGGTCCGCTCATTAGCCCTCACAGTTCTCACCTTGACTCCAGTTAAGGCCTCGGTCTCCACCATCTGCAGAATGAGGACTAAGTTCTAAGACCAAGGTACTTCCCTCCCTCCCTGACACTTTCCAGGCAGAACTCTCCCAGACAGCTTTCCTGAGGCCTCCCAGTGCCAACCACAGAGGCAGGACTTATGGGGGCCCCTTTGTTATGGATAAGAGGTGATCCCTTCAATCCACACTCAGGGTCCTCACCTTGGTATCTCATGAGAGCTTGGAATTCCTCCCTCTACTGACCTGAGTCCACCAGCCTGCAAACAAAGCCCTCACCTCCCTGAATTTCTACATAGGAAAGTCAGTACTCCACACACCAGAGCCTCCCAGAACCGAGTGCAGTGGCTCTGCTTTGCTTTGTTACATCCATTAGGGAGAGATTCCCTCATTTAGCCCTCAGGGCCCTCACCTTGACTCTAGTTAGGACCTAGCTCTCCTCCTTATGCAAAATCAGGGGTACTCCGTTAGATAAAGGCCCAGCAGTTGCTGAGACTTTTCAGGCACAACTCTGCCGGACAGCTCTCCCGGGACCTCCCAAGGCCGACCGCAGGCGTGAGACTTAGTGCAGCCCCGTTTGTTGTGGGTGAGCGGTGGTCCCCTCAGTCCACGTTCAGGGTCCTCACCTTGACCTCAGACCAGTCCTGGGAAGTCACCCTCGGCGGACCGGACTACAGGACTCTCAGACATGGCCTCTCAGACGCCCCGCCCCTCCGAAAGGCGGAAGCGAGGATGAGCCACATCCGGCCTCCCAGGGCCTCCCAGGGCCTCCCAGACGCCGCGCCTCCCAAACTCCGCGATTCCCAGACACCCCGCCTCTCAGAAAAGCGGAAGCGAGGATGAGCCACATCCGGCCTCCAGGGGAGGCTTGGGTCTTGAATGTTGTGGTTCGGGGGGCTTTGCTGTTGGGGTTGGTGATAGAGTTGTTTGTGGTTTTGTGGATGGCGTGTTATGATGAGGTGGAGGTTGTTATTAGTTTTAAGAGTATGGGTGATTGGGTGATTTATGTGGGGGAGGGGACGGGTTATTTTCATGAGGATTCTAGAGGTGTGGCTGTGTTGTATAGTTATGGGTGCTGATTGGTGGCGGTGGCTGTGTGGTCTTTGTTTATGGGTGTCATTATTGTTAGTGACGTTACTTGGGGGTGGTGAAATAATTAGTAGTGTAGTCATTAGGATTGTAATGAGGAAAGAAAGGAAGTAAAGTTTGATTAGACCTTTTTGGTTGGAGGTGGTTGTTGCAGCTAGTACTTGGAAGTGGGCAATGTCTTTTGGGACTGTTTCTTCTAGTCAAGCTCGGTCTAGTGTTTGGGAGGCTTGCACTTAGGCTGAGATAGGGTATTGTACGATGGGTAAGGGTTGGGAAGAATCCTAGGAGAGTAGAGAAGTTGTGTGAGGGTGAGGATAGTTTGGGGGTTAGGTTGAGTGAGTTTAGGCATAGTTCTAGTGCTAGGGTGAAGCCTAGAATGGTGATGAGGAGGGTGGATAGTTTGAGGCAAAGTGGTATAGTCATTTGGGGAATATTTATTGGGGGCATGCTGTTGGAGATGATAAAGCTAGCAAAGATGCTGCCGATTACCAGACGTTGGGTTGGGTTGGTGAGGTTGGGGTTGTTTTCGTTGATGCTTATTAGGGTTGGGAAGTGGGGTTGTCCTAGTAGTGTAAGAAAAATGGTTCGGGGGCTGACCCCGTGGCACACTCGGGAGAGTGTGGCACTGGGAGCATGAGAGCGCTCCCACCGCGGGTAGGACTGGCTGGTGCGCTCACTGGCTGAGAGCGGTGCGGGCGACACCAAGACAAGGGTTACGATCCCCTTACCGGTCACACACACACACACACAAAAAAAAAAAAAAAGAAAAGAAAAGAAAAATAGTTCCGGTACTTTAGGCGGCTGTGAGGGTGGTGGCAATGAGTATGATTGTGAGGGCTGAGGCGTTAGTATACAATGTGTTTATGGTCTCGATGATTAGGTCTTTGGAGTAAAAACCTGTTAGGAATGGCATGCCTGTGAGAGCGAGGTTTCCTATGATTAGAGAGGTTGATGTAAGGGGTATAATTTTATGTAGGCCTCCTAGTTTTCCGATGTCTTCTTCGTTGTTTAGGTTGTGGATAATAGAGCCGGAGCATATGAATAGTATGGCCTTGAAAAATGCGTGCATGCAGATGTGGAGGAAAGCTAGATGTGGTTGGTTGATGACAATCGTTACTGTTATTAGGCCTAGTTGGCTTGAGGTAGAGAATGCGATAATTTTTTTGATATCGTTTTGTGTTAAGGTGCAGATCGCTGTGAATAGTGTGGTGAGAGCCCCTAGGCATAGTGTTAGTGTTTGGATTGTTTTGTTGTTTTCTATTAGGGGTAGAATCGGATCAGTAGGAAGATTTCTGCTACGACTCTTGTGCTGGAATGGAGTAGGGCTGAGACAGGTGTGGGACCTTCCATTGCAGAGGCTAGTCATGGGTGCCGGCCGAACTGGGCGGACTTACCTGTTGCAGCGAGGAGGAGGCCTGTTAATGGGAGGGGGCTCGGGTTTGTGTTGAGGATGAATAGTTGTTGGAGGTCTCATGTGTTTGAATATACGAAAAATCACGCTGTAGCTAGGATGAAGCCGATGTCACTGAGACGGTTGTAGAGGATTGCTTGCAGGGCTGCTGTGTTTGCGTCTGTTCAGCCATGTCATCATCTGATTAGACGAAAGGATATGATGCCTACTCCTTCTCATCCAATGAAGAGGTGGAATAGGTTGTTGGTGGAGACCAGGATTAGTGTTGCGATAAGGAAGATGAGTAGGTATTTGAAGAACTTATTGATGTTGGGGTCCGATTGCATGTATCATAGAGAGAATTCTATAATGGATCATGTAACGAAGAGGGCTAGTGGGATGAAAATTATAGAGAAGTAGTCCAGTTTGAAGCTAAGGGATAATTTTAGTGTTTGGATGGTGATTCAGTGTCAGTTGGAGGTGATTGTATCCTGTCCAGAGTAAATAAATGTGAGGGCAGGTGTGAGGCTGGTCAAGAAAGCAAGTTGGGTTGAGGTTTTCACGTGGTAGGGGTAGTGCTTGTGCGTGTTGGTAAGGGTGGGGATGATGAGAATGACAAGTGAGATTACTGTTAGGGATAGGGGTAGGTTTATTACTTTTACTTGGAGTTGCACCAGATTTTTGGTTCCTAAGGCCAATGGATTGCTTCTATCCTTTAAACGTAAGAAAGCCATAGTTTTAGGTATGGTCATAAGAATTAGCAGTTCTTGGGATCTTTCTTGGTGAATAAGGGGTTTTGAGTCTCTGTTGTCAGGTTCACAGCCTAATGTTTTGTCTGAACTATATTTACAGTAAAGGGGCCCTAGAGCTGTTTTGGGGTTGAGGGACAGGAGTAGAAGCGGGATGATGTGTATGAGTATCAGGGAATTCTCTCATGTGAGGGATGGTTTGATGCTGTTGATGTGATGTGTGAGAGCACCTCGTTGTGTTGTGATTAGTATAAATAGGGTGTATAGGGCCGTGATTAGTATGTTGAGTCCTATGAGGATAACTGTAATATTTGATCATGAGAATGATGTTATTATTATGAGTAACTCTCCGATTAGGTTGATGGTTGGTGGGAGGGCTAGATTTGTTAGGGAGGCTAGTAATCATCATGTTGCCATTAGGGGGAGGAGTGTTTGCAGTCCGCGGGCCAGGATTATAGTTCGACTGTGGGTGCGTTCGTAGTTGGAGTTTACAAGACAGAAGAGCAGGGATGATGTAAGTCCATGGGCAATTATTAGGGCTGTAGCTCCTGTGAATCCTCAGGGTGTTTGGATTAGGATGGCTACGCTTACTAGGGCCATGTGGCTGACGGATGAATATGCCATGAGGGATTTCAGGTCTGTCTGATGTAGGCAGATAGAGCTTGTCATGACCATTCCTCATAGAGAGAGAACGAGGAAGGGGTAGGTTATGGAGTTTGCTGGGGGGTTTAGAATGATGGTGATTCGTATCATTACCTATCCTCCTAGTTTTAGGAGGATGGCTGCGAGGACTATGGATCTGGCGATAGGGGCTTCTACGTGTGCTTTTGGTAGTCAGAGGTGAAGTCTGTAGAGTGGTATTTTTACTATAAATGCTGTTATGCATGCTGTTCATAGGAGGGTGCCGGATCATGAGGGTGGGGGTGTTTGGGTTCAGTGTTGAAGCAGCAGTAGGTTTAATGAGCCGGTGGAGTTGTGGATGGAGGTCAGTGCCATTAGTAGAGGTACGGAGCCGAAAAGGGTATAGAATAGGAAATAGAGTCCTGCATGTAGTTGTTCTCGTTGGCTGCCCCATCGGGTGATGATGATTAGGGGTGGGATTAGTGTTGCTTCAAATAGGATGTAGAATATGATCAGTTCTGTGGCGGTAAATGTTATGATTAAAAAATTTGTAATGAGGTTAATGTGAGGACATATAGTTTTTTTCGAATGAGTGTTTCTTTAGAGAGGTGGTGTTGGCTCGCTATAATTATTAGGGGGAGGAGTCAGGTTGTTAATACCAGAAGTGGGGTTGAGTGGGGGTCTGAGAAGAAGTTTAATGATGTGGTTGTGCTATTTTCATCGTTGTGGTTTAAGAAAAGAAGAGTGATGAGGCTAACTAGTAGGCTGTGGGTTGTTGAGTTGATTCAGATAATATTATTGTTGGAGTCCCACGTGGTGGGGATGAGTATGATTGTGGGGATAATAAGTTTTAGCATTGTAGGAGGTTAAGGTTTTGCACGAGGTCTAGGCCCTAAGTGTCAGAGATCATTACTAGAAGTGCTAGGCTTATGGCGGTTTCGCAGCCTGCAAAGATTAGGAGGATGATGGGGAGCATGTAGGATAGGGTGAAGTGTAGGTTTAGGGACAGGACGGTGGCTAGGACGAATAGGGATAATATTAGGCCCTCCAAGCATAATAGGGAGGATGCAAAGTGGGATCGGTATATTAGCAGTCCTACGAGGAATGTAGTGTATGCTAAGATGATGTTAATATAAATTGGAGGCATTTAGTAGTTACGAAATGTCGCAATTTAATGGGTCGAAACCAGTTGTTTTAATTAATCTAACTACCATATTCAGCTCCTTCTAGGCCTTTTTGGGATCATTCACAGGCTAGGCTTAGTGCTAGTGTGAGGATTAGGATAAGTGCCACGGTGAGTATTAGTTTGAGGTTGTTCGTTTGGGTGGCTCACGGGAGGGGTAGTAGTAAGGTAATCTCTAGGTCGAATAGTAGGAATGTGATGGCTACCAAGAAGAATTTTCTGGAGAATGGTAGGCGAGCGGATCCTACTGGGTCCAACCTGCATTTGTATGGACTTAACTTTTGTGCATAGGTATATGTTTGGGGGAGTCAGAAGCCAAAGCTGATAAGGAGGAGTGCTAGTGTTGTGTTGGTTAAGAGAGTTAATGCTAGGTTGATTATTCTTTTCTGGGTTGTGACCAGATCTTATTGATTGGAAGTCAGCTGTACTAGCTGATACCGAAAGAATAGGATCCTCATCAGTAAATGGAGATGTATAGGAACAGTCAGACTACATCTACGAAGTGTCAATATCAGGCTGCGGCTTCAAAGCCAAAATGGTGTTTGGATGTGAAGTGGAATTTTAGTTGGCGTAGAAGACAGACGGTGAGGAAGGCGGATCCAATCATTACGTGGAGGCCGTGGAAACCTGTTGCTACGAAGAATGTTGATCCGTTTACGCTGTCGGAAATGGTAAAGGGGGTTTCGAGGTATTCTGAGATTTGGAGGAGTGTGAAGTAAGTGCCCAGGGAGATTGTGATGAAGAGGGCTTGGAGTATATGTTTGCGGTTTCCTTCTATGAGGCTGTGGTGGGCCCAGGTGATGGACACTCCGGAGGCTAGCAGTACTAGTGTGTTGAGTAGTGGAACCTCTATGGGGTTGAGAGGGTTGATGCCTGCTGGTGGTCAGAAAGCCCCTCAGCTAGGGGTTGGGGCTAGGCTTGAGTGGTAAACGGCTGAGGAGAACCCGGTGAAGAAGAAAACTTCGGATGTAATAAAAAGGATTATTCCATATCGTAGTCCTGTTTGGATGATAGTTGTATGGTGGCCTGGGAAGGTGCTTTCTCGTACTACATCTCATCATCATTGGTATATGGTTAGTATGTTAGTCAGTAGTCCTAGGATTAAGACGGTGTTGGAATTAAAGTGGAATCATATTGTTAGGCTGGAAGTTATGAGAAAGGCGGATAGGGCTCCTGTGAGTGGTCAGGGGCTGGGGTTTACTATGTGATAGGCGTGGGTTTGGTGGGTCATTAGGATTGCTGTGTTGGTAGAGGCTTACTAAGAGGGTAAATACATAAGCTTGGACTAGGGCTACGGTAAGTTTGAGGATGGTGAGTAGGGTGAGGAGGGTGAAAGTAGCTGAGGCTGTCAGGGGGCTCAGAGTTGTTAGTACTAGTGTAGTGTTTCTGATAAGGTGCATAAGCAGGTGGCCAGCTGTGATGTCGGCTGTTAACCGTACGGCTAGGGCTATGGGTTGGATGAAGAGGCTGATGGTTTCGATGGCTACGAGTATTGGGATAAGGGGGTGGGTGTGCCTTGGGGTAGAAGGTGAGCTAGAGATTCTTTTGTTTTGTGGCAAATACCTAGGATCACCGTTCCGGCTCACAGGGGGATTGTTATGCCTAAGTTTAGGGACAGTTGGGAGGTGAGTGAGAATGAGTGGGGCAGCAGGCCTAGTAGGTTTGTTGAGCCAACAAATAGGATTAGTGAGGTTAGTATTAAGGATCATGATTGTCCTTTGGTGTTGTGGGTTGCCATCAATCGTTTCAGAATAAGTTGGATCAGTCATATTTGTAGAGAGGTTAGGCGATTGTTGATGAGGCAGGAGGGAAGAGGATACATTGCGTTGGGTAGGAGAATGATGAGGGCTACGATAGGTATTCCCATTAGCACGGGGGTGGTAAAAGAGGTGAATAGATTTTTGTTCATTTTTTTCTCATAGATTTGTGTGTTTTGGTATTTTAGTAATTTTTTCTGCGGGGTTAGAGGGGTAGGTGAATTTTGAGGGTTTTAGTTGAAGTATAATGAAGAGCATTAGGATTATAAATATAATGGAGGTGAATCATGTTGAGGTATCTAGTTGTGGCATCTCATTGTGGGAAGGCCAGTGCTTCCATTCTTTACCTTAAAAGGTTAATGCTATTTAGCTTCACGATGTGCGTGTTGTGTTAAGGTTGATCAGTCTTCAAAGTGTTTGAGTGGGACGAGTTCGAGTAGGATGGGCATGAAGCTGTGGTTTGAGCCGCAGATCTCTGAGCATTGTCCGTAGAATAGGCCTGGTCGCGTTGCTGTTAGGGTTGTTTGGTTTAGACGTCCTGGAATCGCGTCCATTTTTACGCCTAGCGAGGGTGCGGTTCGTGAGTGTAGCACGTCTTTGGATGAGATTAGCATGTGGACTGGGGTTTCTATCGGGAGTACTGTTCGGTTGTCAACTTCTAGGAGTCGGAGCTCCCCTGGTTTTAGGTCGGGGGTGGGAGTTATGTATGAGTCGAAGTTTAGGTCTGTGTAATCTGTATATTCGTAACTTCAGTACCATTGGTGGCCCATGGCTTTGACAGTTAAGAGGGGGTTATTGATTTCATCTGTTATATAGAGGATTCGTAGTGATGGAAGGGCGATGGAAGTTAGGATAACAGCGGGTAAAATAGTCCATATGGTTTCTACCATTTGGGCGGTTATAGTGCTTGTGTGCGTGAGTTTTGTGGTTAATATTAGGGAAATGATAGAAAGGACTAAGGAACTGATTAGGAACACGATTATGAGGGTGTGTTCATGGAATTATAATAGTTCCTCCATGATGGGGGAGGAGGCGTCTTGAAGTCCTAGTTGTAATGGGTGTGCCACAGAGATATAAAGGATTCGGGCCTATAAGTTGACTCTGACGAAGTCACGTAATGTTTTTACTAATATCTCGCTTGTGGGGAAGGTCCTAGGGGCTATGGGGTTGGCTTGAAACCATTCTTTGGGGGTTCGATTCCTTCCTTTCTTGTTGGGTCTTTACGTATACCGGTTCCTCAAATGTGTGGGTAGCAGGGGGGCAGCCGTGTAGTCATTCTAGATTTGTTTTGAGAAGTTCTACCACTGAAACTTCTCGTTTTGAAGTGAAGACTTCTCATGTTATGAAAATTATTAATATAACTGCTGTTAAGGAGATAAATGATCCTATGGATGAGACTGTATTTCACATGGTGTATGCATCTGGGTAGTTGGAGCATCGCCGTGGTATTCGTGATAGGCCTAGGAATTGTTGTGGAAAGAATGTCAGGTTTACACCCACGAATATGACCGTGAAGTGAATTTTAGCTCAAGTGGCATTGAGGGTGTAGCCTGAAAGTAGAGGAAATCAGTGGATGAAGCCTCCTATGATAGCGAATACCGCTCCTATGGAGAATACATAGTGGAAATGCGCTACTAGGTAGTATGTGTCGTGAAGTACAATGTCTAGTGATGAGTTGGCTAGCACAATTCCTGTCAGGCCCCCTATTGTAAATAAGAAGATGAAGCCCAGTGCTCATAATATAGCGGGAGATCATTTGATATCTCCTCCATGCAGTGTGGCTAGTCAGCTGAATACTTTTATGCCTGTGGGAATCGTGATGATTATTGTGGCTGCTGTGAAGTATGCTCGAGTGTCTACATCTATTCCTACTGTAAATATGTGGTGGGCTCAGATGATAAAGCCCAAAAAGCCAATGGATATTATAGCCCAGACCATTCCTATATATATCCGAATGGTTCTTTTTTACCTGAGTAATAGATCACGATGTGTGAGACTATTCGGAAGCCGGGGAGAATGAGGATATAGACTTCGGGGGGTGTAAGGTATCTGTATGCTTTAATTTGTGGTAATGTGAGTTGTTAGATCATTTTGTGATGAAACTTTAGCAATATTTATAAAAATTTACAATTGTCAAACCTTCTTTAACCCAATTTCTGCTTTACTATGTCTTTCCTGTAAGAAACCATGAACATTTACACAGAAATTCATGTTCAAAGGCATCAATTTCAGTTCTATTAATCATAAGTAATGGGGAACAACTTACTTGAACATTAGGAGGAGAATGGTTATTTATGGCACAAACACCCTTTAGAATTCTATGAAATAGTTTAAAACGTGAGGTGGATCTATATGTGCTGTCACAGAAGGATCCTGCATTCATTTCATTAAGTGACAAGAGCAACATGGCAGAACATAACAAGTAGCAGAACAATATGTACAATGTTACCCATGTATGTTAAAAACTTAATATATTTTATAGCACATCTACGTATGAAAATGCCTGGAATCAGCTTTAAAATGACACATACCAGATTGTTAATTGTGGTTACTTTTGAAAAGGGGGCTGAATTTTGGAGGAATGTCGTAAGGGGAGAAATTGTGATTTATCTCTATTAAATTTTTTTACAACAAGAATAGATACACAACTATTAACTCAATCGTTAAAATATTTAAATAGGCCTAACAATAGAAATAGTAAATGTGTATTACTCAGATAAAGTAAGTGCTAACTGACGCCATAGAAAAAAACCTAACTTTTGAATAGCTTAACACAACAAAAATTTGTTTCTTGTGCACACAAAATCTGATGTGGGTTGGCAGAGGCTCTCTGTTAATAGGTGACCCAAGGATGCAGGCTGCTTCCATCACGTGGCTCCACACCTCACCATGGGCTCCCCATGTTTGCTGTTGAATGTAAGAGAAAGCATGGAGGTGTCAGACTAGCTCTCATGAGCCTTGACCTGGAGGTGACAAACATGCATCTGCTATGTTTCAGTGATAAGAGTTAGTCACATAACCCTTACTAACTATAAGTGGACTGGGTTCCCAGGGCTAGTGGCATCAGGACCCCAGGCACAGGAAGCCCATAGTCCCAAATTGGGTTTGATGCTCATTTTCACCTGGCTTCTTTAGGCCTGCTTTTAGTGCTTTGGCCACAGAGTACTTCCTATCACTTGAGAGACATTGTGGAACAGTGAGAAGAGAAATGAATGAATAGACACAAGATCTGCCTCAGGCCGGGAGGAGAGGAAAAGGGTGAGCTCTAGAGGAATTCAGACCAAGGTCTAGTCCCAGCTGTATCACTGACCAGCCACGTGAACTTCAGAATATTGCAAGTTCTCCATCGGCCAATGAGTTTGAAAAGCCCCATCTCACAGCATTGTTAGAAAATATGTAATCTGTGTAAAGCACCTGGCAAAATGACTGGCAAATATTGGGTCTTTAATGAATGGCAGTTTTTACTATGATTATATTAATACCAGAAGAGACTATTCTCTTCTCTGGGAATTCTATTTTATCCAGATGTCAGAAAATATTCAGTGCTTTAAAACAAACAAACAAAACCCCCAAATAAACTACAGTGCTGCTAAACAAATAATAGAAGTAAATTTTCCCCATTAGAGAATGCTATTCCTCTAATGGACTTCACGAGGATTCAACTCAAAGTTTTCAGAATTTATGTTAAGGACCAGCAATGCCCCTCCCTCCTAGATGCCCTCCGCAACAAAAATACTCCTATTTATTTTACCACTAATAAAATTTAGCCCTATCTTGGAGTTTTGCCAAATTATATGCAAAATAACCCAATTAATGAAATAGGCTCTGACTCCCCCAGCTCAGGGCAAAGGGTGCCAGCTTAATAGCTTTTTAGCATCTCACCTCAAGGGGGTATCATCCTTATTTCTCAGAAACTCCCTGGAGACCATATGCACAGCACACCTGGTTTCTGCATTGTGTTCAACTGCACTGGGACAAGAGCGCCGTGCATCTTTCCTTTCTACCTTAGGGAGAGATTCCACCTGCTTTACCCACAATCACGAAGTAATTGTTAAGGGCTGTTTCCTATTCTGGGCTTAGTCTCTCAACTATGGGGCTCACCGTCTGAGGGTTTGGCCCGTACTCATGATTATCACAGTCTCGTCTACCCCACCTTGGAGCTAACTTAAGGTTACCTCCCAACGAGGGACTTGCAATGTCCCAAACCACAAAGTGCCTTGCTCGACTGAGGGAATTCACACTTGACTGCTCTCATCTGGACCTCCTTCCCGTCCCCCACCATCCTCTCTTTTACTTGTCCTGTACATATTAGAGTGTACCAAGGCATCTTCCTTATACACTACCAGCTCTTAGACTCTAAAAATCCATGGGCAGCGGAAGGGTCTTCTTTATCTTAGCATCATCACTACCAGCACAGAGCCCTGCAGAGAGCAGATGCTCAGTTAATGATGGAAATAAACAAGCCACCGATCAAAGAATGTAATTTATTACTATTTACTTTTATCTGCATTCTTGAAATAGATTATAGACAACCAGGTACATATCGTTGAGTTTTACAAAAAGATAGACAAAAGTGAATAATGCAAACAAAAATTGACTGTATTTTGCTTTGTTTCCCTCTATTTTAAGACTCCAATTATGTTTAGTGGGGTTCTTTTACAGATTTCCAATAAAATCTCCATTCCAAAGCCATAAATTTTCTTTTTCTTAAACCCCAAGAAGATTCAAAGATTTTCAAAATGTATTACAGAATATCTAAACTCTTCAAAACCTGATAACAGCAATAAATGTGTGATCTGCATCATTCATAAACACAGACTCTGAATCTAAAAAAAACATTCTACTCAAATAACAGTATTTGAAAGATACTAATGTAAAACAAGAACAAGAAGATATATATTATGATCTCTCTGGCCCCATCTCGGCCTCTCACTACTTAAGAGATTGGAAGCCCTCTTCAATAACAGAATCTGCCTCACACGTCACTAGGGGCAGGAGGAGCTGTCAGATGTGTAGGCCTAGAACATGCACTGGCCTTGGCAGAAGTGCCACGCATGGCTGCGGCTCTGGCTGAAGCTTTTTCTTTCTCATCTCTCAAAGCCTCTTCATAATGGAATGGGAAGACACTAGGGGTGGTATTAATGAGTTGGGCCAAAAACTCCAGGACTTTCATCTTGCTGGTTTCAGCATGGGCTCTTGGACCCCACAGGAACTGATAGCGTGGAGGATCACTGTTGGGTACCTGCTGATACTCCAGGTACCTTTCCTTCACCAGATCTTGGGTGATGAGCTTCCTGACATCCCCAAGGATGAAATGACTCTTCCCATCAAAGACTCCCATCATATTCAGGAATTCCCACATCTCTTTCTCGGAGGCGCAATTGCCACTGAAGAAGATCACACCCAGCAGAGGCATTAGAAGCCCATTCCTGGGAAAGCCCCGGGAACCGCTCAGGCTCCCATCATCGGTGGGATTTAGCTTGCTGACAAGGGTATAGGAGTGATTTCTGGGGTTGACTTCCTTCAAGTCAAGGCCAAAGACCAGCTCCATGTTCCTAGAGGCTCTCTTGAGGATCTCAGGGAATTGCTCTCTGTACCTTTTGTGGACAACCTTCAGCATCTCTGCCTTCATAATGGGCTCTTTCATTTTATACTTGTGCAGCATGAACTGCATCAGCGTTCCGGCCTTCCTGGTTAGAAGATCATGGTGTGAGCTCTCAGTGGAGGTTGAGGCCTGGGAGGAATTTTTTCTTCCCTCACCTTTACCCTTGGCACCTTTACCAGATCTCTTGCGTGAAACACCCACAGCAGCAGTGGGGGTGTGGGGGGCTCCCTGAGGCTTCTGGGGAATGCCAGCAGCAGGGGAGCCAGGAGGAGTAACCCCCAAAACAAGAGAGGAAGTGGAAGGGGACTCTTCCTCTGCTGCAGCGGCCTGAGCACCCTGAAGACCCTGGGTCTCACTTTGGGCCTGGTGGCGTTTCTCACGGGCTCGGAGCTTACTCTTTCGACCCCGAGGCATGATGACTGTGGTCAGAGACAGCAGGCAGGCGTGTGGGCAGGAAGTCAGGTGAAGTGGGCACCTGGAGGAGAGAGGATGAGATCTTGTGAACACCTTTAGCAAGGAGATATCACCTTGGATTTTAAGAAGCCAATTCCGCAGTTTCCCTTGAGAGTCCTAGGAACACATTGGGCTCTTTTTCTTTGTCAGCCTGTCCTCTGGGAACCCAGAGGAGGAAGTTACAGTGTGCCTTAGGCCATCCCTTATTTGGGGCTGACTGGGTCACAGCAAGACCCGGCAGAGTGGACTCCCTCTGTGTTCAAGGGTCCTCTCGGTTTGCATATGGCATCATCATCATCATGTCTATTCTGTGCTGTTCTGATGGTGACACCTCAAAGATCTTTGGGACCCATGAGAAGGAAATAAGGAGGTGTCTTAGTCCACCACTTCTGTGGGGTCTGGAGGCAGTTCTGAGAGTTTTGTGGGGCCCTCTGTCTTGGGATCATTGGCCATCAATCCGCTCATTCAGAGTCCTCATCTTGTCTACATCTAAAGTCTGAAATCCTCCCTTCTGCTGACTGATGCTGCATCTTCAGACCAAGGCTCTCACCTCCCTTAGACCTAATACAAAGAAATGAGGAGGAGTCTCAGCCTGACGACCCTGGGCCAGGATGCCTAGTGCTGAGAGCAGAAACAGGGCCCAACTCTTTGTTGTTCCCTCTATTTGGGGTGAGGTACCTTCTGTCCTCACCCATGATCCATACTTTTACTCCTGGGACGGCCTGGGGCTCCCCTCTCCAGACCTAAGGACATCTCTCCTCATACTAAGGCCCACACCTCCCTGAAACCCAACGGAAGAAGTGAAGATGGCAATATCTGAACACACTGTCTATTCTCCAGAGGTTGAAAGCTGTGGCTGGCAGGCTGAGGCCCAATGATGTGTGGTCCCACTCATGGTCCTCATTCCAGGTCTCCAGTTGGACTCCTGGAAACACCTAAAATTCCTCCCCCTTGCAAATTCATCAGACTAAGAGCATCACTTCTCTGTTACTCCTGAGGAGGAACTGAGGAACACATCTCCCTGACATCTATGCTTGTAGCCTCTCAGGGCTGACACAGAGAGGGACTCTGGTACCTCTGCTGATATGGGGTGGGAGTTCCCTGAAGTCCTCAAGGTTTTCTCTGTGATGTTCTGGCACAACCTGGAAATCCTCTCTCTACTGACGTGTGGCCCCTTGCATCAGATTAAAATTCTCACCTTCCTCAAGCCCTAAGATGAAAGAAAGCATGCTTCACGTCCAGCACCCCCTGTCCTCTATAAGACCCCACTATTCTGGGGTCTTTGGTCTCTAGTCTTTACTCAGGCAACATCTGAACCTCCCTCATCCCACCTGACTCTGCCAGCTTCACATCAAGGCCCTCAACTCCCCAAGTCCCCAGGGCTGGATGTGAGGAAGGGATACATTTGGCTACCTCTGCCTGGGGTTTCCCAGGGCTAAGAGGGGGTGGAACTTTGTGGACTACCACTCACTACGTTGGTGTTCATCTCAGTCCTCCCTGTCTTGACCTAATGCCTTTCTGCTCATACTAAGGCAATCAACTCCCTGAGACACCCTGAGAAGAAGTGAAATTTTTCTCATCTGGCCACGACTATCCATGGTCTCCTAATGCAACATTCAGGAAGGGATTCTGTGTTACCCTCACTGTTATGAGATGGGTGGTCCCCTCAGTTCTCAGGATCCTCTCCTTGACTCCTGGCACTAGCTGGGAATCCTCAATCTGCTAACCTTAGGCTGTCTACCTCGGTGAAATTCCTCACCTCCCTGAGATGCTCTAGGAAGAAGTGAGATTCTCCATGTCATCATACCCAGATCTCCCAAGTTTTGCAGTAGGAACAGAGCTCTACGTTCTGTTTCTACGTGGGTCACTTCTTTCTGGGAGGGGTCCCCTCATACTCAGTATCACCACCTTGGCTCCTGTTAGGAACCAGATCTTCTTATTCTGAATGGGGGCTGTCTCACTAAACTAAGGGTATTTATGTCCCTGAGACCACACCCAGAGAAAATGAGGGGACACCTCAGCCTGAGAGCTCTAACCCTGGCTTCTCAGTACTGAATGCAAAGGCAAGACTCTGTGTTCCCCTCTGTTCTGGGATAGGTGGCTGCCCCATTCCTCACACAGGATTTGTACCTTGACCTGTCATGGCCTAGGACTCTCCACCTCTGCTGAACTGGCACAGCCAGCCCTTCGCCTTAAACCGAAGCTCTCATCTTCCTAAGACCTTGCAGGCAGGAGTCCGGGGTATCTAAGTCTGCCAGCTCTGGCCTGGGACTCCCAGGAGCAGCAACAGCTGAAGCTCTCTCCACTGTGTAGCATCCCATTTCCTCACTCAGGGTCTTCATCTTGACTCTGCATACTTTCTGGGACTCCACCCTCTGTTGTCTGGAAGCCACACCACTCAGACAAAGATTCTCATATTCCTTGGACCTAAGTTGACAGAGTGAGCCACATCTTGCCAAGGCTCCTTGGGACCTGTGCTTGCTGACAGCAGGGCTGGGACTCTTAGGATCCCACTGTTCTGGAGTCTGTGGCTCTCTCAGGTCTCACAGAGGACTCCAACCTTAGCGCCTGGTAAGATTTATGACCCCTCCATATACTGACCCGAGTCCACAAGTCTCAGACCAAAGCCCTCATCTCTCTGAATCACTAGGAGGGAAGTTGGGGTGCTCCACATCTGGCTACCTTGCCTGGGGCTCCCAAGTTTGAGAGCAGGGCCCAATTTTGAGAAAACATCTGCTCATGAGCACTGAAAGTCCTAATTTTAATCTTTTTAGGGCCAAGACTCTCCCTCTACGAAGGGGGCTGTCCTCTTTAAACTAAGGCCTTCCTCTCCCTGAGGCCTTCAAGGCTGAAATGACACGGCTCCTCAGTCTTATAGCTCTGGCCCAGGGCCTATCAGGGCCGAGTGCACGGGCGGGACTTAGTGCGGCCCCTTTTGCTGTGGGTGAGCCGTGGTCCCCTCAGTCCACATTTAGGGTCCTCAACTTGACCTCAGACCAATTCTGGGAAGTCACCCTCGGCAGACCGGACTACACGCCTCTCAGATGCCACCTCTCAGAGAAGTGGAAGCAAGGGTGAGCCACATCCAGCTGTGGCTGCCCGGGGCCTCCCAGAGCCAACCGCAGGGACGGGACTTAGTGAGGGCCCGCCTGATTGTACGTGGGTGGGGGTACCTTCAGTCCACGTTTAGGCTCCTCAGCTTGACTGCAGACCAGTCCTGGGAAGTCACACTCTGCAGACTGGATGCCCGGCCTCTCAGATGCACCGCTTCTCAGACACCGTGCCTCTCAGACTCCACCTCTCAGACGTGCTGCTTCTCAGACACCGTGCCTTTCAGAGAAGCGGAAACAAGGGTGAGCCACATCCAGCTGTGGCTGCCCGGGGCCTCCCAGGCAGAAATCATCATGTCGAATGGATACCTGCACTCCCATGTTCATAGCAGCTCTGTTTACAATAGCCAAGACATGGAACCAACCTAAATGTCCACCGATGGATGACTGGATAAGGAAATTGTGGTATATATACACTGGAATACTACTCTGCCATAAAAAATAATGAAATACTCCCATTTGCAGCAACATGGATGAACCTGGAGAAACTTATGTTGAGTGAAATTAGCAAAGCACAGAGGGATAAATACCACATGTGCTCACTCATAAGTGGGAGCTAAGAGAGAAAGAAGGAAAGAAAGACCACAGTAGTGTGTTGGTCTTACAGATGGAGGAAACTATCCTAGGGCTACAAAGTGGAGTGGGGGGAAGGGGGGGAGGGAGGTTGGGGGATAATTGGGCGGGGGACACAGGGTACAAACGTAATTTCTGGTAATGGGTATGTGGCCAGTAGGAATCTGGCCCTCACATCATGGGCACGAGGGGTGACAATGAGCTTTGTATCTCATGAATATTCATAATAAAAATAAATAAATAATAAATAAATAAATTCGACTAATGAGAGGGCCTTAGATTCTTCCCTCTGCTGTGGTGTGACTATCATCCTCAGACCAAGACCTTCATTTCTCTGTTACCCCTGAGTGGGAATTGATGGGCACCTGTGCCTGACGTATCTGCCTGGGGTCTTCCAGGGCTCACAGTAGGGAGAATTCTGTGTGGCCCTCACTGATATGGGGTGGAAGGTCCCCACAGTCCTCAGGGTTCTCACCATGACATCTGGAACAACTTGGAAATCCTTCTCATGCTGACCTGAGGCTGTTCCCTGTGACCTAGTCTCTTACTTCTATGAGATGCCCTGGGAAAACTAAGTGCGAATCATCATGTCCAGGTCTGACAACAGGGGTGGGCCTCTCTGCGGCCCCCTCCTTTCTGGGAGGGGTGCCCTCATCATTACTCAATGTCACAGCCTTAAAACCTGTTAGGGACTGGGTACCTCTGATGAATTGGGCCTATCCCATTAGACCAAGGCCCTCACCTCCCTGAGACTACCTCTGGAAAAAATAAGGGCATCTCAGCCTGTCAGCTCTACCCTGAGCCTCTTATTGCTGGACAGCAGATGTGGGCCTTGAATGTGGCCCTCAAATCCGTTAGTCTTTAGACGGGAAGTGAGGTTACTCCAAATTTGTCTACTCTGCCCGAGACCTCCTAGAGCCCAGTGCAGGGGCACTGCTCAGTGTGGCTCCCTCTTTTGGGTAGAGGTCCGCTCATTAGCCCTCACAGTTCTCACCTTGACTCCAGTTAAGGCCTCGGTCTCCACCATCTGCAGAATGAGGACTAAGTTCTAAGACCAAGGTACTTCCCTCCCTCCCTGACACTTTCCAGGCAGAACTCTCCCAGACAGCTTTCCTGAGGCCTCCCAGTGCCAACCACAGAGGCAGGACTTATGGGGGCCCCTTTGTTATGGATAAGAGGTGATCCCTTCAATCCACACTCAGGGTCCTCACCTTGGTATCTCATGAGAGCTTGGAATTCCTCCCTCTACTGACCTGAGTCCACCAGCCTGCAAACAAAGCCCTCACCTCCCTGAATTTCTACATAGGAAAGTCAGTACTCCACACACCAGAGCCTCCCAGAACCGAGTGCAGTGGCTCTGCTTTGCTTTGTTACATCCATTAGGGAGAGATTCCCTCATTTAGCCCTCAGGGCCCTCACCTTGACTCTAGTTAGGACCTAGCTCTCCTCCTTATGCAAAATCAGGGGTACTCCGTTAGATAAAGGCCCAGCAGTTGCTGAGACTTTTCAGGCACAACTCTGCCGGACAGCTCTCCCGGGACCTCCCAAGGCCGACCGCAGGCGTGAGACTTAGTGCAGCCCCGTTTGTTGTGGGTGAGCGGTGGTCCCCTCAGTCCACGTTCAGGGTCCTCACCTTGACCTCAGACCAGTCCTGGGAAGTCACCCTTGGCGGACCGGACTACAGGACTCTCAGACATGGCCTCTCAGACGGCCCGCCCCTCCGAAAGGCGGAAGCGAGGATGAGCCACATCCGTCCTCCCAGGGCCTCCCAGGGCCTCCCAGACGCCGCGCCTCCCAAACTCCGCGATTCCCAGACACCCCGCCTCTCAGAAAAGAGGAAGCGAGGATGAGCCACATCCGGCCTCCAGGGGAGGCTTGGGTCTTGAATGTTGTGGTTCGGGGGGCTTTGCTGTTGGGGTTGGTGATAGAGTTCTTTGTGGTTTTGTGGATGGCGTGTTATGATGAGGTGGAGGTTGTTATTAGTTTTAAGAGTATGGGTGATTGGGTGATTTATGTGGGGGAGGGGACGGGTTATTTTCATGAGGATTCTAGAGGTGTGGCTGTGTTGTATAGTTATGGGTGCTGATTGGTGGCGGTGGCTGTGTGGTCTTTGTTTATGGGTGTCATTATTGTTAGTGACGTTACTTGGGGGTGGTTAAATAATTAGTAGTGTAGTCATTAGGATTGTAATGAGGAAAGAAAGGAAGTAAAGTTTGATTAGACCTTTTTGGTTGGAGGTGGTTGTTGCAGCTAGTACTTGGAAGTGGGCAATGTCTTTTGGGACTGTTTCTTCTAGTCAAGCTCGGTCTAGTGTTTGGGAGGCTGTGCTTTGGCTTGCGCTTAGGCTGAGATAGGGTATTGTACGATGGGTAAGGGTTGGGAAGAATCCTAGGAGAGTAGAGAAGTTGTGTGAGGGTGAGGATAGTTTGGGGGTTAGGTTGAGTGAGTTTAGGCATAGTTCTAGTGCTAGGGTGAAGCCTAGAATGGCGATGAGGAGGGTGGATAGTTTGAGGCAAAGTGGTATAGTCATTTGGGGAATATTTATTGGGGGCATGCTGTTGGAGATGATAAAGCTAGCAAAGATGCTGCCGATTACCAGACGTTGGGTTGGGTTGGTGAGGTTGGGGTTGTTTTCGTTGATGCTTATTAGGGTTGGGAAGTGGGGTTGTCCTAGTAGTGTAAGAAAAATGGTTCGGGGGCTGACCCCGTGGCACACTCGGGAGAGTGTGGCACTGGGAGCATGAGAGCGCTCCCAGCGCGGGTAGGACTGGCTGGTGCGCTCACTGGCTGAGAGCGGTGCGGGCGACACCAAGACAAGGGTTACGATCCCCTTACCGGTCACACACACACACACACAAAAAAAAAAAAAGAAAAGAAAAGAAAAATAGTTCCGGTACTTTAGGCGGCTGTGAGGGTGGTGGCAATGAGTATGATTGTGAGGGCTGAGGCGTTAGTATACAATGTGTTTAAGGTCTCGATGATTAGGTCTTTGGAGTAAAAACTTGTTAGGAATGGCATGCCTGTGAGAGCGAGGTTTCCTATGATTAGAGAGGTTGATGTAAGGGGTATAATTTTACGTAGGCTTCCTAGTTTTCCAATGTCTTCTTCGTTGTTTAGGTTGTGGATAATAGAGCCGGAGCATATGAATAGTATGGCCTTGAAAAATGCGTGCATGCAGATGTGGAGGAAAGCTAGATGTGGTTGGTTGATGACAATCGTTACTGTTATTAGGCCTAGTTGGCTTGAGGTAGAGAATGCGATAATTTTTTGATATCGTTTTGTGTTAAGGTGCAGATCGCTGTGAATAGTGTGGTGAGAGCCCCTAGGCATAGTGTTAGTGTTTGGATTGTTTTGTTGTTTTCTATTAGGGGTAGAATCGGATCAGTAGGAAGATTTCTGCTACGACTCTTGTGCTGGAATGGAGTAGGGCTGAGACAGGTGTGGGACCTTCCATTGCAGAGGCTAGTCATGGGTGCCGGCCGAACTGGGCGGACTTACCTGTTGCAGCGAGGAGGAGGCCTGTTAATGGGAGGGGGCTCGGGTTTGTGTTGAGGATGAATAGTTGTTGGAGGTCTCATGTGTTTGAATATACGAAAAATCACGCTGTAGCTAGGATGAAGCCGATGTCACTGAGACGGTTGTAGAGGATTGCTTGCAGGGCTGCTGTGTTTGCGTCTGTTCAGCCATGTCATCATCTGATTAGACGAAAGGATATGATGCCTACTCCTTCTCATCCAATGAAGAGGTGGAATAGGTTGTTGGTGGAGACCAGGATTAGTGTTGCGATAAGGAAGATGAGTAGGTATTTGAAGAACTTATTGATGTTGGGGTCCGATTGCATGTATCATAGAGAGAATTCTATAATGGATCATGTAACGAAGAGGGCTAGTGGGATGAAAATTATAGAGAAGTAGTCCAGTTTGAAGCTAAGGGATAATTTTAGTGTTTGGATGGTGATTCAGTGTCAGTTGGAGGTGATTGTATCCTGTCCAGAGTAAATAAATGTGAGGGCAGGTGTGAGGCTGGTCAAGAAAGCAAGTTGGGTTGAGGTTTTCACCTGGTAGGGGTAGTGCTTGTCCGTGTTGGTAAGGGTGGGGATGATGAGAATGACAAGTGAGATTACTGTTAGGGATAGGGGTAGGTTTATTACTTTTACTTGGAGTTGCACCAGATTTTTGGTTCCTAAGGCCAATGGATTGCTTCTATCCTTTAAACGTAAGAAAGCCATAGTTTTAGGTATGGTCATAAGAATTAGCAGTTCTTGGGATCTTTCTTGGTGAATAAGGGGTTTTGAGTCTCTGTTGTCAGGTTCACAGCCTAATGTTTTGTCTGAACTATATTTACAGTAAAGGGGCCCTAGAGCTGTTTTGGGGTTGAGGGACAGGAGTAGAAGCGGGATGATGTGTATGAGTATCAGGGAATTCTCTCGTGTGAGGGATGGTTTGATGCTGTTGATGTGATGTGTGAGAGCACCTCGTTGTGTTGTGATTAGTATAAATAGGGTGTATAGGGCCGTGATTAGTATGTTGAGTCCTATGAGGATAACTGTAATATTTGATCATGAGAATGATGTTATTATTATGAGTAACTCTCCGATTAGGTTGATGGTTGGTGGGAGGGCTAGATTTGTTAGGGAGGCTAGTAATCATCATGTTGCCATTAGGGGGAGGAGTGTTTGCAGTCCGCGGGCCAGGATTATAGTTCGACTGTGGGTGCGTTCGTAGTTGGAGTTTACAAGACAGAAGAGCATGGATGATGTAAGTCCATGGGCAATTATTAGGGCTGTAGCTCCTGTGAATCCTCAGGGTGTTTGGATTAGGATGGCTACGCTTACTAGGGCCATGTGGCTGACGGATGAATATGCCATGAGGGATTTCAGGTCTGTCTGACGTAGGCAGATAGAGCTTGTCATGACCATTCCTCATAGAGAGAGAACGAGGGAGGGGTAGGTTATGGAGTTTGCTGGGGGGTTTAGAATGATGGTGATTCGTATCATTACGTATCCTCCTAGTTTTAGGAGGATGGCTGCGAGGACTATGGATCTGGCGATAGGGGCTTCTACGTGTGCTTTTGGTAGTCAGAGGTGAAGTCTCTAGAGTGGTATTTTTAGTATAAATACTGTTATGCAAGCTGTTCATAGGAGGGTGCCGGATCATGAGGGTGGGGGTGTTTGGGTTCAGTGTTGAAGCAGCAGTAGGTTTAATGAGCCGGTGGAGTTGTGGATGTAGGTCAGTGCCATTAGTAGTGGTACGGAGCCGAAAAGGGTATAGAATAGGAAATAGAGTCCTGCATGTAGTTGTTCTCGTTGGCTGCCCCATCGGGTGATGATGATTAGGGGTGGGATTAGTGTTGCTTCAAATAGGATGTAGAATATGATCAGTTCTGTGGCGGTAAATGTTATGATTAAAAAATTTGTAATGAGGTTAATGTGAGGATATATAGTTTTTTTCGAATGAGTGTTTCTTTAGAGAAGTGGTGTTGGCTCGCTATAATTATTAGGGGGAGGAGTCAGGTTGTTAATACCAGAAGTGGGGTTGAGTGGGGGTCTGAGAAGAAGTTTAATGATGTGGTTGTGCTATTTTCATCGTTGTGGTTTAAGAAAAGAAGAGTGATGAGGCTAACTAGTAGGCTGTGGGTTGTCGAGTTGATTCAGATAATATTATTGTTGGAGTCCCACGTGGTGGGGATGAGTATGATTGTGGGGATAATAAGTTTTAGCATTGTAGGAGGTTAAGGTTTTGCACGAGGTCTAGGCCCTAAGTGTCAGAGATCATTACTAGAAGTGCTAGGCTTATGGCGGTTTCGCAGCCTGCAAAGATTAGGAGGATGATGGGGAGGATGTAGGATAGGGTGAAGTGTAGGTTTAGGGACAGGACGGTGGCTAGGACGAATAGGGATAATATTAGGCCCTCCAAGCATAATAGGGAGGATGCAAAGTGGGATCGGTATATTAGCAGTCCTACGAGGAATGTAGTGTATGCTAAGATGATGTTAATATAAATTGGAGGCATTTAGTAGTTACGAAATGTCGCAATTTAATGGGTCGAAACCAGTTGTTTTAATTAATCTAACTACCATATTCAGCTCCTTCTAGGCCTTTTTGGGATCATTCACAGGCTAGGCTTAGTGCTAGTGTGAGGATTAGGATAAGTGCCACGGTGAGTATTAGTTTGAGGTTGTTCGTTTGGGTGGCTCACGGGAGGGGTAGTAGTAAGGTAATCTCTAGGTCGAATAGTAGGAATGTGATGGCTACCAAGAAGAATTTTCTGGAGAATGGTAGGCGAGCGGATCCTACTGGGTCCAACCTGCATTTGTATGGACTTAACTTTTGTGCATAGGTATATGTTTGGGGGAGTCAGAAGCCAAAGCTGATAAGGAGGAGTGCTAGTGTTGTGTTGGTTAAGAGAGTTAATGCTAGGTTGATTATTCTTTTCTGGGTTGTGACCAGATCTTATTGATTGGAAGTCAGCTGTACTAGCTGATACCGAAAGAATAGGATCCTCATCAGTAAATGGAGATGTATAGGAACAGTCAGACTACGTCTACGAAGTGTCAATATCAGGCTGCGGCTTCAAAGCCAAAATGGTGTTTGGATGTGAAGTGGAATTTTAGTTGGCGTAGAAGACAGACGGTGAGGAAGGCGGATCCAATCATTCCGTAGAGGCCGTGGAAAGCTGTTGCTACGAAGAATGTTGATCCGTTTACGCTGTCGGAAATGATAAAGGGGGTTTCGAGGTATTCTGAGATTTGGAGGAGTGTGAAGTAAGTGCCCAGGGAGATTGTGATGAAGAGGGCTTGGAGTATATGTTTGCGGTTTCCTTCTATGAGGCTGTGGTGGGCCCAGGTGACGGACACTCCGGAGGCTAGCAGTACTGGTGTGTTGAGTAGTGGAACCTCTATGGGGTTGAGAGGGTTGATGCCTGCTGGTGGTCAGAAAGCCCCTCAGCTAGGGGTTGGGGCTAGGCTTGAGTGGTAAACGGCTGAGGAGAACCCGGTGAAGAAGAAAACTTCGGATGTAATAAAAAGGATTATTCCATATCGTAGTCCTGTTTGGATGATAGTTGTATGGTGGCCTGGGAAGGTGCTTTCTCGTACTACATCTCATCATCATTGGTATATGGTTAGTAGGTTAGTCAGTAGTCCTAGGATTAAGAGGGTGTTGGAATAAAAGTGGAATCATATTGTTAGGCTGGATGTTATGAGAAAGGCAGATAGGGCTCCTGTGAGTGGTCAGGGGCTGGGGTTTACTATGTGATAGGCGTGGGTTTGGTGGGTCATTAGGCATTGCTGTGTTGGTAGAGGCTTACTAAGAGGGTAAATACATAAGCTTGGACTAGGGCTACGGTAAGTTTGAGGATGGTGAGTAGGGTGAGGAGGGTGAAAGTAGCTGAGGCTGTCAGGGGGCTCAGAGTTGTTAGTACTAGTGTAGTGTTTCTGATAAGGTGCATAAGCAGGTGGCCAGCTGTGATGTCGGCTGTTAACCGTACGGCTAGGGCTATGGGTTGGATGAAGAGGCTGATGGTTTCGATGGCTACGAGTATTGGGATAAGGGGGTGGGTGTGCCTTGGGGTAGAAGGTGAGCTAGAGATTCTTTTGTTTTGTGGCAAAAACCTAGGATCACCGTTCCGGCTCACAGGGGGATTGTTATGCCTAAGTTTAGGGACAGTTGGGAGGTGAGTGAGAATGAGTGGGGCAGCAGGCCTAGTAGGTTTGTTGAGCCAACAAATAGGATTAGTGAGGTTAGTATTAAGGATCATGATTGTCCTTTGGTGTTGTGGGTTGCCATCAATCGTTTCAGAATAAGTTGGATCAGTCATATTTGTAGAGAGGTTAGGCGATTGTTGATGAGGCAGGAGGGAAGAGGATACATTGCGTTGGGTAGGAGAATGATGAGGGCTACCATAGGTATTCCCATTAGCACGGTGGTGGTAAAAGAGGTGAATAGATTTTCGTTCATTTTTTTTCTCATAGATTTGTGTGTTTTGGTATTTTAGTAATTTTTTCTGCGGGGTTAGAGGGGTAGGTGAATTTTGAGGGTTTTAGTTGAAGTATAATGAAGAGCATTAGGATTATAAATATAATGGAGGTGAATCATGTTGAGGTATCTAGTTGTGGCATCTCATTGTGGGAAGGCCAGTGCTTCCATTCTTTACCTTAAAAGGTTAATGCTATTTAGCTTCACGATGTGCGTGTTGTGTTAAGGTTGATCAGTCTTCAAAGTGTTTGAGTGGGACGAGTTCGAGTAGGATGGGCATGAAGCTGTGGTTTGAGCCGCAGATCTCTGAGCATTGTCCGTAGAATAGGCCTGGTCGCGTTGCTGTTAGGGTTGTTTGGTTTAGACGTCCTGGGATCGCGTCCATTTTTACGCCTAGCGAGGGTGCGGTTCGTGAGTGTAGCACGTCTTTGGATGAGATTAGCATGTGGACTGGGGTTTCTATCGGGAGTACTGTTCGGTTGTCAACTTCTAGGAGTCGGAGCTCCCCTGGTTTTAGGTCGGGGGTGGGAGTTATGTATGAGTCGAAGTTTAGGTCTGTGTAATCTGTATATTCGTAACTTCAGTACCATTGGTGGCCCATGGCTTTGACAGTTAAGAGGGGGTTATTGATTTCATCTGTTATATAGAGGATTCGTAGTGATGGAAGGGCGATGGAAGTTAGGATAACAGCGGGTAAAATAGTCCATATGGTTTCTACCATTTGGTCGGTTATAGTGCTTGTGTGCGTTAGTTTTGTGGTTAATATTAGGGAAATGATAGAAAGGACTAAGGAACTGATTAGGAACACGATTATGAGGGTGTGTTCATGGAATTATAATAGTTCCTCCATGATGGGGGAGGAGGCGTCTTGAAGTCCTAGTTGTAATGGGTGTGCCACAGAGATATAAAGGATTCGGGCCTATAAGTTGACTCTGATGAAGTCACGTAATGTTTTTACTAATATCTCGCTTGTGGGGAAGGTCCTAGGGGCTATGGGGTTGGCTTGAAACCATTCTTTGGGGGTTCGATTCCTTCCTTTCTTGTTGGGTCTTTACGTATACCGGTTCCTCAAATGTGTGGGAAGCAGGGGGGCAGCCGTGTAGTCATTCTAGATTTGTTTTGAGAAGTTCTACCACTGAAACTTCTCGTTTTGAAGTGAAGACTTCTCATGTTATGAAAATTATTAATATAACTGCTGTTAAGGAGATAAATGATCCTATGGATGAGACTGTATTTCACATGGTGTATGCATCTGGGTAGTTGGAGCATCGCCGTGGTATTCGTGATAGGCCTAGGAATTGTTGTGGAAAGAATGTCAGGTTTACACCCACGAATATGACCGTGAAGTGAATTTTAGCTCAAGTGGCATTGAGGGTGTAGCCTGAAAGTAGAGGAAATCAGTGGATGAAGCCTCCTATGATAGCGAATACCGCTCCTATGGAGAATACATAGTGGAAATGCGCTACTAGGTAGTATGTGTCGTGAAGTACAATGTCTAGTGATGAGTTGGCTAGCACAATTCCTGTCAGGCCCCCTATTGTAAATAAGAAGATGAAGCCCAGTGCTCATAATATAGTGGGAGATCATTTGATATCTCCTCCATGCAGTGTGGCTAGTCAGCTGAATACTTTTATGCCTGTGGGAATCGTGATGATTATTGTGGCTGCTGTGAAGTATGCTCGAGTGTCTACATCTATTCCTACTGTAAATATGTGGTGGGCTCAGATGATAAAGCCCAAAAAGCCAATGGATATTATAGCCCAGACCATTCCTATAGATATCCTAATGGTTCTTTTTTACCTGAGTAATAGATCACGATGTGTGAGACTATTCGGAAGCCGGGGAGAATGAGGATATAGACTTCGGGGGGTGTAAGGTATCTGTATGCTTTAATTTGTGGTAATGTGAGTTGTTAGATCATTTTGTGATGAAACTTTAGCAATATTTATAAAAATTTACAATTGTCAAACCTTCTTTAACCCAATTTCTGCTTTACTATGTCTTTCCTGTAAGAAACCATGAACATTTACACAGAAATTCATGTTCAAAGGCATCAATTTCAGTTCTATTAATCATAAGTAATGGGGAACAACTTACTTGAACATTAGGAGGAGAATGGTTATTTATGGCACAAACACCCTTTAGAATTCTATGAAATAGTTTAAAACGTGAGGTGGATCTATATGTGCTGTCACAGAAGGATCCTGCATTCATTTCATTAAGTGACAAGAGCAACATGGCAGAACATAACAAGTAGCAGAACAATATGTACAATGTTACCCATGTATGTTAAAAACTTAATATATTTTATAGCACATCTACGTATGAAAATGCCTGGAATCAGCTTTAAAATGACACATACCAGATTGTTAATTGTGGTTACTTTTGAAAAGGGGGCTGAATTTTGGAGGAATGTCGTAAGGGGAGAAATTGTGATTTATCTCTATTAAATTTTTTTACAACAAGAATAGATACACAACTATTAACTCAATCGTTAAAATATTTAAATAGGCCTAACAATAGAAATAGTAAATGTGTATTACTCAGATAAAGTAAGTGCTAACTGACGCCATAGAAAAAAACCTAACTTTTGAATAGCTTAACACAACAAAAATTTGTTTCTTGTGCACACAAAATCTGATGTGGGTTGGCAGAGGCTCTCTGTTAATAGGTGACCCAAGGATGCAGGCTGCTTCCATCACGTGGCTCCACACCTCACCATGGGCTCCCCATGTTTGCTGTTGAATGTAAGAGAAAGCATGGAGGTGTCAGACTAGCTCTCATGAGCCTTGACCTGGAGGTGACAAACATGCATCTGCTATGTTTCAGTGATAAGAGTTAGTCACATAACCCTTACTAACTATAAGTGGACTGGGTTCCCAGGGCTAGTGGCATCAGGACCCCAGGCACAGGAAGCCCATAGTCCCAAATTGGGTTTGATGCTCATTTTCACCTGGCTTCTTTAGGCCTGCTTTTAGTGCTTTGGCCACAGAGTACTTCCTATCACTTGAGAGACATTGTGGAACAGTGAGAAGAGAAATGAATGAATAGACACAAGATCTGCCTCAGGCCGGGAGGAGAGGAAAAGGGTGAGCTCTAGAGGAATTCAGACCAAGGTCTAGTCCCAGCTGTATCACTGACCAGCCACGTGAACTTCAGAATATTGCAAGTTCTCCATCGGCCAATGAGTTTGAAAAGCCCCATCTCACAGCATTGTTAGAAAATATGTAATCTGTGTAAAGCACCTGGCAAAATGACTGGCAAATATTGGGTCTTTAATGAATGGCAGTTTTTACTATGATTATATTAATACCAGAAGAGACTATTCTCTTCTCTGGGAATTCTATTTTATCCAGATGTCAGAAAATATTCAGTGCTTTAAAACAAACAAACAAAACCCCCAAATAAACTACAGTGCTGCTAAACAAATAATAGAAGTAAATTTTCCCCATTAGAGAATGCTATTCCTCTAATGGACTTCACGAGGATTCAACTCAAAGTTTTCAGAATTTATGTTAAGGACCAGCAATGCCCCTCCCTCCTAGATGCCCTCCGCAACAAAAATACTCCTATTTATTTTACCACTAATAAAATTTAGCCCTATCTTGGAGTTTTGCCAAATTATATGCAAAATAACCCAATTAATGAAATAGGCTCTGACTCCCCCAGCTCAGGGCAAAGGGTGCCAGCTTAATAGCTTTTTAGCATCTCACCTCAAGGGGGTATCATCCTTATTTCTCAGAAACTCCCTGGAGACCATATGCACAGCACACCTGGTTTCTGCATTGTGTTCAACTGCACTGGGACAAGAGCGCCGTGCATCTTTCCTTTCTACCTTAGGGAGAGATTCCACCTGCTTTACCCACAATCACGAAGTAATTGTTAAGGGCTGTTTCCTATTCTGGGCTTAGTCTCTCAACTATGGGGCTCACCGTCTGAGGGTTTGGCCCGTACTCATGATTATCACAGTCTCGTCTACCCCACCATGGAGCTAACTTAAGGTTACCTCCCAACGAGGGACTTGCAATGTCCCAAACCACAAAGTGCCTTGCTCGACTGAGGGAATTCACACTTGACTGCTCTCATCTGGACCTCCTTCCCGTCCCCCACCATCCTCTCTTTTACTTGTCCTGTACGTATTAGAGTGTACCAAGTCATCTTCCTTATACACTACCAGCTCTTAGACTCTAAAAATCCATGGGCAGCGGAAGGGTCTTCTTTATCTTAGCATCATCACTACCAGCACAGAGCCCTGCAGAGAGCAGATGCTCAGTTAATGATGGAAATAAACAAGCCACTGATCAAAGAATGTAATTTATTACTATTTACTTTTATCTGCATTCTTGAAATAGATTATAGACAACCAGGTACATATCGTTGAGTTTTACAAAAAGATAGACAAAAGTGAATAATGCAAACAAAAATTGACTATATTTTGCTTTGTTTCCCTCTATTTTAAGACTCCAATTATGTTTAGTGGGGTTCTTTTACAGATTTCCAATAAAATCTCCATTCCAAAGCCATAAATTTTCTTTTTCTTAAACCCCAAGAAGATTCAAAGATTTTCAAAATGTATTACAGAATATCTAAACTCTTCAAAACCTGATAACAGCAATAAATGTGTGATCTGCATCATTCATAAACACAGACTCTGAATCTAAAAAAAACATTCTACTCAAATAACAGTATTTGAAAGATACTAATGTAAAACAAGAACAAGAAGATATATATTATGATCTCTCTGGCCCCATCTCGGCCTCTCACTACTTAAGAGATTGGAAGCCCTCTTCAATAACAGAATCTGCCTCACACGTCACTAGGGGCAGGAGGAGCTGTCAGATGTGTAGGCCTAGAACATGCACTGGCCTTGGCAGAAGTGCCACGCATGGCTGCGGCTCTGGCTGAAGCTTTTTCTTTCTCATCTCTCAAAGCTTCTTCATAATGGAATGGGAAGACACTAGGGGTGGTATTAATGAGTTGGGCCAAAAACTCCAGGACTTTCATCTTGCTGGTTTCAGCATGGGCTCTTGGACCCCACAGGAACTGATAGCGTGGAGGATCACTGTTGGGTACCTGCTGATACTCCAGGTACCTTTCCTTCACCAGATCTTGGGTGATGAGCTTCCTGACATCCCCAAAGATGAAATGACTCTTCCCATCAAAGACTCCCATCATATTCAGGAATTCCCACATCTCTTTCTCGGAGGCGCAATTGCCACTGAAGAAGATCACACCCAGCAGAGGCATTAGAAGCCCATTCCTGGGAAAGCCCCGGGAACCGCTCAGGCTCCCATCATCGGTGGGATTTAGCTTGCTGACAAGGGTATAGGAGTGATTTCTGGGGTTGACTTCCTTCAAGTCAAGGCCAAAGACCAGCTCCATGTTCCTAGAGGCTCTCTTGAGGATCTCAGGGAATTGCTCTCTGTACCTTTTGTGGACAACCTTCAGCATCTCTGCCTTCATAATGGGCTCTTTCATTTTATACTTGTGCAGCATGAACTGCATCAGCGTTCCGGCCTTCCTGGTTAGAAGATCATGGCGTGAGCTCTCAGTGGAGGTTGAGGCCTGGGAGGAATTTTTTCTTCCCTCACCTTTACCCTTGGCACCTTTACCAGATCTCTTGCGTGAAACACCCACAGCAGCAGTGGGGGTGTGGGGGGCTCCCTGAGGCTTCTGGGGAATGCCAGCAGCAGGGGAGCCAGGAGGAGTAACCCCCAAAACAAGAGAGGAAGTGGAAGGGGACTCTTCCTCTGCTGCAGCGGCCTGAGCACCCTGAAGACCCTGGGTCTCACTTTGGGCCTGGTGGCGTTTCTCACGGGCTCGGAGCTTACTCTTTCGACCCCGAGGCATGATGACTGTGGTCAGAGACAGCAGGCAGGCGTGTGGGCAGGAAGTCAGGTGAAGTGGGCACCTGGAGGAGAGAGGATGAGATCTTGTGAACACCTTTAGCAAGGAGATATCACCTTGGATTTTAAGAAGCCAATTCCGCAGTTTCCCTTGAGAGTCCTAGGAACACATTGGGCTCTTTTTCTTTGTCAGCCTGTCCTCTGGGAACCCAGAGGAGGAAGTTACAGTGTGCCTTAGGCCATCCCTTATTTGGGGCTGACTGGGTCACAGCAAGACCCGGCAGAGTGGACTCCCTCTGTGTTCAAGGGTCCTCTCGGTTTGCATATGGCATCATCATCATCATGTCTATTCTGTGCTGTTCTGATGGTGACACCTCAAAGATCTTTGGGACCCATGAGAAGGAAATAAGGAGGTGTCTTAGTCCACCACTTCTGTGGGGTCTGGAGGCAGTTCTGAGAGTTTTGTGGGGCCCTCTGTCTTGGGATCATTGGCCATCAATCCGCTCATTCAGAGTCCTCATCTTGTCTACATCTAAAGTCTGAAATCCTCCCTTCTGCTGACTGATGCTGCATCTTCAGACCAAGGCTCTCACCTCCCTTAGACCTAATACAAAGAAATGAGGAGGAGTCTCAGCCTGACGACCCTGGGCCAGGATGCCTAGTGCTGAGAGCAGAAACAGGGCCCAACTCTTTGTTGTTCCCTCTATTTGGGGTGAGGTACCTTCTGTCCTCACCCATGATCCATACTTTTACTCCTGGGACGGCCTGGGGCTCCCCTCTCCAGACCTAAGGACATCTCTCCTCATACTAAGGCCCACACCTCCCTGAAACCCAACGGAAGAAGTGAAGATGGCAATATCTGAACACACTGTCTATTCTCCAGAGGTTGAAAGCTGTGGCTGGCAGGCTGAGGCCCAATGATGTGTGGTCCCACTCATGGTCCTCATTCCAGGTCTCCAGTTGGACTCCTGGAAACACCTAAAATTCCTCCCCCTTGCAAATTCATCAGACTAAGAGCATCACTTCTCTGTTACTCCTGAGGAGGAACTGAGGAACACATCTCCCTGACATCTATGCTTGTAGCCTCTCAGGGCTGACACAGAGAGGGACTCTGGTACCTCTGCTGATATGGGGTGGGAGTTCCCTGAAGTCCTCAAGGTTTTCTCTGTGATGTTCTGGCACAACCTGGAAATCCTCTCTCTACTGACGTGTGGCCCCTTGCATCAGATTAAAATTCTCACCTTCCTCAAGCCCTAAGATGAAAGAAAGCATGCTTCACGTCCAGCACCCCCTGTCCTCTATAAGACCCCACTATTCTGGGGTCTTTGGTCTCTAGTCTTTACTCAGGCAACATCTGAGCCTCCCTCATCCCACCTGACTCTGCCAGCTTCACATCAAGGCCCTCAACTCCCCAAGTCCCCAGGGCTGGATGTGAGGAAGGGATACATTTGGCTACCTCTGCCTGGGGTTTCCCAGGGCTAAGAGGGGGTGGAACTTTGTGGACTACCACTCACTACGTTGGTGTTCATCTCAGTCCTCCCTGTCTTGACCTAATGCCTTTCTGCTCATACTAAGGCAATCAACTCCCTGAGACACCCTGAGAAGAAGTGAAATTTTTCTCATCTGGCCACGACTATCCATGGTCTCCTAATGCAACATTCAGGAAGGGATTCTGCGTTACCCTCACTGTTATGAGATGGGTGGTCCCCTCAGTTCTCAGGATCCTCTCCTTGACTCCTGGCACTAGCTGGGAATCCTCAATCTGCTAACCTTAGGCTGTCTACCTCGGTGAAATTCCTCACCTCCCTGAGATGCTCTAGGAAGAAGTGAGATTCTCCATGTCATCATACCCAGATCTCCCAAGTTTTGCAGTAGGAACAGAGCTCTACGTTCTGTTTCTACGTGGGTCACTTCTTTCTGGGAGGGGTCCCCTCATACTCAGTATCACCACCTTGGCTCCTGTTAGGAACCAGATCTTCTTATTCTGAATGGGGGCTGTCTCACTAAACTAAGGGTATTTATGTCCCTGAGACCACACCCAGAGAAAATGAGGGGACACCTCAGCCTGAGAGCTCTAACCCTGGCTTCTCAGTACTGAATGCAAAGGCAAGACTCTGTGTTCCCCTCTGTTCTGGGATAGGTGGCTGCCCCATTCCTCACACAGGATTTGTACCTTGACCTGTCATGGCCTAGGACTCTCCACCTCTGCTGAACTGGCACAGCCAGCCCTTCGCCTTAAACCGAAGCTCTCATCTTCCTAAGACCTTGCAGGCAGGAGTCCGGGGTATCTAAGTCTGCCAGCTCTGGCCTGGGACTCCCAGGAGCAGCAACAGCTGAAGCTCTCTCCACTGTGTAGCATCCCATTTCCTCACTCAGGGTCTTCATCTTGACTCTGCATACTTTCTGGGACTCCACCCTCTGTTGTCTGGAAGCCACACCACTCAGACAAAGATTCTCATATTCCTTGGACCTAAGTTGACAGAGTGAGCCACATCTTGCCAAGGCTCCTTGGGACCTGTGCTTGCTGACAGCAGGGCTGGGACTCTTAGGATCCCACTGTTCTGGAGTCTGTGGCTCTCTCAGGTCTCACAGAGGACTCCAACCTTAGCGCCTGGTAAGATTTATGACCCCTCCATATACTGACCCGAGTCCACAAGTCTCAGACCAAAGCCCTCATCTCTCTGAATCACTAGGAGGGAAGTTGGGGTGCTCCACATCTGGCTACCTTGCCTGGGGCTCCCAAGTTTGAGAGCAGGGCCCAATTTTGAGAAAACATCTGCTCATGAGCACTGAAAGTCCTAATTTTAATCTTTTTAGGGCCAAGACTCTCCCTCTACGAAGGGGGCTGTCCTCTTTAAACTAAGGCCTTCCTCTCCCTGAGGCCTTCAAGGCTGAAATGACACGGCTCCTCAGTCTTATAGCTCTGGCCCAGGGCCTATCAGGGCCGAGTGCACGGGCGGGACTTAGTGCGGCCCCTTTTGCTGTGGGTGAGCCGTGGTCCCCTCAGTCCACATTTAGGGTCCTCAACTTGACCTCAGACCAATTCTGGGAAGTCACCCTCGGCAGACCGGACTACACGCCTCTCAGATGCCACCTCTCAGAGAAGTGGAAGCAAGGGTGAGCCACATCCAGCTGTGGCTGCCCGGGGCCTCCCAGAGCCAACCGCAGGGACGGGACTTAGTGAGGGCCCGCCTGATCGTACGTGGGTGGGGGTACCTTCAGTCCACGTTTAGGCTCCTCAGCTTGACTGCAGACCAGTCCTGGGAAGTCACACTCTGCAGACTGGATGCCCGGCCTCTCAGATGCACCGCTTCTCAGACACCGTGCCTCTCAGACTCCACCTCTCAGACGTGCTGCTTCTCAGACACCGTGCCTTTCAGAGAAGCGGAAACAAGGGTGAGCCACATCCAGCTGTGGCTGCCCGGGGCCTCCCAGGCAGAAATCATCATGTCGAATGGATACCTGCACTCCCATGTTCATAGCAGCTCTGTTTACAATAGCCAAGACATGGAACCAACCTAAATGTCCACCGATGGATGACTGGATAAGGAAATTGTGGTATATATACACTGGAATACTACTCTGCCATAAAAAATAATGAAATACTCCCATTTGCAGCAACATGGATGAACCTGGAGAAACTTATGTTGAGTGAAATTAGCAAAGCACAGAGGGATAAATACCACATGTGCTCACTCATAAGTGGGAGCTAAGAGAGAAAGAAGGAAAGAAAGACCACAGTAGTGTGTTGGTCTTACAGATGGAGGAAACTATCCTAGGGCTACAAAGTGGAGTGGGGGGAAGGGGGGGAGGGAGGTTGGGGGATAATTGGGCGGGGGACACAGGGTACAAACGTAATTTCTGGTAATGGGTATGTGGCCAGTAGGAATCTGGCCCTCACATCATGGGCACGAGGGGTGACAATGAGCTTTGTATCTCATGAATATTCATAATAAAAATAAATAAATAATAAATAAATAAATTCGACTAATGAGAGGGCCTTAGATTCTTCCCTCTGCTGTGGTGTGACTATCATCCTCAGACCAAGACCTTCATTTCTCTGTTACCCCTGAGTGGGAACTGATGGGCACCTGTGCCTGACGTATCTGCCTGGGGTCTTCCAGGGCTCACAGTAGGGAGAATTCTGTGTGGCCCTCACTGATATGGGGTGGAAGGTCCCCACAGTCCTCAGGGTTCTCACCATGACATCTGGAACAACTTGGAAATCCTTCTCATGCTGACCTGAGGCTGTTCCCTGTGACCTAGTCTCTTACTTCTATGAGATGCCCTGGGAAAACTAAGTGCGAATCATCATGTCCAGGTCTGACAACAGGGGTGGGCCTCTCTGCGGCCCCCTCCTTTCTGGGAGGGGTGCCCTCATCATTACTCAATGTCACAGCCTTAAAACCTGTTAGGGACTGGGTACCTCTGATGAATTGGGCCTATCCCATTAGACCAAGGCCCTCACCTCCCTGAGACTACCTCTGGAAAAAATAAGGGCATCTCAGCCTGTCAGCTCTACCCTGAGCCTCTTATTGCTGGACAGCAGATGTGGGCCTTGAATGTGGCCCTCAAATCCGTTAGTCTTTAGACGGGAAGTGAGGTTACTCCAAATTTGTCTACTCTGCCCGAGACCTCCTAGAGCCCAGTGCAGGGGCACTGCTCAGTGTGGCTCCCTCTTTTGGGTAGAGGTCCGCTCATTAGCCCTCACAGTTCTCACCTTGACTCCAGTTAAGGCCTCGGTCTCCACCATCTGCAGAATGAGGACTAAGTTCTAAGACCAAGGTACTTCCCTCCCTCCCTGACACTTTCCAGGCAGAACTCTCCCAGACAGCTTTCCTGAGGCCTCCCAGTGCCAACCACAGAGGCAGGACTTATGGGGGCCCCTTTGTTATGGATAAGAGGTGATCCCTTCAATCCACACTCAGGGTCCTCACCTTGGTATCTCATGAGAGCTTGGAATTCCTCCCTCTACTGACCTGAGTCCACCAGCCTGCAAACAAAGCCCTCACCTCCCTGAATTTCTAGATAGGAAAGTCAGTACTCCACACACCAGAGCCTCCCAGAACCGAGTGCAGTGGCTCTGCTTTGCTTTGTTACATCCATTAGGGAGAGATTCCCTCATTTAGCCCTCAGGGCCCTCACCTTGACTCTAGTTAGGACCTAGCTCTCCTCCTTATGCAAAATCAGGGGTACTCCGTTAGATAAAGGCCCAGCAGTTGCTGAGACTTTTCAGGCACAACTCTGCCGGACAGCTCTCCCGGGACCTCCCAAGGCCGACCGCAGGCGTGAGACTTAGTGCAGCCCCGTTTGTTGTGGGTGAGCGGTGGTCCCCTCAGTCCACGTTCAGGGTCCTCACCTTGACCTCAGACCAGTCCTGGGAAGTCACCCTCGGCGGACCGGACTACAGGACTCTCAGACATGGCCTCTCAGACGGCCCGCCCCTCCGAAAGGCGGAAGCGAGGATGAGCCACATCCGGCCTCCCAGGGCCTCCCAGGGCCTCCCAGACGCCGCGCCTCCCAAACTCCGCGATTCCCAGACACCCCGCCTCTCAGAAAAGCGGAAGCGAGGATGAGCCACATCCGGCCTCCAGGGGAGGCTTGGGTCTTGAATGTTGTGGTTCGGGGGGCTTTGCTGTTGGGGTTGGTGATAGAGTTGTTTGTGGTTTTGTGGATGGCGTGTTATGATGAGGTGGAGGTTGTTATTAGTTTTAAGAGTATGGGTGATTGGGTGATTTATGTGGGGGAGGGGACGGGTTATTTTCATGAGGATTCTAGAGGTGTGGCTGTGTTGTATAGTTATGGGTGCTGATTGGTGGCGGTGGCTGTGTGGTCTTTGTTTATGGGTGTCATTATTGTTAGTGACGTTACTTGGGGGTGGTGAAATAATTAGTAGTGTAGTCATTAGGATTGTAATGAGGAAAGAAAGGAAGTAAAGTTTGATTAGACCTTTTTGGTTGGAGGTGGTTGTTGCAGCTAGTACTTGGAAGTGGGCAATGTCTTTTGGGACTGTTTCTTCTAGTCAAGCTCGGTCTAGTGTTTGGGAGGCTGTGCTTTGGCTTGCGCTTAGGCTGAGATAGGGTATTGTACGATGGGTAAGGGTTGGGAAGAATCCTAGGAGAGTAGAGAAGTTGTGTGAGGGTGAGGATAGTTTGGGGGTTAGGTTGAGTGAGTTTAGACATAGTTCTAGTGCTAGGGTGAAGCCTAGAATGGTGATGAGGAGGGTGGATAGTTTGAGGCAAAGTGGTATAGTCATTTGGGGAATATTTATTGGGGGCATGCTGTTGGAGATGATAAAGCTAGCAAAGATGCTGCCGATTACCAGACGTTGGGTTGGGTTGGTGAGGTTGGGGTTGTTTTCGTTGATGCTTATTAGGGTTGGGAAGTGGGGTTGTCCTAGTAGTGTAAGAAAAATGGTTCGGGGGCTGACCCCGTGGCACACTCGGGAGAGTGTGGCACTGGGAGCATGAGAGCGCTCCCACCGCGGGTAGGACTGGCTGGTGCGCTCACTGGCTGAGAGCGGTGCGGGCGACACCAAGACAAGGGTTACGATCCCCTTACCGGTCACACACACACACACACAAAAAAAAAAAAAAAAGAAAAGAAAAGAAAAATAGTTCCGGTACTTTAGGCGGCTGTGAGGGTGGTGGCAATGAGTATGATTGTGAGGGCTGAGGCGTTAGTATACAATGTGTTTATGGTCTCGATGATTAGGTCTTTGGAGTAAAAACCTGTTAGGAATGGCATGCCTGTGAGAGCGAGGTTTCCTATGATTAGAGAGGTTGATGTAAGGGGTATAATTTTACGTAGGCCTCCTAGTTTTCCGATGTCTTCTTCGTTGTTTAGGTTGTGGATAATAGAGCCGGAGCATATGAATAGTATGGCCTTGAAAAATGCGTGCATGCAGATGTGGAGGAAAGCTAGATGTGGTTGGTTGATGACAATCGTTACTGTTATTAGGCCTAGTTGGCTTGAGGTAGAGAATGCGATAATTTTTTTGATATCGTTTTGTGTTAAGGTGCAGATCGCTGTGAATAGTGTGGTGAGAGCCCCTAGGCATAGTGTTAGTGTTTGGATTGTTTTGTTGTTTTCTATTAGGGGTAGAATCGGATCAGTAGGAAGATTTCTGCTACGACTCTTGTGCTGGAATGGAGTAGGGCTGAGACAGGTGTGGGACCTTCCATTGCAGAGGCTAGTCATGGGTGCCGGCCGAACTGGGCGGACTTACCTGTTGCAGCGAGGAGGAGGCCTGTTAATGGGAGGGGGCTCGGGTTTGTGTTGAGGATGAATAGTTGTTGGAGGTCTCGTGTGTTTGAATATACGAAAAATCACGCTGTAGCTAGGATGAAGCCGATGTCACTGAGACGGTTGTAGAGGATTGCTTGCAGGGCTGCTGTGTTTGCGTCTGTTCAGCCATGTCATCATCTGATTAGACGAAAGGATATGATGCCTACTCCTTCTCATCCAATGAAGAGGTGGAATAGGTTGTTGGTGGAGACCAGGATTAGTGTTGCGATAAGGAAGATGAGTAGGTATTTGAAGAACTTATTGATGTTGGGGTCCGATTGCATGTATCATAGAGAGAATTCTATAATGGATCATGTAACGAAGAGGGCTAGTGGGATGAAAATTATAGAGAAGTAGTCCAGTTTGAAGCTAAGGGATAATTTTAGTGTTTGGATGGTGATTCAGTGTCAGTTGGAGGTGATTGTATCCTGTCCGGAGTAAATAAATGTGAGGGCAGGTGTGAGGCTGGTCAAGAAAGCAAGTTGGGTTGAGGTTTTCACGTGGTAGGGGTAGTGCTTGTGCGTGTTGGTAAGGGTGGGGATGATGAGAATGACAAGTGAGATTACTGTTAGGGATAGGGGTAGGTTTATTACTTTTACTTGGAGTTGCACCAGATTTTTGGTTCCTAAGGCCAATGGATTGCTTCTATCCTTTAAACGTAAGAAAGCCATAGTTTTAGGTATGGTCATAAGAATTAGCAGTTCTTGGGATCTTTCTTGGTGAATAAGGGGTTTTGAGTCTCTGTTGTCAGGTTCACAGCCTAATGTTTTGTCTGAACTATATTTACAGTAAAGGGGCCCTAGAGCTGTTTTGGGGTTGAGGGACAGGAGTAGAAGCGGGATGATGTGTATGAGTATCAGGGAATTCTCTCGTGTGAGGGATCGTTTGATGCTGTTGATGTGATGTGTGAGAGCACCTCGTTGTGTTGTGATTAGTATAAATAGGGTGTATAGGGCCGTGATTAGTATGTTGAGTCCTATGAGGATAACTGTAATATTTGATCATGAGAATGATGTTATTATTATGAGTAACTCTCCGATTAGGTTGATGGTTGGTGGGAGGGCTAGATTTGTTAGGGAGGCTAGTAATCATCATGTTGCCATTAGGGGGAGGAGTGTTTGCAGTCCGCGGGCCAGGATTATAGTTCGACTGTGGGTGCGTTCGTAGTTGGAGTTTACAAGACAGAAGAGCAGGGATGATGTAAGTCCATGGGCAATTATTAGGGCTGTAGCTCCTGTGAATCCTCAGGGTGTTTGGATTAGGATGGCTATGCTTACTAGGGCCATGTGGCTGACGGATGAATATGCCATGAGGGATTTCAGGTCTGTCTGACGTAGGCAGATAGAGCTTGTCATGACCATTCCTCATAGAGAGAGAACGAGGGAGGGGTAGGTTATGGAGTTTGCTGGGGGGTTTAGAATGATGGTGATTCGTATCATTACGTATCCTCCTAGTTTTAGGAGGATGGCTGCGAGGACTATGGATCTGGCGATAGGGGCTTCTACGTGTGCTTTTTTTAGTCAGAGGTGAAGTCTCTAGAGTGGTATTTTTAGTATAAATACTGTTATGCATGCTGTTCATAGGAGGGTGCCGGATCATGAGGGTGGGGGTGTTTGGGTTCAGTGTTGAAGCAGCAGTAGGTTTAATGAGCCGGTGGAGTTGTGGATGTAGGTCAGTGCCATTAGTAGAGGTACGGAGCCGAAAAGGGTATAGAATAGGAAATAGAGTCCTGCATGTAGTTGTTCTCGTTGGCTGCCCCATCGGGTGATGATGATTAGGGGTGGGATTAGTGTTGCTTCAAATAGGATGTAGAATATGATCAGTTCTGTGGCGGTAAACGTTATGATTAAAAAATTTGTAATGAGGTTAATGTGAGGATATGTAGTTTTTTTCGAATGAGTGTTTCTTTAGAGAGGTGGTGTTGGCTCGCTATAATTATTAGGGGGAGGAGTCAGGTTGTTAATACCAGAAGTGGGGTTGAGTGGGGGTCTGAGAAGAAGTTTAATGATGTGGTTGTGCTATTTTCATCGTTGTGGTTTAAGAAAAGAAGAGTGATGAGGCTAACTAGTAGGCTGTGGGTTGTCGAGTTGATTCAGATAATATTATTGTTGGAGTCCCACGTGGTGGGGATGAGTATGATTGTGGGGATAATAAGTTTTAGCATTGTAGGAGGTTAAGGTTTTGCACGAGGTCTAGGCCCAAAGTGTCAGAGATCATTACTAGAAGTGCTAGGCTTATGGCGGTTTCGCAGCCTGCAAAGATTAGGAGGATGATGGGGAGCATGTAGGATAGGGTGAAGTGTAGGTTTAGGGACAGGACGGTGGCTAGGACGAATAGGGATAATATTAGGCCCTCCAAGCATAATAGGGAGGATGCAAAGTGGGATCGGCATATTAGCAGTCCTACGAGGAATGTAGTGTATGCTAAGATGATGTTAATATAAATTGGAGGCATTTAGTAGTTACGAAATGTCGCAATTTAATGGGTCGAAACCAGTTGTTTTAATTAATCTAACTACCATATTCAGCTCCTTCTAGGCCTTTTTGGGATCATTCACAGGCTAGGCTTAGTGGTAGTGTGAGGATTAGGATAAGTGCCACGGTGAGTATTAGTTTGAGGTTGTTCGTTTGGGTGGCTCACGGGAGGGGTAGTAGTAAGGTAATCTCTAGGTCGAATAGTAGGAATGTGATGGCTACCAAGAAGAATTTTCTGGAGAATGGTAGGCGAGCGGATCCTACTGGGTCCAACCTGCATTTGTATGGACTTAACTTTTGTGCATAGGTATATGTTTGGGGGAGTCAGAAGCCAAAGCTGATAAGGAGGAGTGCTAGTGTTGTGTTGGTTAAGAGAGTTAATGCTAGGTTGATTATTCTTTTCTGGGTTGTGACCAGATCTTATTGATTGGAAGTCAGCTGTACTAGCTGATACCGAAAGAATAGGATCCTCATCAGTAAATGGAGATGTATAGGAACAGTCAGACTACGTCTACGAAGTGTCAATATCAGGCTGCGGCTTCAAAGCCAAAATGGTGTTTGGATGTGAAGTGGAATTTTAGTTGGCGTAGAAGACAGACGGTGAGGAAGGCGGATCCAATCATTACGTGGAGGCCGTGGAAACCTGTTGCTACGAAGAATGTTGATCCGTTTACGTTGTCGGAAATGGTAAAGGGGGTTTCGAGGTTTTCTGAGATTTGGAGGAGTGTGAAGTAAGTGCCCAGGGAGATTGTGATGAAGAGGGCTTGGAGTATATGTTTGCGGTTTCCTTCTATGAGGCTGTGGTGGGCCCCGGTGATGGACACTCCGGAGGCTAGCAGTACTGGTGTGTTGAGTAGTGGAACCTCTATGGGGTTGAGAGGGTTGATGCCTGCTGGTGGTCAGAAAGCCCCTAAGCTAGGGGTTGGGGCTATGCTTGAGTGGTAAACGGCTGAGGAGAACCCGGTGAAGAAGAAAACTTCGGATGTAATAAAAAGGATTATTCCATATCGTAGTCCTGTTTGGATGATAGTTGTATGGTGGCCTGGGAAGGTGCTTTCTCGTACTACATCTCATCATCATTGGTATATGGTTAGTAGGTTAGTCAGTAGTCCTAGGATTAAGAGGGTGTTGGAATTAAAGTGGAATCATATTGTTAGGCTGGATGTTATGAGAAATGCGGATAGGGCTCCTGTGAGTGGTCAGGGGCTGGGGTTTACTATGTGATAGGCGTGGGTTTGGTGGGTCATTAGGCATAGCTGTGTTGGTAGAGGCTTACTAAGAGGGTAAATACATAAGCTTGGACTAGGGCTACGGTAAGTTTGAGGATGGTGAGTAGGGTGAGGAGGGTGAAAGTAGCTGAGGCTGTCAGGGGGCTCAGAGTTGTTAGTACTAGTGTAGTGTTTCTGATAAGGTGCATAAGCAGGTGGCCAGCTGTGATGTCGGCTGTTAACCGTACGGCTAGGGCTATGGGTTGGATGAAGAGGCTGATGGTTTCGATGGCTACGAGTATTGGGATAAGGGGGTGGGTGTGCCTTGGGGTAGAAGGTGAGCTAGAGATTCTTTTGTTTTGTGGCAAAAACCTAGGATCACCGTTCCGGCTCACAGGGGGATTGTTATGCCTAAGTTTAGGGACAGTTGGGAGGTGAGTGAGAATGAGTGGGGCAGCAGGCCTAGTAGGTTTGTTGAGCCAACCAATAGGATTAGTGAGGTTAGTATTAAGGATCATGATTGTCCTTTGGTGTTGTGGGTTGCCATCAATCGTTTCAGAATAAGTTGGATCAGTCATATTTGTAGAGAGGTTAGGCGATTGTTGATGAGGCAGGAGGGAAGAGGACACATTGCGTTGGGTAGGAGAATGATGAGGGCTACGATAGGTATTCCCATTAGCACGGGGGTGGTAAAAGAGGTGAATAGATTTTCGTTCATTTTTTTCCTCATAGATTTGTGTGTTTTGGTATTTTAGTAATTTTTTCTACGGGGTTAGAGGGGTAGGTGAATTTTGAGGGTTTTAGTTGAAGTATAATGAAGAGCATTAGGATTATAAATATAATGGAGGTGAATCATGTTGAGGTATCTAGTTGTGGCATCTCATTGTGGGAAGGCCAGTGCTTCCATTCTTTACCTTAAAAGGTTAATGCTATTTAGCTTCACGATGTGCGTGTTGTGTTAAGGTTGATCAGTCTTCAAAGTGTTTGAGTGGGATGAGTTCGAGTAGGATGGGCATGAAGCTGTGGTTTGAGCCGCAGATCTCTGAGCATTGTCCGTAGAATAGGCCTGGTCGCGTTGCTGTTAGGGTTGTTTGGTTTAGACGTCCTGGGATCGCGTCCATTTTTACGCCTAGCGAGGGTGCGGTTCGTGAGTGTAGCACGTCTTTGGATGAGATTAGCATGTGGACTGGGGTTTCTATCGGGAGTACTGTTCGGTTGTCAACTTCTAGGAGTCGGAGCTCCCCTGGTTTTAGGTCGGGGGTGGGAGTTATGTATGAGTCGAAGTTTAGGTCTGTGTAATCTGTATATTCGTAACTTCAGTACCATTGGTGGCCCATGGCTTTGACAGTTAAGAGGGGGTTATTGATTTCATCTGTTATATAGAGGATTCGTAGTGATGGAAGGGCGATGGAAGTTAGGATAACAGCGGGTAAAATAGTCCATATGGTTTCTACCATTTGGGGTGTTATAGTGCTTGTGTGCGTGAGTTTTGTGGTTAATATTAGGGAAATGATAGAAAGGACTAAGGAACTGATTAGGAACACGATTATGAGGGTGTGTTCATGGAATTATAATAGTTCCTCCATGATGGGGGAGGAGGCGTCTTGAAGTCCTAGTTGTAATGGGTGTGCCACAGAGATATAAAGGATTCGGGCCTATAAGTTGACTCTGACGAAGTCACGTAATGTTTTTACTAATATCTCGCTTGTGGGGAAGGTCCTAGGGGCTATGGGGTTGGCTTGAAACCATTCTTTGGGGGTTCGATTCCTTCCTTTCTTGTTGGGTCTTTACGTATACCGGTTCCTCAAATGTGTGGGAAGCAGGGGGGCAGCCGTGTAGTCATTCTAGATTTGTTTTGAGAAGTTCTACCACTGAAACTTCTCGTTTTGAAGTGAAGACTTCTCATGTTATGAAAATTATTAATATAACTGCTGTTAAGGAGATAAATGATCCTATGGATGAGACTGTATTTCACATGGTGTATGCATCTGGGTAGTTGGAGCATCGCCGTGGTATTCGTGATAGGCCTAGGAATTGTTGTGGAAAGAATGTCAGGTTTACACCCACGAATATGACCGTGAAGTGAATTTTAGCTCAAGTGGCATTGAGGGTGTAGCCTGAAAGTAGAGGAAATCAGTGGATGAAGCCTCCTATGATAGCGAATACCGCTCCTATGGAGAATACATAGTGGAAATGCGCTACTAGGTAGTATGTGTCGTGAAGTACAATGTCTAGTGATGAGTTGGCTAGCACAATTCCTGTCAGGCCCCCTATTGTAAATAGGAAGATGAAGCCCAGTGCTCATAATATAGCGGGAGATCATTTGATATCTCCTCCATGCAGTGTGGCTAGTCAGCTGAATACTTTTATGCCTGTGGGAATCGTGATGATTATTGTGGCTGCTGTGAAGTATGCTCGAGTGTCTACATCTATTCCTACTGTAAATATGTGGTGGGCTCAGATGATAAAGCCCAAAAAGCCAATGGATATTATAGCCCAGACCATTCCTATATATATCCGAATGGTTCTTTTTTACCTGAGTAATAGATCACGATGTGTGAGAATATTCGGAAGCCGGGGAGAATGAGGATATAGACTTCGGGGGGTGTAAGGTATCTGTATGCTTTAATTTGTGGTAATGTGAGTTGTTAGATCATTTTGTGATGAAACTTGAGCAATATTTATAAAAATTTACAATTGTCAAACCTTCTTTAACCCAATTTCTGCTTTACTATGTCTTTCCTGTAAGAAACCATGAACATTTACACAGAAATTCATGTTCAAAGGCATCAATTTCAGTTCTATTAATCATAACTAATGGGGAACAACTTACTTGAACATTAGGAGGAGAATGGTTATTTATGGCACAAACACCCTTTAGAATTCTATGAAATAGTTTAAAACGTGAGGTGGATCTATATGTGCTGTCACAGAAGGATCCTGCATTCATTTCATTAAGTGACAAGAGCAACATGGCAGAACATAACAAGTAGCAGAACAATATGTACAATGTTACCCATGTATGTTAAAAACTTAATATATTTTATAGCACATCTACGTATGAAAATGCCTGGAATCAGCTTTAAAATGACACATACCAGATTGTTAATTGTGGTTACTTTTGAAAAGGGGGCTGAATTTTGGAGGAATGTCGTAAGGGGAGAAATTGTGATTTATCTCTATTAAATTTTTTTACAACAAGAATAGATACACAACTATTAACTCAATCGTTAAAATATTTAAATAGGCCTAACAATAGAAATAGTAAATGTGTATTACTCAGATAAAGTAAGTGCTAACTGACGCCATAGAAAAAAACCTAACTTTTGAATAGCTTAACACAACAAAAATTTGTTTCTTGTGCACACAAAATCTGATGTGGGTTGGCAGAGGCTCTCTGTTAATAGGTGACCCAAGGATGCAGGCTGCTTCCATCACGTGGCTCCACACCTCACCATGGGCTCCCCATGTTTGCTGTTGAATGTAAGAGAAAGCATGGAGGTGTCAGACTAGCTCTCATGAGCCTTGACCTGGAGGTGACAAACATGCATCTGCTATGTTTCAGTGATAAGAGTTAGTCACATAACCCTTACTAACTATACGTGGAGTGGGTTCCCAGGGCTAGTGGCATCAGGACCCCAGGCACAGGAAGCCCATAGTCCCAAATTGGGTTTGATGCTCAGTTTCACCTGGCTTCTTTAGGCCTGCTTTTAGTGCTTTGGCCACAGAGTACTTCCTATCACTTGAGAGACATTGTGGAACAGTGAGAAGAGAAATGAATGAATAGACACAAGATCTGCCTCAGGCCGGGAGGAGAGGAAAAGGGTGAGCTCTAGAGGAATTCAGACCAAGGTCTAGTCCCAGCTGTATCACTGACCAGCCACGTGAACTTCAGAATATTGCAAGTTCTCCATCGGCCAATGAGTTTGAAAAGCCCCATCTCACAGCATTGTTAGAAAATATGTAATCTGTGTAAAGCACCTGGCAAAATGACTGGCAAATATTGGGTCTTTAATGAATGGCAGTTTTTACTATGATTATATTAATACCAGAAGAGACTATTCTCTTCTCTGGGAATTCTATTTTATCCAGATGTCAGAAAATATTCAGTGCTTTAAAACAAACAAACAAAACCCCCAAATAAACTACAGTGCTGCTAAACAAATAATAGAAGTAAATTTTCCCCGTTAGAGAATGCTATTCCTCTAATGGACTTCACGAGGATTCAACTCAAAGTTTTCAGAATTTATGTTAAGGACCAGCAATGCCCCTCCCTCCTAGATGCCCTCCGCAACAAAAATGCTATTTATTTTACCACTAATAAAATTTAGCCCTATCTTGGAGTTTTGCCAAATTATATGCAAAATAACCCAATTAATGAAATAGGCTCTGACTCCCCCAGCTCAGGGCAAAGGGTGCCAGCTTAATAGCTTTTTAGCATCTCACCTCAAGGGGGTATCATCCTTATTTCTCAGAAACTCCCTGGAGACCATATGCACAGCACACCTGGTTTGTGCATTGTGTTCAACTGCACTGGGACAAGAGCGTCGTGCATCTTTCCTTTCTACCTTAGGGAGAGATTCCACCTGCTTTACCCACAATCACGAAGTAATTGTTAAGGGCTGTTTCCTATTCTGGGCTTAGTCTCTCAACTATGGGGCTCACCGTCTGAGGGTTTGGCCCGTACTCATGATTATCACAGTCTCGTCTACCCCACCTTGGAGCTAACTTAAGGTTACCTCCCAACGAGGGACTTGCAATGTCCCAAACCACAAAGTGCCTTGCTCGACTGAGGGAATTCACACTTGACTGCTCTCATCTGGACCTCCTTCCCGTCCCCCACCATCCTCTCTTTTACTTGTCCTGTACATGTTAGAGTGTACCAAGTCATCTTCCTTATACACTACCAGCTCTTAGACTCTAAAAATCCATGGGCAGCGGAAGGGTCTTCTTTATCTTAGCATCATCACTACCAGCACAGAGCCCTGCAGAGAGCAGATGCTCAGTTAATGGTGGAAATAAACAAGCCACCGATCAAAGAATGTAATTTATTACTATTTACTTTTATCTGCATTCTTGAAATAGATTATAGACAACCAGGTACATATCGTTGAGTTTTACAAAAAGATAGACAAAAGTGAATAATGCAAACAAAAATTGACTATATTTTGCTTTGTTTCCCTCTATTTTAAGACTCCAATTATGTTTAGTGGGGTTCTTTTACAGATTTCCAATAAAATCTCCATTCCAAAGCCATAAATTTTCTTTTTCTTAAACCCCAAGAAGATTCAAAGATTTTCAAAATGTATTACAGAATATCTAAACTCTTCAAAACCTGATAACAGCAATAAATGTGTGATCTGCATCATTCATAAACACAGACTCTGAATCTAAAAAAAACATTCTACTCAAATAACAGTATTTGAAAGATACTAATGTAAAACAAGAACAAGAAGATATATATTATGATCTCTCTGGCCCCATCTCGGCCTCTCACTACTTAAGAGATTGGAAGCCCTCTTCAATAACAGAATCTGCCTCACACGTCACTAGGGGCAGGAGGAGCTGTCAGATGTGTAGGCCTAGAACATGCACTGGCCTTGGCAGAAGTGCCACGCATGGCTGCGGCTCTGGCTGAAGCTTTTTCTTTCTCATCTCTCAAAGCCTCTTCATAATGGAATGGGAAGACACTAGGGGTGGTATTAATGAGTTGGGCCAAAAACTCCAGGACTTTCATCTTGCTGGTTTCAGCATGGGCTCTTGGACCCCACAGGAACTGATAGCGTGGAGGATCACTGTTGGGTACCTGCTGATACTCCAGGTACCTTTCCTTCACCAGATCTTGGGTGATGAGCTTCCTGACATCCCCAAAGATGAAATGACTCTTCCCATCAAAGACTCCCATCATATTCAGGAATTCCCACATCTCTTTCTCGGAGGCGCAATTGCCACTGAAGAAGATCACACCCAGCAGAGGCATTAGAAGCCCATTCCTGGGAAAGCCCCGGGAACCGCTCAGGCTCCCATCATCGGTGGGATTTAGCTTGCTGACAAGGGTATAGGAGTGATTTCTGGGGTTGACTTCCTTCAAGTCAAGGCCAAAGACCAGCTCCATGTTCCTAGAGGCTCTCTTGAGGATCTCAGGGAATTGCTCTCTGTACCTTTTGTGGACAACCTTCAGCATCTCTGCCTTCATAATGGGCTCTTTCATTTTATACTTGTGCAGCATGAACTGCATCAGCGTTCCGGCCTTCCTGGTTAGAAGATCATGGCGTGAGCTCTCAGTGGAGGTTGAGGCCTGGGAGGAATTTTTTCTTCCCTCACCTTTACCCTTGGCACCTTTACCAGATCTCTTGCGTGAAACACCCACAGCAGCAGTGGGGGTGTGGGGGGCTCCCTGAGGCTTCTGGGGAATGCCAGCAGCAGGGGAGCCAGGAGGAGTAACCCCCAAAACAAGAGAGGAAGTGGAAGGGGACTCTTCCTCTGCTGCAGCGGCCTGAGCACCCTGAAGACCCTGGGTCTCACTTTGGGCCTGGTGGCGTTTCTCACGGGCTCGGAGCTTACTCTTTCGACCCCGAGGCATGATGACTGTGGTCAGAGACAGCAGGCAGGCGTGTGGGCAGGAAGTCAGGTGAAGTGGGCACCTGGAGGAGAGAGGATGAGATCTTGTGAACACCTTTAGCAAGGAGATATCACCTTGGATTTTAAGAAGCCAATTCCGCAGTTTCCCTTGAGAGTCCTAGGAACACATTGGGCTCTTTTTCTTTGTCAGCCTGTCCTCTGGGAACCCAGAGGAGGAAGTTACAGTGTGCCTTAGGCCATCCCTTATTTGGGGCTGACTGGGTCACAGCAAGACCCGGCAGAGTGGACTCCCTCTGTGTTCAAGGGTCCTCTCGGTTTGCATATGGCATCATCATCATCATGTCTATTCTGTGCTGTTCTGATGGTGACACCTCAAAGATCTTTGGGACCCATGAGAAGGAAATAAGGAGGTGTCTTAGTCCACCACTTCTGTGGGGTCTGGAGGCAGTTCTGAGAGTTTTGTGGGGCCCTCTGTCTTGGGATCATTGGCCATCAATCCGCTCATTCAGAGTCCTCATCTTGTCTACATCTAAAGTCTGAAATCCTCCCTTCTGCTGACTGATGCTGCATCTTCAGACCAAGGCTCTCACCTCCCTTAGACCTAATACAAAGAAATGAGGAGGAGTCTCAGCCTGACGACCCTGGGCCAGGATGCCTAGTGCTGAGAGCAGAAACAGGGCCCAACTCTTTGTTGTTCCCTCTATTTGGGGTGAGGTACCTTCTGTCCTCACCCATGATCCATACTTTTACTCCTGGGACGGCCTGGGGCTCCCCTCTCCAGACCTAAGGACATCTCTCCTCATACTAAGGCCCACACCTCCCTGAAACCCAACGGAAGAAGTGAAGATGGCAATATCTGAACACACTGTCTATTCTCCAGAGGTTGAAAGCTGTGGCTGGCAGGCTGAGGCCCAATGATGTGTGGTCCCACTCATGGTCCTCATTCCAGGTCTCCAGTTGGACTCCTGGAAACACCTAAAATTCCTCCCCCTTGCAAATTCATCAGACTAAGAGCATCACTTCTCTGTTACTCCTGAGGAGGAACTGAGGAACACATCTCCCTGACATCTATGCTTGTAGCCTCTCAGGGCTGACACAGAGAGGGACTCTGGTACCTCTGCTGATATGGGGTGGGAGTTCCCTGAAGTCCTCAAGGTTTTCTCTGTGATGTTCTGGCACAACCTGGAAATCCTCTCTCTACTGACGTGTGGCCCCTTGCATCAGATTAAAATTCTCACCTTCCTCAAGCCCTAAGATGAAAGAAAGCATGCTTCACGTCCAGCACCCCCTGTCCTCTATAAGACCCCACTATTCTGGGGTCTTTGGTCTCTAGTCTTTACTCAGGCAACATCTGAGCCTCCCTCATCCCACCTGACTCTGCCAGCTTCACATCAAGGCCCTCAACTCCCCAAGTCCCCAGGGCTGGATGTGAGGAAGGGATACATTTGGCTACCTCTGCCTGGGGTTTCCCAGGGCTAAGAGGGGGTGGAACTTTGTGGACTACCACTCACTACGTTGGTGTTCATCTCAGTCCTCCCTGTCTTGACCTAATGCCTTTCTGCTCATACTAAGGCAATCAACTCCCTGAGACACCCTGAGAAGAAGTGAAATTTTTCTCATCTGGCCACGACTATCCATGGTCTCCTAATGCAACATTCAGGAAGGGATTCTGCGTTACCCTCACTGTTATGAGATGGGTGGTCCCCTCAGTTCTCAGGATCCTCTCCTTGACTCCTGGCACTAGCTGGGAATCCTCAATCTGCTAACCTTAGGCTGTCTACCTCGGTGAAATTCCTCACCTCCCTGAGATGCTCTAGGAAGAAGTGAGATTCTCCATGTCATCATACCCAGATCTCCCAAGTTTTGCAGTAGGAACAGAGCTCTACGTTCTGTTTCTACGTGGGTCACTTCTTTCTGGGAGGGGTCCCCTCATACTCAGTATCACCACCTTGGCTCCTGTTAGGAACCAGATCTTCTTATTCTGAATGGGGGCTGTCTCACTAAACTAAGGGTATTTATGTCCCTGAGACCACACCCAGAGAAAATGAGGGGACACCTCAGCCTGAGAGCTCTAACCCTGGCTTCTCAGTACTGAATGCAAAGGCAAGACTCTGTGTTCCCCTCTGTTCTGGGATAGGTGGCTGCCCCATTCCTCACACAGGATTTGTACCTTGACCTGTCATGGCCTAGGACTCTCCACCTCTGCTGAACTGGCACAGCCAGCCCTTCGCCTTAAACCGAAGCTCTCATCTTCCTAAGACCTTGCAGGCAGGAGTCCGGGGTATCTAAGTCTGCCAGCTCTGGCCTGGGACTCCCAGGAGCAGCAACAGCTGAAGCTCTCTCCACTGTGTAGCATCCCATTTCCTCACTCAGGGTCTTCATCTTGACTCTGCATACTTTCTGGGACTCCACCCTCTGTTGTCTGGAAGCCACACCACTCAGACAAAGATTCTCATATTCCTTGGACCTAAGTTGACAGAGTGAGCCACATCTTGCCAAGGCTCCTTGGGACCTGTGCTTGCTGACAGCAGGGCTGGGACTCTTAGGATCCCACTGTTCTGGAGTCTGTGGCTCTCTCAGGTCTCACAGAGGACTCCAACCTTAGCGCCTGGTAAGATTTATGACCCCTCCATATACTGACCCGAGTCCACAAGTCTCAGACCAAAGCCCTCATCTCTCTGAATCACTAGGAGGGAAGTTGGGGTGCTCCACATCTGGCTACCTTGCCTGGGGCTCCCAAGTTTGAGAGCAGGGCCCAATTTTGAGAAAACATCTGCTCATGAGCACTGAAAGTCCTAATTTTAATCTTTTTAGGGCCAAGACTCTCCCTCTACGAAGGGGGCTGTCCTCTTTAAACTAAGGCCTTCCTCTCCCTGAGGCCTTCAAGGCTGAAATGACACGGCTCCTCAGTCTTATAGCTCTGGCCCAGGGCCTATCAGGGCCGAGTGCACGGGCGGGACTTAGTGCGGCCCCTTTTGCTGTGGGTGAGCCGTGGTCCCCTCAGTCCACATTTAGGGTCCTCAACTTGACCTCAGACCAATTCTGGGAAGTCACCCTCGGCAGACCGGACTACACGCCTCTCAGATGCCACCTCTCAGAGAAGTGGAAGCAAGGGTGAGCCACATCCAGCTGTGGCTGCCCGGGGCCTCCCAGAGCCAACCGCAGGGACGGGACTTAGTGAGGGCCCGCCTGATTGTACGTGGGTGGGGGTACCTTCAGTCCACGTTTAGGCTCCTCAGCTTGACTGCAGACCAGTCCTGGGAAGTCACACTCTGCAGACTGGATGCCCGGCCTCTCAGATGCACCGCTTCTCAGACACCGTGCCTCTCAGACTCCACCTCTCAGACGTGCTGCTTCTCAGACACCGTGCCTTTCAGAGAAGCGGAAACAAGGGTGAGCCACATCCAGCTGTGGCTGCCCGGGGCCTCCCAGGCAGAAATCATCATGTCGAATGGATACCTGCACTCCCATGTTCATAGCAGCTCTGTTTACAATAGCCAAGACATGGAACCAACCTAAATGTCCACCGATGGATGACTGGATAAGGAAATTGTGGTATATATACACTGGAATACTACTCTGCCATAAAAAATAATGAAATACTCCCATTTGCAGCAACATGGATGAACCTGGAGAAACTTATGTTGAGTGAAATTAGCAAAGCACAGAGGGATAAATACCACATGTGCTCACTCATAAGTGGGAGCTAAGAGAGAAAGAAGGAAAGAAAGACCACAGTAGTGTGTTGGTCTTACAGATGGAGGAAACTATCCTAGGGCTACAAAGTGGAGTGGGGGGAAGGGGGGGAGGGAGGTTGGGGGATAATTGGGCGGGGGACACAGGGTACAAACGTAATTTCTGGTAATGGGTATGTGGCCAGTAGGAATCTGGCCCTCACATCATGGGCACGAGGGGTGACAATGAGCTTTGTATCTCATGAATATTCATAATAAAAATAAATAAATAATAAATAAATAAATTCGACTAATGAGAGGGCCTTAGATTCTTCCCTCTGCTGTGGTGTGACTATCATCCTCAGACCAAGACCTTCATTTCTCTGTTACCCCTGAGTGGGAACTGATGGGCACCTGTGCCTGACGTATCTGCCTGGGGTCTTCCAGGGCTCACAGTAGGGAGAATTCTGTGTGGCCCTCACTGATATGGGGTGGAAGGTCCCCACAGTCCTCAGGGTTCTCACCATGACATCTGGAACAACTTGGAAATCCTTCTCATGCTGACCTGAGGCTGTTCCCTGTGACCTAGTCTCTTACTTCTATGAGATGCCCTGGGAAAACTAAGTGCGAATCATCATGTCCAGGTCTGACAACAGGGGTGGGCCTCTCTGCGGCCCCCTCCTTTCTGGGAGGGGTGCCCTCATCATTACTCAATGTCACAGCCTTAAAACCTGTTAGGGACTGGGTACCTCTGATGAATTGGGCCTATCCCATTAGACCAAGGCCCTCACCTCCCTGAGACTACCTCTGGAAAAAATAAGGGCATCTCAGCCTGTCAGCTCTACCCTGAGCCTCTTATTGCTGGACAGCAGATGTGGGCCTTGAATGTGGCCCTCAAATCCGTTAGTCTTTAGACGGGAAGTGAGGTTACTCCAAATTTGTCTACTCTGCCCGAGACCTCCTAGAGCCCAGTGCAGGGGCACTGCTCAGTGTGGCTCCCTCTTTTGGGTAGAGGTCCGCTCATTAGCCCTCACAGTTCTCACCTTGACTCCAGTTAAGGCCTCGGTCTCCACCATCTGCAGAATGAGGACTAAGTTCTAAGACCAAGGTACTTCCCTCCCTCCCTGACACTTTCCAGGCAGAACTCTCCCAGACAGCTTTCCAGAGGCCTCCCAGTGCCAACCACAGAGGCAGGACTTATGGGGGCCCCTTTGTTATGGATGAGAAGCGATCCCTTCAATCCAAACTCAGGGTCCTCACCTTGGTATCTCATGAGAGCTTGGAATTCCTCCCTCTACTGACCTGAGTCCACCAGCCTGCAAACAAAGCCCTCACCTCCCTGAATTTCTAGATAGGAAAGTCAGTACTCCACACACCAGAGCCTCCCAGAACCGAGTGCAGTGGCTCTGCTTTGCTTTGTTACATCCATTAGGGAGAGATTCCCTCATTTAGCCCTCAGGGCCCTCACCTTGACTCTAGTTAGGACCTAGCTCTCCTCCTTATGCAAAATCAGGGGTACTCCGTTAGACAAAGGCCCAGCACTTGCTGAGACTTTTCAGGCACAACTCTGCCGGACAGCTCTCCCGGGACCTCCCAAGGCCGACTGCAGGCGTGAGACTTAGTGCAGCCCCGTTTGTTGTGGGTGAGCGGTGGTCCCCTCAGTCCACGTTCAGGGTCCTCACCTTGACCTCAGACCAGTCCTGGGAAGTCACCCTCGGCGGACCGGACTACAGGACTCTCAGACATGGCCTCTCAGACGGCCCGCCCCTCCGAAAGGCGGAAGCGAGGATGAGCCACATCCGTCCTCCCAGGGCCTCCCAGGGCCTCCCAGACGCCGCGCCTCCCAAACTCCGCGATTCCCAGACACCCCGCCTCTCAGAAAAGCGGAAGCGAGGATGAGCCACATCCGGCCTCCAGGGGAGGCTTGGGTCTTGAATGTTGTGGTTCGGGGGGCTTTGCTGTTGGGGTTGGTGATAGAGTTGTTTGTGGTTTTGTGGATGGCGTTTTATGATGAGGTGGAGGTTGTTATTAGTTTTAAGAGTATGGGTGATTGGGTGATTTATGTGGGGGAGGGGACGGGTTATTTTCATGAGGATTCTAGAGGTGTGGCTGTGTTGTATAGTTATGGGTGCTGATTGGTGGCGGTGGCTGTGTGGTCTTTGTTTATGGGTGTCATTATTATTATTGACGTTACTTGGGGGTGGTGAAATAATTAGTAGTGTAGTCATTAGGATTGTAATGAGGAAAGAAAGGAAGTAAAGTTTGATTAGACCTTTTTGGTTGGAGGTGGTTGTTGCAGCTAGTACTTGGAAGTGGGCAATGTCTTTTGGGACTGTTTCTTCTAGTCAAGCTAGGTCTAGTGTTTGGGAGGCTGTGCTTTGGCTTGCGCTTAGGCTGAGATAAGGTATTGTACGATGGGTAAGGGTTGGGAAGAATCCTAGGAGAGTAGAGAAGTTGTGTGAGGGTGAGGATAGTTTGGGGGTTAGGTTGAGTGAGTTTAGGCATAGTTCTAGTGCTAGGGTGAAGCCTAGAATGGTGATGAGGAGGGTGGATAGTTTATGGCAAAGTGGTATAGTCATTTGGGGAATATTTATTGGGGGCATGCTGTTGGAGATGATAAAGCTAGCAAAGATGCTGCCGATTACCAGACGTTGGGTTGGGTTGGTGAGGTTGGGGTTGTTTTCGTTGATGCTTATTAGGGTTGGGAAGTGGGGTTGTCCTAGTAGTGTAAGAAAAATGGTTCGGGGGCTGACCCCGTGGCACACTCGGGAGAGTGTGGCACTGGGAGCATGAGAGCGCTCCCACCGCGGGTAGGACTGGCTGGTGCGCTCACTGGCTGAGAGCGGTGCGGGCGACACCAAGACAAGGGTTACGATCCCCTTACCGGTCACACACACACACACACAAAAAAAAAAAAAAGAAAAGAAAAGAAAAATAGTTCCGGTACTTTAGGCGGCTGTGAGGGTGGTGGCAATGAGTATGATTGTGAGGGCTGAGGCGTTAGTATACAGTGTGTTTATGGTCTCGATGATTAGGTCTTTGGAGTAAAAACCTGTTAGGAATGGCATGCCTGTGAGAGCGAGGTTTCCTATGATTAGAGAGGTTGATGTAAGGGGTATAATTTTATGTAGGCCTCCTAGTTTTCCGATGTCTTCTTCGTTGTTTAGGTTGTGGATAATAGAGCCGGAGCATATGAATAGTATGGCCTTGAAAAATGCGTGCATGCAGATGTGGAGGAAAGCTAGATGTGGTTGGTTGATGACAATCGTTACTGTTATTAGGCCTAGTTGGCTTGAGGTAGAGAATGCGATAATTTTTTTGATATCGTTTTGTGTTAAGGTGCAGATCGCTGTGAATAGTGTGGTGAGAGCCCCTAGGCATAGTGTTAGTGTTTGGATTGTTTTGTTGTTTTCTATTAGGGGTAGAATCGGATCAGTAGGAAGATTTCTGCTACGACTCTTGTGCTGGAATGGAGTAGGGCTGAGACAGGTGTGGGACCTTCCATTGCAGAGGCTAGTCATGGGTGCCGGCCGAACTGGGCGGACTTACCTGTTGCAGCGAGGAGGAGGCCTGTTAATGGGAGGGGGCTCGGGTTTGTGTTGAGGATGAATAGTTGTTGGAGGTCTCATGTGTTTGAATATACGAAAAATCACGCTGTAGCTAGGATGAAGCCGATGTCACTGAGACGGTTGTAGAGGATTGCTTGCAGGGCTGCTGTGTTTGCGTCTGTTCAGCCATGTCATCATCTGATTAGACGAAAGGATATGATGCCTACTCCTTCTCATCCAATGAAGAGGTGGAATAGGTTGTTGGTGGAGACCAGGATTAGTGTTGCGATAAGGAAGATGAGTAGGTATTTGAAGAACTTATTGATGTTGGGGTCCGATTGCATGTATCATAGAGAGAATTCTATAATGGATCATGTAACGAAGAGGGCTAGTGGGATGAAAATTATAGAGAAGTAGTCCAGTTTGAAGCTAAGGGATAATTTTAGTGTTTGGATGGTGATTCAGTGTCAGTTGGAGGTGATTGTATCCTGTCCAGAGTAAATAAATGTGAGGGCAGGTGTGAGGCTGGTCAAGAAAGCAAGTTGGGTTGAGGTTTTCACGTGGTAGGGGTAGTGCTTGTGCATGTTGGTAAGGGTGGGGATGATGAGAATGACAAGTGAGATTATTGTTAGGGATAGGGGTAGGTTTATTACTTTTACTTGGAGTTGCACCAGATTTTTGGTTCCTAAGGCCAATGGATTGCTTCTATCCTTTAAACGTAAGAAAGCCATAGTTTTAGGTATGGTCATAAGAATTAGCAGTTCTTGGGATCTTTCTTGGTGAATAAGGGGTTTTGAGTCTCTGTTGTCAGGTTCACAGCCTAATGTTTTGTCTGAACTATATTTACAGTAAAGGGGCCCTAGAGCTGTTTTGGGGTTGAGGGACAGTAGTAGAAGCGGGATGATGTGTATGAGTATCAGGGAATTCTCTCGTGTGAGGGATGGTTTGATGCTGTTGATGTGATGTGTGAGAGCACCTCGTTGTGTTGTGATTAGTATAAATAGGGTGTATAGGGCTGTGATTAGTATGTTGAGTCCTATGAGGATAACTGTAATATTTGATCATGAGAATGATGTTATTATTATGAGTAACTCTCCGATTAGGTTGATGGTTGGTGGGAGGGCTAGATTTGTTAGGGAGGCTAGTAATCATCATGTTGCCATTAGGGGGAGGAGTGTTTGCAGTCCGCGGGCCAGGATTATAGTTCGACTGTGGGTGCGTTCGTAGTTGGAGTTTACAAGACAGAAGAGCAGGGATGATGTAAGTCCATGGGCAATTATTAGGGCTGTAGCTCCTGTGAATCCTCAGGGTGTTTGGATTAGGATGGCTATGCTTACTAGGGCCATGTGGCTGACGGATGAATATGCCATGAGGGATTTCAGGTCTGTCTGACATAGGCAGATAGAGCTTGTCATGACCATTCCTCATAGAGAGAGAACGAGGAAGGGTTTAGGTTATGGAGTTTGCTGGGGGGTTTAGAATGATGGTGATTCGTATCATTACCTATCCTCCTAGTTTTAGGAGGATGGCTGCGAGGACTATGGATCTGGCGATAGGGGCTTCTACGTGTGCTTTTGGTAGTCAGAGGTGAAGTCTGTAGAGTGGTATTTTTACTATAAATGCTGTTATGCATGCTGTTCATAGGAGGGTGCCGGATCATGAGGGTGGGGGTGTTTGGGTTCAGTGTTGAAGCAGCAGTAGGTTTAATGAGCCGGTGGAGTTGTGGATGTAGGTCAGTGCCATTAGTAGAGGTACGGAGCCGAAAAGGGTATAGAATAGGAAATAGAGTCCTGCATGTAGTTGTTCTCGTTGGCTGCCCCATCGGGTGATGATGATTAGGGGTGGGATTAGTGTTGCTTCAAATAGGATGTAGAATATGATCAGTTCTGTGGCGGTAAATGTTATGATTAAAAAATTTGTAATGAGGTTAATGTGAGGATATATAGTTTTTTCGAATGAGTGTTTCTTTAGAGAGGTGGTGTTGGCTCGCTATAATTATTAGGGGGAGGAGTCAGGTTGTTAATACCAGAAGTGGGGTTGAGTCGGGGTCTGAGAAGAAGTTTAATGATGTGGTTGTGCTATTTTCATCGTTGTGGTTTAAGAAAAGAAGAGTGATGAGGCTAACTAGTAGGCTGTGGGTTGTTGAGTTGATTCAGATAATATTATTGTTGGAGTACCACGTGGTGGGGATGAGTATGATTGTGGGGATAATAAGTTTTAGCATTGTAGGAGGTTAAGGTTTTGCACGAGGTCTAGGCCCTAAGTGTCAGAGATCATTACTAGAAGTGCTAGGCTTATGGCGGTTTCGCAGCCTGCAAAGATTAGGAGGATGATGGGGAGGATGTAGGATAGGGTGAAGTGTAGGTTTAGGGACAGGACGGTGGCTAGGACGAATAGGGATAATATTAGGCCCTCCAAGCATAATAGGGAGGATGCAAAGTGGGATCGGCATATTAGCAGTCCTACGAGGAATGTAGTGTATGCTAAGATGATGTTAATATAAATTGGAGGCATTTAGTAGTTACGAAATGTCGCAATTTAATGGGTCGAAACCAGTTGTTTTAATTAATCTAACTACCATATTCAGCTCCTTCTAGGCCTTTTTGGGATCATTCGTAGGCTAGGCTTAGTGCTAGTGTGAGGATGAGGATAAGTGCCACGGTGAGTATTAGTTTGAGGTTGTTCGTTTGGGTGGCTCACGGGAGGGGTAGTAGTAAGGTAATCTCTAGGTCGAATAGTAGGAATGTGATGGCTACCAAGAAGAATTTTCTGGAGAATGGTAGGCGAGCGGATCCTACTGGGTCCAACCTGCATTTGTATGGACTTAACTTTTGTGCATAGGTATATGTTTGGGGGAGTCAGAAGCCAAAGCTGATAAGGAGGAGTGCTAGTGTTGTGTTGGTTAAGAGAGTTAATGCTAGGTTGATTATTCTTTTCTGGGTTGTGACCAGATCTTATTGATTGGAAGTCAGCTGTACTAGCTGATACCGAAAGAATAGGATCCTCATCAGTAAATGGAGATGTATAGGAACAGTCAGACTACGTCTACGAAGTGTCAATATCAGGCTGCGGCTTCAAAGCCAAAATGGTGTTTGGATGTGAAGTGGAATTTTAGTTGGCGTAGAAGACAGACGGTGAGGAAGGCGGATCCAATCATTACGTGGAGGCCGTGGAAACCTGTTGCTACGAAGAATGTTGATCCGTTTACGTTGTCGGAAATGGTAAAGGGGGTTTCGAGGTTTTCTGAGATTTGGAGGAGTGTGAAGTAAGTGCCCAGGGAGATTGTGATGAAGAGGGCTTGGAGTATATGTTTGCGGTTTCCTTCTATGAGGCTGTGGTGGGCCCAGGTGATGGACACTCCGGAGGCTAGCAGTACTGGTGTGTTGAGTAGTGGAACCTCTATGGGGTTGAGAGGGTTGATGCCTGCTGGTGGTCAGAAAGCCCCTAAGCTAGGGGTTGGGGCTATGCTTGAGTGGTAAACGGCTGAGGAGAACCCGGTGAAGAAGAAAACTTCGGATGTAATAAAAAGGATTATTCCATATCGTAGTCCTGTTTGGATGATAGTTGTATGGTGGCCTGGGAAGGTGCTTTCTCGTACTACATCTCATCATCATTGGTATATGGTTAGTAGGTTAGTCAGTAGTCCTAGGATTAAGAGGGTGTTGGAATTAAAGTGGAATCATATTGTTAGGCTGGATGTTATGAGAAATGCGGATAGGGCTCCTGTGAGTGGTCAGGGGCTGGGGTTTACTATGTGATAGGCGTGGGTTTGGTGGGTCATTAGGCATAGCTGTGTTGGTAGAGGCTTACTAAGAGGGTAAATACATAAGCTTGGACTAGGGCTACGGTAAGTTTGAGGATGGTGAGTAGGGTGAGGAGGGTGAAAGTAGCTGAGGCTGTCAGGGGGCTCAGAGTTGTTAGTACTAGTGTAGTGTTTCTGATAAGGTGCATAAGCAGGTGGCCAGCTGTGATGTCGGCTGTTAACCGTACGGCTAGGGCTATGGGTTGGATGAAGAGGCTGATGGTTTCGATGGCTACGAGTATTGGGATAAGGGGGTGGGTGTGCCTTGGGGTAGAAGGTGAGCTAGAGATTCTTTTGTTTTGTGGCAAAAACCTAGGATCACCGTTCCGGCTCACAGGGGGATTGTTATGCCTAAGTTTAGGGACAGTTGGGAGGTGAGTGAGAATGAGTGGGGCAGCAGGCCTAGTAGGTTTGTTGAGCCAACCAATAGGATTAGTGAGGTTAGTATTAAGGATCATGATTGTCCTTTGGTGTTGTGGGTTGCCATCAATCGTTTCAGAATAAGTTGGATCAGTCATATTTGTAGAGAGGTTAGGCGATTGTTGATGAGGCAGGAGGGAAGAGGACACATTGCGTTGGGTAGGAGAATGATGAGGGCTACGATAGGTATTCCCATTAGCACGGGGGTGGTAAAAGAGGTGAATAGATTTTCGTTCATTTTTTTCCTCATAGATTTGTGTGTTTTGGTATTTTAGTAATTTTTTCTGCGGGGTTAGAGGGGTAGGTGAATTTTGAGGGTTTTAGTTGAAGTATAATGAAGAGCATTAGGATTATAAATATAATGGAGGTGAATCATGTTGAGGTATCTAGTTGTGGCATCTCATTGTGGGAAGGCCAGTGCTTCCATTCTTTACCTTAAAAGGTTAATGCTATTTAGCTTCACGATGTGCGTGTTGTGTTAAGGTTGATCAGTCTTCAAAGTGTTTGAGTGGGATGAGTTCGAGTAGGATGGGCATGAAGCTGTGGTTTGAGCCGCAGATCTCTGAGCATTGTCCGTAGAATAGGCCTGGTCGCGTTGCTGTTAGGGTTGTTTGGTTTAGACGTCCTGGGATCGCGTCCATTTTTACGCCTAGCGAGGGTGCGGTTCGTGAGTGTAGCACGTCTTTGGATGAGATTAGCATGTGGACTGGGGTTTCTATCGGGAGTACTGTTCGGTTGTCAACTTCTAGGAGTCGGAGCTCCCCTGGTTTTAGGTCGGGGGTGGGAGTTATGTATGAGTCGAAGTTTAGGTCTGTGTAATCTGTATATTCGTAACTTCAGTACCATTGGTGGCCCATGGCTTTGACAGTTAAGAGGGGGTTATTGATTTCATCTGTTATATAGAGGATTCGTAGTGATGGAAGGGCGATGGAAGTTAGGATAACAGCGGGTAAAATAGTCCATATGGTTTCTACCATTTGGGGTGTTATAGTGCTTGTGTGCGTGAGTTTTGTGGTTAATATTAGGGAAGTGATAGAAAGGACTAAGGAACTGATTAGGAACACGATTATGAGGGTGTGTTCATGGAATTATAATAGTTCCTCCATGATGGGGGAGGAGGCGTCTTGAAGTCCTAGTTGTAATGGGTGTGCCACAGAGATATAAAGGATTCGGGCCTATAAGTTGACTCTGACGAAGTCACGTAATGTTTTTACTAATATCTCGCTTGTGGGGAAGGTCCTAGGGGCTATGGGGTTGGCTTGAAACCATTCTTTGGGGGTTCGATTCCTTCCTTTCTTGTTGGGTCTTTACGTATACCGGTTCCTCAAATGTGTGGGAAGCAGGGGGGCAGCCGTGTAGTCATTCTAGATTTGTTTTGAGAAGTTCTACCACTGAAACTTCTCGTTTTGAAGTGAAGACTTCTCATGTTATGAAAATTATTAATATAACTGCTGTTAAGGAGATAAATGATCCTATGGATGAGACTGTATTTCACATGGTGTATGCATCTGGGTAGTTGGAGCATCACCGTGGTATTCGTGATAGGCCTAGGAATTGTTGTGGAAAGAATGTCAGGTTTACACCCACGAATATGACCGTGAAGTGAATTTTAGCTCAAGTGGCATTGAGGGTGTAGCCTGAAAGTAGAGGAAATCAGTGGATGAAGCCTCCTATGATAGCGAATACCGCTCCTATGGAGAATACATAGTGGAAATGCGCTACTAGGTAGTATGTGTCGTGAAGTACAATGTCTAGTGATGAGTTGGCTAGCACAATTCCTGTCAGGCCCCCTATTGTAAATAGGAAGATGAAGCCCAGTGCTCATAATATAGCGGGAGATCATTTGATATCTCCTCCATGCAGTGTGGCTAGTCAGCTGAATACTTTTATGCCTGTGGGAATCGTGATGATTATTGTGGCTGCTGTGAAGTATGCTCGAGTGTCTACATCTATTCCTACTGTAAATATGTGGTGGGCTCAGATGATAAAGCCCAAAAAGCCAATGGATATTATAGCCCAGACCATTCCTATATATATCCGAATGGTTCTTTTTTACCTGAGTAATAGATCACGATGTGTGAGACTATTCGGAAGCCGGGGAGAATGAGGATATAGACTTCGGGGGGTGTAAGGTATCTGTATGCTTTAATTTGTGGTAATGTGAGTTGTTAGATCATTTTGTGATGAAACTTGAGCAATATTTATAAAAATTTACAATTGTCAAACCTTCTTTAACCCAATTTCTGCTTTACTATGTCTTTCCTGTAAGAAACCTTGAATATTTACACAGAAATTCATGTTCAAAGGCATCAATTTCAGTTCTATTAATCATAAGTAATGGGGAACAACTTACTTGAACATTAGGAGGAGAATGGTTATTTATGGCACAAACACCCTTTAGAATTCTATGAAATAGTTTAAAACGTGAGGTGGATCTATATGTGCTGTCACAGAAGGATCCTGCATTCATTTCATTAAGTGACAAGAGCAACATGGCAGAACATAACAAGTAGCAGAACAATATGTACAATGTTACCCATGTATGTTAAAAACTTAATATATTTTATAGCACATCTACGTATGAAAATGCCTGGAATCAGCTTTAAAATGACACATACCAGATTGTTAATTGTGGTTACTTTTGAAAAGGGGGCTGAATTTTGGAGGAATGTCGTAAGGGGAGAAATTGTGATTTATCTCTATTAAATTTTTTTACAACAAGAATAGATACACAACTATTAACTCAATCGTTAAAATATTTAAATAGGCCTAACAATAGAAATAGTAAATGTGTATTACTCAGATAAAGTAAGTGCTAACTGACGCCATAGAAAAAAACCTAACTTTTGAATAGCTTAACACAACAAAAATTTGTTTCTTGTGCACACAAAATCTGATGTGGGTTGGCAGAGGCTCTCTGTTAATAGGTGACCCAAGGATGCAGGCTGCTTCCATCACGTGGCTCCACACCTCACCATGGGCTCCCCATGTTTGCTGTTGAATGTAAGAGAAAGCATGGAGGTGTCAGACTAGCTCTCATGAGCCTTGACCTGGAGGTGACAAACATGCATCTGCTATGTTTCAGTGATAAGAGTTAGTCACATAACCCTTACTAACTATACGTGGAGTGGGTTCCCAGGGCTAGTGGCATCAGGACCCCAGGCACAGGAAGCCCATAGTCCCAAATTGGGTTTGATGCTCAGTTTCACCTGGCTTCTTTAGGCCTGCTTTTAGTGCTTTGGCCACAGAGTACTTCCTATCACTTGAGAGACATTGTGGAACAGTGAGAAGAGAAATGAATGAATAGACACAAGATCTGCCTCAGGCCGGGAGGAGAGGAAAAGGGTGAGCTCTAGAGGAATTCAGACCAAGGTCTAGTCCCAGCTGTATCACTGACCAGCCACGTGAACTTCAGAATATTGCAAGTTCTCCATCGGCCAATGAGTTTGAAAAGCCCCATCTCACAGCATTGTTAGAAAATATGTAATCTGTGTAAAGCACCTGGCAAAATGACTGGCAAATATTGGGTCTTTAATGAATGGCAGTTTTTACTATGATTATATTAATACCAGAAGAGACTATTCTCTTCTCTGGGAATTCTATTTTATCCAGATGTCAGAAAATATTCAGTGCTTTAAAACAAACAAACAAAACCCCCAAATAAACTACAGTGCTGCTAAACAAATAATAGAAGTAAATTTTCCCCGTTAGAGAATGCTATTCCTCTAATGGACTTCACGAGGATTCAACTCAAAGTTTTCAGAATTTATGTTAAGGACCAGCAATGCCCCTCCCTCCTAGATGCCCTCCGCAACAAAAATGCTATTTATTTTACCACTAATAAAATTTAGCCCTATCTTGGAGTTTTGCCAAATTATATGCAAAATAACCCAATTAATGAAATAGGCTCTGACTCCCCCAGCTCAGGGCAAAGGGTGCCAGCTTAATAGCTTTTTAGCATCTCACCTCAAGGGGGTATCATCCTTATTTCTCAGAAACTCCCTGGAGACCATATGCACAGCACACCTGGTTTGTGCATTGTGTTCAACTGCACTGGGACAAGAGCGTCGTGCATCTTTCCTTTCTACCTTAGGGAGAGATTCCACCTGCTTTACCCACAATCACGAAGTAATTGTTAAGGGCTGTTTCCTATTCTGGGCTTAGTCTCTCAACTATGGGGCTCACCATCTGAGGGTTTGGCCCGTACTCATGATTATCACAGTCTCGTCTACCCCACCTTGGAGCTAACTTAAGGTTACCTCCCAACGAGGGACTTGCAATGTCCCAAACCACAAAGTGCCTTGCTCGACTGAGGGAATTCACACTTGACTGCTCTCATCTGGACCTCCTTCCCGTCCCCCACCATCCTCTCTTTTACTTGTCCTGTACATGTTAGAGTGTACCAAGTCATCTTCCTTATACACTACCAGCTCTTAGACTCTAAAAATCCATGGGCAGCGGAAGGGTCTTCTTTATCTTAGCATCATCACTACCAGCACAGAGCCCTGCAGAGAGCAGATGCTCAGTTAATGGTGGAAATAAACAAGCCACCGATCAAAGAATGTAATTTATTACTATTTACTTTTATCTGCATTCTTGAAATAGATTATAGACAACCAGGTACATATCGTTGAGTTTTACAAAAAGATAGACAAAAGTGAATAATGCAAACAAAAATTGACTATATTTTGCTTTGTTTCCCTCTATTTTAAGACTCCAATTCTGTTTAGTGGGGTTCTTTTACAGATTTCCAATAAAATCTCCATTCCAAAGCCATAAATTTTCTTTTTCTTAAACCCCAAGAAGATTCAAAGATTTTCAAAATGTATTACAGAATATCTAAACTCTTCAAAACCTGATAACAGCAATAAATGTGTGATCTGCATCATTCATAAACACAGACTCTGAATCTAAAAAAAACATTCTACTCAAATAACAGTATTTGAAAGATACTAATGTAAAACAAGAACAAGAAGATATATATTATGATCTCTCTGGCCCCATCTCGGCCTCTCACTACTTAAGAGATTGGAAGCCCTCTTCAATAACAGAATCTGCCTCACACGTCACTAGGGGCAGGAGGAGCTGTCAGATGTGTAGGCCTAGAACATGCACTGGCCTTGGCAGAAGTGCCACGCATGGCTGCGGCTCTGGCTGAAGCTTTTTCTTTCTCATCTCTCAAAGCCTCTTCATAATGGAATGGGAAGACACTAGGGGTGGTATTAATGAGTTGGGCCAAAAACTCCAGGACTTTCATCTTGCTGGTTTCAGCATGGGCTCTTGGACCCCACAGGAACTGATAGCGTGGAGGATCACTGTTGGGTACCTGCTGATACTCCAGGTACCTTTCCTTCACCAGATCTTGGGTGATGAGCTTCCTGACATCCCCAAAGATGAAATGACTCTTCCCATCAAAGACTCCCATCATATTCAGGAATTCCCACATCTCTTTCTCGGAGGCGCAATTGCCACTGAAGAAGATCACACCCAGCAGAGGCATTAGAAGCCCATTCCTGGGAAAGCCCCGGGAACCGCTCAGGCTCCCATCATCGGTGGGATTTAGCTTGCTGACAAGGGTATAGGAGTGATTTCTGGGGTTGACTTCCTTCAAGTCAAGGCCAAAGACCAGCTCCATGTTCCTAGAGGCTCTCTTGAGGATCTCAGGGAATTGCTCTCTGTACCTTTTGTGGACAACCTTCAGCATCTCTGCCTTCATAATGGGCTCTTTCATTTTATACTTGTGCAGCATGAACTGCATCAGCGTTCCGGCCTTCCTGGTTAGAAGATCATGGCGTGAGCTCTCAGTGGAGGTTGAGGCCTGGGAGGAATTTTTTCTTCCCTCACCTTTACCCTTGGCACCTTTACCAGATCTCTTGCGTGAAACACCCACAGCAGCAGTGGGGGTGTGGGGGGCTCCCTGAGGCTTCTGGGGAATGCCAGCAGCAGGGGAGCCAGGAGGAGTAACCCCCAAAACAAGAGAGGAAGTGGAAGGGGACTCTTCCTCTGCTGCAGCGGCCTGAGCACCCTGAAGACCCTGGGTCTCACTTTGGGCCTGGTGGCGTTTCTCACGGGCTCGGAGCTTACTCTTTCGACCCCGAGGCATGATGACTGTGGTCAGAGACAGCAGGCAGGCGTGTGGGCAGGAAGTCAGGTGAAGTGGGCACCTGGAGGAGAGAGGATGAGATCTTGTGAACACCTTTAGCAAGGAGATATCACCTTGGATTTTAAGAAGCCAATTCCGCAGTTTCCCTTGAGAGTCCTAGGAACACATTGGGCTCTTTTTCTTTGTCAGCCTGTCCTCTGGGAACCCAGAGGAGGAAGTTACAGTGTGCCTTAGGCCATCCCTTATTTGGGGCTGACTGGGTCACAGCAAGACCCGGCAGAGTGGACTCCCTCTGTGTTCAAGGGTCCTCTCGGTTTGCATATGGCATCATCATCATCATGTCTATTCTGTGCTGTTCTGATGGTGACACCTCAAAGATCTTTGGGACCCATGAGAAGGAAATAAGGAGGTGTCTTAGTCCACCACTTCTGTGGGGTCTGGAGGCAGTTCTGAGAGTTTTGTGGGGCCCTCTGTCTTGGGATCATTGGCCATCAATCCGCTCATTCAGAGTCCTCATCTTGTCTACATCTAAAGTCTGAAATCCTCCCTTCTGCTGACTGATGCTGCATCTTCAGACCAAGGCTCTCACCTCCCTTAGACCTAATACAAAGAAATGAGGAGGAGTCTCAGCCTGACGACCCTGGGCCAGGATGCCTAGTGCTGAGAGCAGAAACAGGGCCCAACTCTTTGTTGTTCCCTCTATTTGGGGTGAGGTACCTTCTGTCCTCACCCATGATCCATACTTTTACTCCTGGGACGGCCTGGGGCTCCCCTCTCCAGACCTAAGGACATCTCTCCTCATACTAAGGCCCACACCTCCCTGAAACCCAACGGAAGAAGTGAAGATGGCAATATCTGAACACACTGTCTATTCTCCAGAGGTTGAAAGCTGTGGCTGGCAGGCTGAGGCCCAATGATGTGTGGTCCCACTCATGGTCCTCATTCCAGGTCTCCAGTTGGACTCCTGGAAACACCTAAAATTCCTCCCCCTTGCAAATTCATCAGACTAAGAGCATCACTTCTCTGTTACTCCTGAGGAGGAACTGAGGAACACATCTCCCTGACATCTATGCTTGTAGCCTCTCAGGGCTGACACAGAGAGGGACTCTGGTACCTCTGCTGATATGGGGTGGGAGTTCCCTGAAGTCCTCAAGGTTTTCTCTGTGATGTTCTGGCACAACCTGGAAATCCTCTCTCTACTGACGTGTGGCCCCTTGCATCAGATTAAAATTCTCACCTTCCTCAAGCCCTAAGATGAAAGAAAGCATGCTTCACGTCCAGCACCCCCTGTCCTCTATAAGACCCCACTATTCTGGGGTCTTTGGTCTCTAGTCTTTACTCAGGCAACATCTGAGCCTCCCTCATCCCACCTGACTCTGCCAGCTTCACATCAAGGCCCTCAACTCCCCAAGTCCCCAGGGCTGGATGTGAGGAAGGGATACATTTGGCTACCTCTGCCTGGGGTTTCCCAGGGCTAAGAGGGGGTGGAACTTTGTGGACTACCACTCACTACGTTGGTGTTCATCTCAGTCCTCCCTGTCTTGACCTAATGCCTTTCTGCTCATACTAAGGCAATCAACTCCCTGAGACACCCTGAGAAGAAGTGAAATTTTTCTCATCTGGCCACGACTATCCATGGTCTCCTAATGCAACATTCAGGAAGGGATTCTGCGTTACCCTCACTGTTATGAGATGGGTGGTCCCCTCAGTTCTCAGGATCCTCTCCTTGACTCCTGGCACTAGCTGGGAATCCTCAATCTGCTAACCTTAGGCTGTCTACCTCGGTGAAATTCCTCACCTCCCTGAGATGCTCTAGGAAGAAGTGAGATTCTCCATGTCATCATACCCAGATCTCCCAAGTTTTGCAGTAGGAACAGAGCTCTACGTTCTGTTTCTACGTGGGTCACTTCTTTCTGGGAGGGGTCCCCTCATACTCAGTATCACCACCTTGGCTCCTGTTAGGAACCAGATCTTCTTATTCTGAATGGGGGCTGTCTCACTAAACTAAGGGTATTTATGTCCCTGAGACCACACCCAGAGAAAATGAGGGGACACCTCAGCCTGAGAGCTCTAACCCTGGCTTCTCAGTACTGAATGCAAAGGCAAGACTCTGTGTTCCCCTCTGTTCTGGGATAGGTGGCTGCCCCATTCCTCACACAGGATTTGTACCTTGACCTGTCATGACCTAGGACTCTCCACCTCTGCTGAACTGGCACAGCCAGCCCTTCGCCTTAAACCGAAGCTCTCATCTTCCTAAGACCTTGCAGGCAGGAGTCCGGGGTATCTAAGTCTGCCAGCTCTGGCCTGGGACTCCCAGGAGCAGCAACAGCTGAAGCTCTCTCCACTGTGTAGCATCCCATTTCCTCACTCAGGGTCTTCATCTTGACTCTGCATACTTTCTGGGACTCCACCCTCTGTTGTCTGGAAGCCACACCACTCAGACAAAGATTCTCATATTCCTTGGACCTAAGTTGACAGAGTGAGCCACATCTTGCCAAGGCTCCTTGGGACCTGTGCTTGCTGACAGCAGGGCTGGGACTCTTAGGATCCCACTGTTCTGGAGTCTGTGGCTCTCTCAGGTCTCACAGAGGACTCCAACCTTAGCGCCTGGTAAGATTTATGACCCCTCCATATACTGACCCGAGTCCACAAGTCTCAGACCAAAGCCCTCATCTCTCTGAATCACTAGGAGGGAAGTTGGGGTGCTCCACATCTGGCTACCTTGCCTGGGGCTCCCAAGTTTGAGAGCAGGGCCCAATTTTGAGAAAACATCTGCTCATGAGCACTGAAAGTCCTAATTTTAATCTTTTTAGGGCCAAGACTCTCCCTCTACGAAGGGGGCTGTCCTCTTTAAACTAAGGCCTTCCTCTCCCTGAGGCCTTCAAGGCTGAAATGACACGGCTCCTCAGTCTTATAGCTCTGGCCCAGGGCCTATCAGGGCCGAGTGCACGGGCGGGACTTAGTGCGGCCCCTTTTGCTGTGGGTGAGCCGTGGTCCCCTCAGTCCACATTTAGGGTCCTCAACTTGACCTCAGACCAATTCTGGGAAGTCACCCTCGGCAGACCGGACTACACGCCTCTCAGATGCCACCTCTCAGAGAAGTGGAAGCAAGGGTGAGCCACATCCAGCTGTGGCTGCCCGGGGCCTCCCAGAGCCAACCGCAGGGACGGGACTTAGTGAGGGCCCGCCTGATTGTAGGTGGGTGGGGGTACCTTCAGTCCACGTTTAGGCTCCTCAGCTTGACTGCAGACCAGTCCTGGGAAGTCACACTCTGCAGACTGGATGCCCGGCCTCTCAGATGCACCGCTTCTCAGACACCGTGCCTCTCAGACTCCACCTCTCAGACGTGCTGCTTCTCAGACACCGTGCCTTTCAGAGAAGCGGAAACAAGGGTGAGCCACATCCAGCTGTGGCTGCCTGGGGCCTCCCAGGCAGAAATCATCATGTTGAATGGATACCTGCACTCCCATGTTCATAGCAGCTCTGTTTACAATAGCCAAGACATGGAACCAACCTAAATGTCCACCGATGGATGACTGGATAAGGAAATTGTGGTATATATACACTGGAATACTACTCTGCCATAAAAAATAATGAAATACTCCCATTTGCAGCAACATGGATGAACCTGGAGAAACTTATGTTGAGTGAAATTAGCAAAGCACAGAGGGATAAATACCACATGTGCTCACTCATAAGTGGGAGCTAAGAGAGAAAGAAGGAAAGAAAGACCACAGTAGTGTGTTGGTCTTACAGATGGAGGAAACTATCCTAGGGCTACAAAGTGGAGTGGGGGGAAGGGGGGGAGGGAGGTTGGGGGATAATTGGGCGGGGGACACAGGGTACAAACGTAATTTCTGGTAATGGGTATGTGGCCAGTAGGAATCTGGCCCTCACATCATGGGCACGAGGGGTGACAATGAGCTTTGTATCTCATGAATATTCATAATAAAAATAAATAAATAATAAATAAATAAATTCGACTAATGAGAGGGCCTTAGATTCTTCCCTCTGCTGTGGTGTGACTATCATCCTCAGACCAAGACCTTCATTTCTCTGTTACCCCTGAGTGGGAACTGATGGGCACCTGTGCCTGACGTATCTGCCTGGGGTCTTCCAGGGCTCACAGTAGGGAGAATTCTGTGTGGCCCTCACTGATATGGGGTGGAAGGTCCCCACAGTCCTCAGGGTTCTCACCATGACATCTGGAACAACTTGGAAATCCTTCTCATGCTGACCTGAGGCTGTTCCCTGTGACCTAGTCTCTTACTTCTATGAGATGCCCTGGGAAAACTAAGTGCGAATCATCATGTCCAGGTCTGACAACAGGGGTGGGCCTCTCTGCGGCCCCCTCCTTTCTGGGAGGGGTGCCCTCATCATTACTCAATGTCACAGCCTTAAAACCTGTTAGGGACTGGGTACCTCTGATGAATTGGGCCTATCCCATTAGACCAAGGCCCTCACCTCCCTGAGACTACCTCTGGAAAAAATAAGGGCATCTCAGCCTGTCAGCTCTACCCTGAGCCTCTTATTGCTGGACAGCAGATGTGGGCCTTGAATGTGGCCCTCAAATCCGTTAGTCTTTAGACGGGAAGTGAGGTTACTCCAAATTTGTCTACTCTGCCCGAGACCTCCTAGAGCCCAGTGCAGGGGCACTGCTCAGTGTGGCTCCCTCTTTTGGGTAGAGGTCCGCTCATTAGCCCTCACAGTTCTCACCTTGACTCCAGTTAAGGCCTCGGTCTCCACCATCTGCAGAATGAGGACTAAGTTCTAAGACCAAGGTACTTCCCTCCCTCCCTGACACTTTCCAGGCAGAACTCTCCCAGACAGCTTTCCAGAGGCCTCCCAGTGCCAACCACAGAGGCAGGACTTATGGGGGCCCCTTTGTTATGGATGAGAAGCGATCCCTTCAATCCACACTCAGGGTCCTCACCTTGGTATCTCATGAGAGCTTGGAATTCCTCCCTCTACTGACCTGAGTCCACCAGCCTGCAAACAAAGCCCTCACCTCCCTGAATTTCTAGATAGGAAAGTCAGTACTCCACACACCAGAGCCTCCCAGAACCGAGTGCAGTGGCTCTGCTTTGCTTTGTTACATCCATTAGGGAGAGATTCCCTCATTTAGCCCTCAGGGCCCTCACCTTGACTCTAGTTAGGACCTAGCTCTCCTCCTTATGCAAAATCAGGGGTACTCCGTTAGACAAAGGCCCAGCACTTGCTGAGACTTTTCAGGCACAACTCTGCCGGACAGCTCTCCCGGGACCTCCCAAGGCCGACCGCAGGCGTGAGACTTAGTGCAGCCCCGTTTGTTGTGGGTGAGCGGTGGTCCCCTCAGTCCACGTTCAGGGTCCTCACCTTGACCTCAGACCAGTCCTGGGAAGTCACCCTCGGCGGACCGGACTACAGGACTCTCAGACATGGCCTCTCAGACGGCCCGCCCCTCCGAAAGGCGGAAGCGAGGATGAGCCACATCCGTCCTCCCAGGGCCTCCCAGGGCCTCCCAGACGCCGCGCCTCCCAAACTCCGCGATTCCCAGACACCCCGCCTCTCAGAAAAGCGGAAGCGAGGATGAGCCACATCCGGCCTCCAGGGGAGGCTTGGGTCTTGAATGTTGTGGTTCGGGGGGCTTTGCTGTTGGGGTTGGTGATAGAGTTGTTTGTGGTTTTGTGGATGGCGTTTTATGATGAGGTGGAGGTTGTTATTAGTTTTAAGAGTATGGGTGATTGGGTGATTTATGTGGGGGAGGGGACGGGTTATTTTCATGAGGATTCTAGAGGTGTGGCTGTGTTGTATAGTTATGGGTGCTGATTGGTGGCGGTGGCTGTGTGGTCTTTGTTTATGGGTGTCATTATTATTATTGACGTTACTTGGGGGTGGTGAAATAATTAGTAGTGTAGTCATTAGGATTGTAATGAGGAAAGAAAGGAAGTAAAGTTTGATTAGACCTTTTTGGTTGGAGGTGGTTGTTGCAGCTAGTACTTGGAAGTGGGCAATGTCTTTTGGGACTGTTTCTTCTAGTCAAGCTAGGTCTAGTGTTTGGGAGGCTGTGCTTTGGCTTGCGCTTAGGCTGAGATAAGGTATTGTACGATGGGTAAGGGTTGGGAAGAATCCTAGGAGAGTAGAGAAGTTGTGTGAGGGTGAGGATAGTTTGGGGGTTAGGTTGAGTGAGTTTAGGCATAGTTCTAGTGCTAGGGTGAAGCCTAGAATGGTGATGAGGAGGGTGGATAGTTTATGGCAAAGTGGTATAGTCATTTGGGGAATATTTATTGGGGGCATGCTGTTGGAGATGATAAAGCTAGCAAAGATGCTGCCGATTACCAGACGTTGGGTTGGGTTGGTGAGGTTGGGGTTGTTTTCGTTGATGCTTATTAGGGTTGGGAAGTGGGGTTGTCCTAGTAGTGTAAGAAAAATGGTTCGGGGGCTGACCCCGTGGCACACTCGGGAGAGTGTGGCACTGGGAGCATGAGAGCGCTCCCACCGCGGGTAGGACTGGCTGGTGCGCTCACTGGCTGAGAGCGGTGCGGGCGACACCAAGACAAGGGTTACGATCCCCTTACCGGTCACACACACACACACAAAAAAAAAAAAAAAAGAAAAGAAAAGAAAAATAGTTCCGGTACTTTAGGCGGCTGTGAGGGTGGTGGCAATGAGTATGATTGTGAGGGCTGAGGCGTTAGTATACAGTGTGTTTATGGTCTCGATGATTAGGTCTTTGGAGTAAAAACCTGTTAGGAATGGCATGCCTGTGAGAGCGAGGTTTCCTATGATTAGAGAGGTTGATGTAAGGGGTATAATTTTACGTAGGCCTCCTAGTTTTCCGATGTCTTCTTCGTTGTTTAGGTTGTGGATAATAGAGCCGGAGCATATGAATAGTATGGCCTTGAAAAATGCGTGCATGCAGATGTGGAGGAAAGCTAGATGTGGTTGGTTGATGACAATCGTTACTGTTATTAGGCCTAGTTGGCTTGAGGTAGAGAATGCGATAATTTTTTTGATATCGTTTTGTGTTAAGGTGCAGATCGCTGTGAATAGTGTGGTGAGAGCCCCTAGGCATAGTGTTAGTGTTTGGATTGTTTTGTTGTTTTCTATTAGGGGTAGAATCGGATCAGTAGGAAGATTTCTGCTACGACTCTTGTGCTGGAATGGAGTAGGGCTGAGACAGGTGTGGGACCTTCCATTGCAGAGGCTAGTCATGGGTGCCGGCCGAACTGGGCGGACTTACCTGTTGCAGCGAGGAGGAGGCCTGTTAATGGGAGGGGGCTCGGGTTTGTGTTGAGGATGAATAGTTGTTGGAGGTCTCATGTGTTTGAATATACGAAAAATCACGCTGTAGCTAGGATGAAGCCGATGTCACTGAGACGGTTGTAGAGGATTGCTTGCAGGGCTGCTGTGTTTGCGTCTGTTCAGCCATGTCATCATCTGATTAGACGAAAGGATATGATGCCTACTCCTTCTCATCCAATGAAGAGGTGGAATAGGTTGTTGGTGGAGACCAGGATTAGTGTTGCGATAAGGAAGATGAGTAGGTATTTGAAGAACTTATTGATGTTGGGGTCCGATTGCATGTATCATAGAGAGAATTCTATAATGGATCATGTAACGAAGAGGGCTAGTGGGATGAAAATTATAGAGAAGTAGTCCAGTTTGAAGCTAAGGGATAATTTTAGTGTTTGGATGGTGATTCAGTGTCAGTTGGAGGTGATTGTATCCTGTCCAGAGTAAATAAATGTGAGGGCAGGTGTGAGGCTGGTCAAGAAAGCAAGTTGGGTTGAGGTTTTCACGTGGTAGGGGTAGTGCTTGTGCATGTTGGTAAGGGTGGGGATGATGAGAATGACAAGTGAGATTATTGTTAGGGATAGGGGTAGGTTTATTACTTTTACTTGGAGTTGCACCAGATTTTTGGTTCCTAAGGCCAATGGATTGCTTCTATCCTTTAAACGTAAGAAAGCCATAGTTTTAGGTATGGTCATAAGAATTAGCAGTTCTTGGGATCTTTCTTGGTGAATAAGGGGTTTTGAGTCTCTGTTGTCAGGTTCACAGCCTAATGTTTTGTCTGAACTATATTTACAGTAAAGGGGCCCTAGAGCTGTTTTGGGGTTGAGGGACAGTAGTAGAAGCGGGATGATGTGTATGAGTATCAGGGAATTCTCTCGTGTGAGGGATGGTTTGATGCTGTTGATGTGATGTGTGAGAGCACCTCGTTGTGTTGTGATTAGTATAAATAGGGTGTATAGGGCTGTGATTAGTATGTTGAGTCCTATGAGGATAACTGTAATATTTGATCATGAGAATGATGTTATTATTATGAGTAACTCTCCGATTAGGTTGATGGTTGGTGGGAGGGCTAGATTTGTTAGGGAGGCTAGTAATCATCATGTTGCCATTAGGGGGAGGAGTGTTTGCAGTCCGCGGGCCAGGATTATAGTTCGACTGTGGGTGCGTTCGTAGTTGGAGTTTACAAGACAGAAGAGCAGGGATGATGTAAGTCCATGGGCAATTATTAGGGCTGTAGCTCCTGTGAATCCTCAGGGTGTTTGGATTAGGATGGCTATGCTTACTAGGGCCATGTGGCTGACGGATGAATATGCCATGAGGGATTTCAGGTCTGTCTGACATAGGCAGATAGAGCTTGTCATGACCATTCCTCATAGAGAGAGAACGAGGAAGGGTTTAGGTTATGGAGTTTGCTGGGGGGTTTAGAATGATGGTGATTCGTATCATTACCTATCCTCCTAGTTTTAGGAGGATGGCTGCGAGGACTATGGATCTGGCGATAGGGGCTTCTACGTGTGCTTTTGGTAGTCAGAGGTGAAGTCTGTAGAGTGGTATTTTTACTATAAATGCTGTTATGCATGCTGTTCATAGGAGGGTGCCGGATCATGAGGGTGGGGGTGTTTGGGTTCAGTGTTGAAGCAGCAGTAGGTTTAATGAGCCGGTGGAGTTGTGGATGTAGGTCAGTGCCATTAGTAGAGGTACGGAGCCGAAAAGGGTATAGAATAGGAAATAGAGTCCTGCATGTAGTTGTTCTCGTTGGCTGCCCCATCGGGTGATGATGATTAGGGGTGGGATTAGTGTTGCTTCAAATAGGATGTAGAATATGATCAGTTCTGTGGCGGTAAATGTTATGATTAAAAAATTTGTAATGAGGTTAATGTGAGGATATATAGTTTTTTCGAATGAGTGTTTCTTTAGAGAGGTGGTGTTGGCTCGCTATAATTATTAGGGGGAGGAGTCAGGTTGTTAATACCAGAAGTGGGGTTGAGTCGGGGTCTGAGAAGAAGTTTAATGATGTGGTTGTGCTATTTTCATCGTTGTGGTTTAAGAAAAGAAGAGTGATGAGGCTAACTAGTAGGCTGTGGGTTGTTGAGTTGATTCAGATAATATTATTGTTGGAGTACCACGTGGTGGGGATGAGTATGATTGTGGGGATAATAAGTTTTAGCATTGTAGGAGGTTAAGGTTTTGCACGAGGTCTAGGCCCTAAGTGTCAGAGATCATTACTAGAAGTGCTAGGCTTATGGCGGTTTCGCAGCCTGCAAAGATTAGGAGGATGATGGGGAGGATGTAGGATAGGGTGAAGTGTAGGTTTAGGGACAGGACGGTGGCTAGGACGAATAGGGATAATATTAGGCCCTCCAAGCATAATAGGGAGGATGCAAAGTGGGATCGGCATATTAGCAGTCCTACGAGGAATGTAGTGTATGCTAAGATGATGTTAATATAAATTGGAGGCATTTAGTAGTTACGAAATGTCGCAATTTAATGGGTCGAAACCAGTTGTTTTAATTAATCTAACTACCATATTCAGCTCCTTCTAGGCCTTTTTGGGATCATTCACAGGCTAGGCTTAGTGCTAGTGTGAGGATTAGGATAAGTGCCACGGTGAGTATTAGTTTGAGGTTGTTCGTTTGGGTGGCTCACGGGAGGGGTAGTAGTAAGGTAATCTCTAGGTCGAATAGTAGGAATGTGATGGCTACCAAGAAGAATTTTCTGGAGAATGGTAGGCGAGCGGATCCTACTGGGTCCAACCTGCCTTTGTATGGACTTAACTTTTGTGCATAGGTATATGTTTGGGGGAGTCAGAAGCCAAAGCTGATAAGGAGGAGTGCTAGTGTTGTGTTGGTTAAGAGAGTTAATGCTAGGTTGATTATTCTTTTCTGGGTTGTGACCAGATCTTATTGATTGGAAGTCAGCTGTACTAGCTGATACCGAAAGAATAGGATCCTCATCAGTAAATGGAGATGTATAGGAACAGTCAGACTACGTCTACGAAGTGTCAATATCAGGCTGCGGCTTCAAAGCCAAAATGGTGTTTGGATGTGAAGTGGAATTTTAGTTGGCGTAGAAGACAGACGGTGAGGAAGGCGGATCCAATCATTACGTGGAGGCCGTGGAAACCTGTTGCTACGAAGAATGTTGATCCGTTTACGTTGTCGGAAATGGTAAAGGGGGTTACGAGGTTTTCTGAGATTTGGAGGAGTGTGAAGTAAGTGCCCAGGGAGATTGTGATGAAGAGGGCTTGGAGTATATGTTTGCGGTTTCCTTCTATGAGGCTGTGGTGGGCCCAGGTGATGGACACTCCGGAGGCTAGCAGTACTGGTGTGTTGAGTAGTGGAACCTCTATGGGGTTGAGAGGGTTGATGCCTGCTGGTGGTCAGAAAGCCCCTAAGCTAGGGGTTGGGGCTAGGCTTGAGTGGTAAACGGCTGAGGAGAACCCGGTGAAGAAGAAAACTTCGGATGTAATAAAAAGGATTATTCCATATCGTAGTCCTGTTTGGATGATAGTTGTATGGTGGCCTGGGAAGGTGCTTTCTCGTACTACATCTCATCATCATTGGTATATGGTTAGTAGGTTAGTCAGTAGTCCTAGGATTAAGAGGGTGTTGGAATTAAAGTGGAATCATATTGTTAGGCTGGATGTTATGAGAAATGCGGATAGGGCTCCTGTGAGTGGTCAGGGGCTGGGGTTTACTATGTGATAGGCGTGGGTTTGGTGGGTCATTAGGCATAGCTGTGTTGGTAGAGGCTTACTAAGAGGGTAAATACATAAGCTTGGACTAGGGCTACGGTAAGTTTGAGGATGGTGAGTAGGGTGAGGAGGGTGAAAGTAGCTGAGGCTGTCAGGGGGCTCAGAGTTGTTAGTACTAGTGTAGTGTTTCTGATAAGGTGCATAAGCAGGTGGCCAGCTGTGATGTCGGCTGTTAACCGTACGGCTAGGGCTATGGGTTGGATGAAGAGGCTGATGGTTTCGATGGCTACGAGTATTGGGATAAGGGGGTGGGTGTGCCTTGGGGTAGAAGGTGAGCTAGAGATTCTTTTGTTTTGTGGCAAAAACCTAGGATCACCGTTCCGGCTCACAGGGGGATTGTTATGCCTAAGTTTAGGGACAGTTGGGAGGTGAGTGAGAATGAGTGGGGCAGCAGGCCTAGTAGGTTTGTTGAGCCAACCAATAGGATTAGTGAGGTTAGTATTAAGGATCATGATTGTCCTTTGGTGTTGTGGGTTGCCATCAATCGTTTCAGAATAAGTTGGATCAGTCATATTTGTAGAGAGGTTAGGCGATTGTTGATGAGGCAGGAGGGAAGAGGACACATTGCGTTGGGTAGGAGAATGATGAGGGCTACGATAGGTATTCCCATTAGCACGGGGGTGGTAAAAGAGGTGAATAGATTTTCGTTCATTTTTTTCCTCATAGATTTGTGTGTTTTGGTATTTTAGTAATTTTTTCTGCGGGGTTAGAGGGGTAGGTGAATTTTGAGGGTTTTAGTTGAAGTATAATGAAGAGCATTAGGATTATAAATATAATGGAGGTGAATCATGTTGAGGTATCTAGTTGTGGCATCTCATTGTGGGAAGGCCAGTGCTTCCATTCTTTACCTTAAAAGGTTAATGCTATTTAGCTTCACGATGTGCGTGTTGTGTTAAGGTTGATCAGTCTTCAAAGTGTTTGAGTGGGATGAGTTCGAGTAGGATGGGCATGAAGCTGTGGTTTGAGCCGCAGATCTCTGAGCATTGTCCGTAGAATAGGCCTGGTCGCGTTGCTGTTAGGGTTGTTTGGTTTAGACGTCCTGGGATCGCGTCCATTTTTACGCCTAGCGAGGGTGCGGTTCGTGAGTGTAGCACGTCTTTGGATGAGATTAGCATGTGGACTGGGGTTTCTATCGGGAGTACTGTTCGGTTGTCAACTTCTAGGAGTCGGAGCTCCCCTGGTTTTAGGTCGGGGGTGGGAGTTATGTATGAGTCGAAGTTTAGGTCTGTGTAATCTGTATATTCGTAACTTCAGTACCATTGGTGGCCCATGGCTTTGACAGTTAAGAGGGGGTTATTGATTTCATCTGTTATATAGAGGATTCGTAGTGATGGAAGGGCGATGGAAGTTAGGATAACAGCGGGTAAAATAGTCCATATGGTTTCTACCATTTGGGGTGTTATAGTGCTTGTGTGCGTGAGTTTTGTGGTTAATATTAGGGAAATGATAGAAAGGACTAAGGAACTGATTAGGAACACGATTATGAGGGTGTGTTCATGGAATTATAATAGTTCCTCCATGATGGGGGAGGAGGCGTCTTGAAGTCCTAGTTGTAATGGGTGTGCCACAGAGATATAAAGGATTCGGGCCTATAAGTTGACTCTGACGAAGTCACGTAATGTTTTTACTAATATCTCGCTTGTGGGGAAGGTCCTAGGGGCTATGGGGTTGGCTTGAAACCATTCTTTGGGGGTTCGATTCCTTCCTTTCTTGTTGGGTCTTTACGTATACCGGTTCCTCAAATGTGTGGGAAGCAGGGGGGCAGCCGTGTAGTCATTCTAGATTTGTTTTGAGAAGTTCTACCACTGAAACTTCTCGTTTTGAAGTGAAGACTTCTCATGTTATGAAAATTATTAATATAACTGCTGTTAAGGAGATAAATGATCCTATGGATGAGACTGTATTTCACATGGTGTATGCATCTGGGTAGTTGGAGCATCGCCGTGGTATTCGTGATAGGCCTAGGAATTGTTGTGGAAAGAATGTCAGGTTTACACCCACGAATATGACCGTGAAGTGAATTTTAGCTCAAGTGGCATTGAGGGTGTAGCCTGAAAGTAGAGGAAATCAGTGGATGAAGCCTCCTATGATAGCGAATACCGCTCCTATGGAGAATACATAGTGGAAATGCGCTACTAGGTAGTATGTGTCGTGAAGTACAATGTCTAGTGATGAGTTGGCTAGCACAATTCCTGTCAGGCCCCCTATTGTAAATAGGAAGATGAAGCCCAGTGCTCATAATATAGCGGGAGATCATTTGATATCTCCTCCATGCAGTGTGGCTAGTCAGCTGAATACTTTTATGCCTGTGGGAATCGTGATGATTATTGTGGCTGCTGTGAAGTATGCTCGAGTGTCTACATCTATTCCTACTGTAAATATGTGGTGGGCTCAGATGATAAAGCCCAAAAAGCCAATGGATATTATAGCCCAGACCATTCCTATATATATCCGAATGGTTCTTTTTTACCTGAGTAATAGATCACGATGTGTGAGACTATTCGGAAGCCGGGGAGAATGAGGATATAGACTTCGGGGGGTGTAAGGTATCTGTATGCTTTAATTTGTGGTAATGTGAGTTGTTAGATCATTTTGTGATGAAACTTGAGCAATATTTATAAAAATTTACAATTGTCAAACCTTCTTTAACCCAATTTCTGCTTTACTATGTCTTTCCTGTAAGAAACCATGAACATTTACACAGAAATTCATGTTCAAAGGCATCAATTTCAGTTCTATTAATCATAACTAATGGGGAACAACTTACTTGAACATTAGGAGGAGAATGGTTATTTATGGCACAAACACCCTTTAGAATTCTATGAAATAGTTTAAAACGTGAGGTGGATCTATATGTGCTGTCACAGAAGGATCCTGCATTCATTTCATTAAGTGACAAGAGCAACATGGCAGAACATAACAAGTAGCAGAACAATATGTACAATGTTACCCATGTATGTTAAAAACTTAATATATTTTATAGCACATCTACGTATGAAAATGCCTGGAATCAGCTTTAAAATGACACATACCAGATTGTTAATTGTGGTTACTTTTGAAAAGGGGGCTGAATTTTGGAGGAATGTCGTAAGGGGAGAAATTGTGATTTATCTCTATTAAATTTTTTTACAACAAGAATAGATACACAACTATTAACTCAATCGTTAAAATATTTAAATAGGCCTAACAATAGAAATAGTAAATGTGTATTACTCAGATAAAGTAAGTGCTAACTGACGCCATAGAAAAAAACCTAACTTTTGAATAGCTTAACACAACAAAAATTTGTTTCTTGTGCACACAAAATCTGATGTGGGTTGGCAGAGGCTCTCTGTTAATAGGTGACCCAAGGATGCAGGCTGCTTCCATCACGTGGCTCCACACCTCACCATGGGCTCCCCATGTTTGCTGTTGAATGTAAGAGAAAGCATGGAGGTGTCAGACTAGCTCTCATGAGCCTTGACCTGGAGGTGACAAACATGCATCTGCTATGTTTCAGTGATAAGAGTTAGTCACATAACCCTTACTAACTATACGTGGAGTGGGTTCCCAGGGCTAGTGGCATCAGGACCCCAGGCACAGGAAGCCCATAGTCCCAAATTGGGTTTGATGCTCAGTTTCACCTGGCTTCTTTAGGCCTGCTTTTAGTGCTTTGGCCACAGAGTACTTCCTATCACTTGAGAGACATTGTGGAACAGTGAGAAGAGAAATGAATGAATAGACACAAGATCTGCCTCAGGCCGGGAGGAGAGGAAAAGGGTGAGCTCTAGAGGAATTCAGACCAAGGTCTAGTCCCAGCTGTATCACTGACCAGCCACGTGAACTTCAGAATATTGCAAGTTCTCCATCGGCCAATGAGTTTGAAAAGCCCCATCTCACAGCATTGTTAGAAAATATGTAATCTGTGTAAAGCACCTGGCAAAATGACTGGCAAATATTGGGTCTTTAATGAATGGCAGTTTTTACTATGATTATATTAATACCAGAAGAGACTATTCTCTTCTCTGGGAATTCTATTTTATCCAGATGTCAGAAAATATTCAGTGCTTTAAAACAAACAAACAAAACCCCCAAATAAACTACAGTGCTGCTAAACAAATAATAGAAGTAAATTTTCCCCGTTAGAGAATGCTATTCCTCTAATGGACTTCACGAGGATTCAACTCAAAGTTTTCAGAATTTATGTTAAGGACCAGCAATGCCCCTCCCTCCTAGATGCCCTCCGCAACAAAAATGCTATTTATTTTACCACTAATAAAATTTAGCCCTATCTTGGAGTTTTGCCAAATTATATGCAAAATAACCCAATTAATGAAATAGGCTCTGACTCCCCCAGCTCAGGGCAAAGGGTGCCAGCTTAATAGCTTTTTAGCATCTCACCTCAAGGGGGTATCATCCTTATTTCTCAGAAACTCCCTGGAGACCATATGCACAGCACACCTGGTTTGTGCATTGTGTTCAACTGCACTGGGACAAGAGCGTCGTGCATCTTTCCTTTCTACCTTAGGGAGAGATTCCACCTGCTTTACCCACAATCACGAAGTAATTGTTAAGGGCTGTTTCCTATTCTGGGCTTAGTCTCTCAACTATGGGGCTCACCGTCTGAGGGTTTGGCCCGTACTCATGATTATCACAGTCTCGTCTACCCCACCTTGGAGCTAACTTAAGGTTACCTCCCAACGAGGGACTTGCAATGTCCCAAACCACAAAGTGCCTTGCTCGACTGAGGGAATTCACACTTGACTGCTCTCATCTGGACCTCCTTCCCGTCCCCCACCATCCTCTCTTTTACTTGTCCTGTACATGTTAGAGTGTACCAAGTCATCTTCCTTATACACTACCAGCTCTTAGACTCTAAAAATCCATGGGCAGCGGAAGGGTCTTCTTTATCTTAGCATCATCACTACCAGCACAGAGCCCTGCAGAGAGCAGATGCTCAGTTAATGGTGGAAATAAACAAGCCACCGATCAAAGAATGTAATTTATTACTATTTACTTTTATCTGCATTCTTGAAATAGATTATAGACAACCAGGTACATATCGTTGAGTTTTACAAAAAGATAGACAAAAGTGAATAATGCAAACAAAAATTGACTATATTTTGCTTTGTTTCCCTCTATTTTAAGACTCCAATTATGTTTAGTGGGGTTCTTTTACAGATTTCCAATAAAATCTCCATTCCAAAGCCATAAATTTTCTTTTTCTTAAACCCCAAGAAGATTCAAAGATTTTCAAAATGTATTACAGAATATCTAAACTCTTCAAAACCTGATAACAGCAATAAATGTGTGATCTGCATCATTCATAAACACAGACTCTGAATCTAAAAAAAACATTCTACTCAAATAACAGTATTTGAAAGATACTAATGTAAAACAAGAACAAGAAGATATATATTATGATCTCTCTGGCCCCATCTCGGCCTCTCACTACTTAAGAGATTGGAAGCCCTCTTCAATAACAGAATCTGCCTCACACGTCACTAGGGGCAGGAGGAGCTGTCAGATGTGTAGGCCTAGAACATGCACTGGCCTTGGCAGAAGTGCCACGCATGGCTGCGGCTCTGGCTGAAGCTTTTTCTTTCTCATCTCTCAAAGCCTCTTCATAATGGAATGGGAAGACACTAGGGGTGGTATTAATGAGTTGGGCCAAAAACTCCAGGACTTTCATCTTGCTGGTTTCAGCATGGGCTCTTGGACCCCACAGGAACTGATAGCGTGGAGGATCACTGTTGGGTACCTGCTGATACTCCAGGTACCTTTCCTTCACCAGATCTTGGGTGATGAGCTTCCTGACATCCCCAAAGATGAAATGACTCTTCCCATCAAAGACTCCCATCATATTCAGGAATTCCCACATCTCTTTCTCGGAGGCGCAATTGCCACTGAAGAAGATCACACCCAGCAGAGGCATTAGAAGCCCATTCCTGGGAAAGCCCCGGGAACCGCTCAGGCTCCCATCATCGGTGGGATTTAGCTTGCTGACAAGGGTATAGGAGTGATTTCTGGGGTTGACTTCCTTCAAGTCAAGGCCAAAGACCAGCTCCATGTTCCTAGAGGCTCTCTTGAGGATCTCAGGGAATTGCTCTCTGTACCTTTTGTGGACAACCTTCAGCATCTCTGCCTTCATAATGGGCTCTTTCATTTTATACTTGTGCAGCATGAACTGCATCAGCGTTCCGGCCTTCCTGGTTAGAAGATCATGGCGTGAGCTCTCAGTGGAGGTTGAGGCCTGGGAGGAATTTTTTCTTCCCTCACCTTTACCCTTGGCACCTTTACCAGATCTCTTGCGTGAAACACCCACAGCAGCAGTGGGGGTGTGGGGGGCTCCCTGAGGCTTCTGGGGAATGCCAGCAGCAGGGGAGCCAGGAGGAGTAACCCCCAAAACAAGAGAGGAAGTGGAAGGGGACTCTTCCTCTGCTGCAGCGGCCTGAGCACCCTGAAGACCCTGGGTCTCACTTTGGGCCTGGTGGCGTTTCTCACGGGCTCGGAGCTTACTCTTTCGACCCCGAGGCATGATGACTGTGGTCAGAGACAGCAGGCAGGCGTGTGGGCAGGAAGTCAGGTGAAGTGGGCACCTGGAGGAGAGAGGATGAGATCTTGTGAACACCTTTAGCAAGGAGATATCACCTTGGATTTTAAGAAGCCAATTCCGCAGTTTCCCTTGAGAGTCCTAGGAACACATTGGGCTCTTTTTCTTTGTCAGCCTGTCCTCTGGGAACCCAGAGGAGGAAGTTACAGTGTGCCTTAGGCCATCCCTTATTTGGGGCTGACTGGGTCACAGCAAGACCCGGCAGAGTGGACTCCCTCTGTGTTCAAGGGTCCTCTCGGTTTGCATATGGCATCATCATCATCATGTCTATTCTGTGCTGTTCTGATGGTGACACCTCAAAGATCTTTGGGACCCATGAGAAGGAAATAAGGAGGTGTCTTAGTCCACCACTTCTGTGGGGTCTGGAGGCAGTTCTGAGAGTTTTGTGGGGCCCTCTGTCTTGGGATCATTGGCCATCAATCCGCTCATTCAGAGTCCTCATCTTGTCTACATCTAAAGTCTGAAATCCTCCCTTCTGCTGACTGATGCTGCATCTTCAGACCAAGGCTCTCACCTCCCTTAGACCTAATACAAAGAAATGAGGAGGAGTCTCAGCCTGACGACCCTGGGCCAGGATGCCTAGTGCTGAGAGCAGAAACAGGGCCCAACTCTTTGTTGTTCCCTCTATTTGGGGTGAGGTACCTTCTGTCCTCACCCATGATCCATACTTTTACTCCTGGGACGGCCTGGGGCTCCCCTCTCCAGACCTAAGGACATCTCTCCTCATACTAAGGCCCACACCTCCCTGAAACCCAACGGAAGAAGTGAAGATGGCAATATCTGAACACACTGTCTATTCTCCAGAGGTTGAAAGCTGTGGCTGGCAGGCTGAGGCCCAATGATGTGTGGTCCCACTCATGGTCCTCATTCCAGGTCTCCAGTTGGACTCCTGGAAACACCTAAAATTCCTCCCCCTTGCAAATTCATCAGACTAAGAGCATCACTTCTCTGTTACTCCTGAGGAGGAACTGAGGAACACATCTCCCTGACATCTATGCTTGTAGCCTCTCAGGGCTGACACAGAGAGGGACTCTGGTACCTCTGCTGATATGGGGTGGGAGTTCCCTGAAGTCCTCAAGGTTTTCTCTGTGATGTTCTGGCACAACCTGGAAATCCTCTCTCTACTGACGTGTGGCCCCTTGCATCAGATTAAAATTCTCACCTTCCTCAAGCCCTAAGATGAAAGAAAGCATGCTTCACGTCCAGCACCCCCTGTCCTCTATAAGACCCCACTATTCTGGGGTCTTTGGTCTCTAGTCTTTACTCAGGCAACATCTGAGCCTCCCTCATCCCACCTGACTCTGCCAGCTTCACATCAAGGCCCTCAACTCCCCAAGTCCCCAGGGCTGGATGTGAGGAAGGGATACATTTGGCTACCTCTGCCTGGGGTTTCCCAGGGCTAAGAGGGGGTGGAACTTTGTGGACTACCACTCACTACGTTGGTGTTCATCTCAGTCCTCCCTGTCTTGACCTAATGCCTTTCTGCTCATACTAAGGCAATCAACTCCCTGAGACACCCTGAGAAGAAGTGAAATTTTTCTCATCTGGCCACGACTATCCATGGTCTCCTAATGCAACATTCAGGAAGGGATTCTGCGTTACCCTCACTGTTATGAGATGGGTGGTCCCCTCAGTTCTCAGGATCCTCTCCTTGACTCCTGGCACTAGCTGGGAATCCTCAATCTGCTAACCTTAGGCTGTCTACCTCGGTGAAATTCCTCACCTCCCTGAGATGCTCTAGGAAGAAGTGAGATTCTCCATGTCATCATACCCAGATCTCCCAAGTTTTGCAGTAGGAACAGAGCTCTACGTTCTGTTTCTACGTGGGTCACTTCTTTCTGGGAGGGGTCCCCTCATACTCAGTATCACCACCTTGGCTCCTGTTAGGAACCAGATCTTCTTATTCTGAATGGGGGCTGTCTCACTAAACTAAGGGTATTTATGTCCCTGAGACCACACCCAGAGAAAATGAGGGGACACCTCAGCCTGAGAGCTCTAACCCTGGCTTCTCAGTACTGAATGCAAAGGCAAGACTCTGTGTTCCCCTCTGTTCTGGGATAGGTGGCTGCCCCATTCCTCACACAGGATTTGTACCTTGACCTGTCATGGCCTAGGACTCTCCACCTCTGCTGAACTGGCACAGCCAGCCCTTCGCCTTAAACCGAAGCTCTCATCTTCCTAAGACCTTGCAGGCAGGAGTCCGGGGTATCTAAGTCTGCCAGCTCTGGCCTGGGACTCCCAGGAGCAGCAACAGCTGAAGCTCTCTCCACTGTGTAGCATCCCATTTCCTCACTCAGGGTCTTCATCTTGACTCTGCATACTTTCTGGGACTCCACCCTCTGTTGTCTGGAAGCCACACCACTCAGACAAAGATTCTCATATTCCTTGGACCTAAGTTGACAGAGTGAGCCACATCTTGCCAAGGCTCCTTGGGACCTGTGCTTGCTGACAGCAGGGCTGGGACTCTTAGGATCCCACTGTTCTGGAGTCTGTGGCTCTCTCAGGTCTCACAGAGGACTCCAACCTTAGCGCCTGGTAAGATTTATGACCCCTCCATATACTGACCCGAGTCCACAAGTCTCAGACCAAAGCCCTCATCTCTCTGAATCACTAGGAGGGAAGTTGGGGTGCTCCACATCTGGCTACCTTGCCTGGGGCTCCCAAGTTTGAGAGCAGGGCCCAATTTTGAGAAAACATCTGCTCATGAGCACTGAAAGTCCTAATTTTAATCTTTTTAGGGCCAAGACTCTCCCTCTACGAAGGGGGCTGTCCTCTTTAAACTAAGGCCTTCCTCTCCCTGAGGCCTTCAAGGCTGAAATGACACGGCTCCTCAGTCTTATAGCTCTGGCCCAGGGCCTATCAGGGCCGAGTGCACGGGCGGGACTTAGTGCGGCCCCTTTTGCTGTGGGTGAGCCGTGGTCCCCTCAGTCCACATTTAGGGTCCTCAACTTGACCTCAGACCAATTCTGGGAAGTCACCCTCGGCAGACCGGACTACACGCCTCTCAGATGCCACCTCTCAGAGAAGTGGAAGCAAGGGTGAGCCACATCCAGCTGTGGCTGCCCGGGGCCTCCCAGAGCCAACCGCAGGGACGGGACTTAGTGAGGGCCCGCCTGATTGTACGTGGGTGGGGGTACCTTCAGTCCACGTTTAGGCTCCTCAGCTTGACTGCAGACCAGTCCTGGGAAGTCACACTCTGCAGACTGGATGCCCGGCCTCTCAGATGCACCGCTTCTCAGACACCGTGCCTCTCAGACTCCACCTCTCAGACGTGCTGCTTCTCAGACACCGTGCCTTTCAGAGAAGCGGAAACAAGGGTGAGCCACATCCAGCTGTGGCTGCCCGGGGCCTCCCAGGCAGAAATCATCATGTCGAATGGATACCTGCACTCCCATGTTCATAGCAGCTCTGTTTACAATAGCCAAGACATGGAACCAACCTAAATGTCCACCGATGGATGACTGGATAAGGAAATTGTGGTATATATACACTGGAATACTACTCTGCCATAAAAAATAATGAAATACTCCCATTTGCAGCAACATGGATGAACCTGGAGAAACTTATGTTGAGTGAAATTAGCAAAGCACAGAGGGATAAATACCACATGTGCTCACTCATAAGTGGGAGCTAAGAGAGAAAGAAGGAAAGAAAGACCACAGTAGTGTGTTGGTCTTACAGATGGAGGAAACTATCCTAGGGCTACAAAGTGGAGTGGGGGGAAGGGGGGGAGGGAGGTTGGGGGATAATTGGGCGGGGGACACAGGGTACAAACGTAATTTCTGGTAATGGGTATGTGGCCAGTAGGAATCTGGCCCTCACATCATGGGCACGAGGGGTGACAATGAGCTTTGTATCTCATGAATATTCATAATAAAAATAAATAAATAATAAATAAATAAATTCGACTAATGAGAGGGCCTTAGATTCTTCCCTCTGCTGTGGTGTGACTATCATCCTCAGACCAAGACCTTCATTTCTCTGTTACCCCTGAGTGGGAACTGATGGGCACCTGTGCCTGACGTATCTGCCTGGGGTCTTCCAGGGCTCACAGTAGGGAGAATTCTGTGTGGCCCTCACTGATATGGGGTGGAAGGTCCCCACAGTCCTCAGGGTTCTCACCATGACATCTGGAACAACTTGGAAATCCTTCTCATGCTGACCTGAGGCTGTTCCCTGTGACCTAGTCTCTTACTTCTATGAGATGCCCTGGGAAAACTAAGTGCGAATCATCATGTCCAGGTCTGACAACAGGGGTGGGCCTCTCTGCGGCCCCCTCCTTTCTGGGAGGGGTGCCCTCATCATTACTCAATGTCACAGCCTTAAAACCTGTTAGGGACTGGGTACCTCTGATGAATTGGGCCTATCCCATTAGACCAAGGCCCTCACCTCCCTGAGACTACCTCTGGAAAAAATAAGGGCATCTCAGCCTGTCAGCTCTACCCTGAGCCTCTTATTGCTGGACAGCAGATGTGGGCCTTGAATGTGGCCCTCAAATCCGTTAGTCTTTAGACGGGAAGTGAGGTTACTCCAAATTTGTCTACTCTGCCCGAGACCTCCTAGAGCCCAGTGCAGGGGCACTGCTCAGTGTGGCTCCCTCTTTTGGGTAGAGGTCCGCTCATTAGCCCTCACAGTTCTCACCTTGACTCCAGTTAAGGCCTCGGTCTCCACCATCTGCAGAATGAGGACTAAGTTCTAAGACCAAGGTACTTCCCTCCCTCCCTGACACTTTCCAGGCAGAACTCTCCCAGACAGCTTTCCAGAGGCCTCCCAGTGCCAACCACAGAGGCAGGACTTATGGGGGCCCCTTTGTTATGGATGAGAAGCGATCCCTTCAATCCAAACTCAGGGTCCTCACCTTGGTATCTCATGAGAGCTTGGAATTCCTCCCTCTACTGACCTGAGTCCACCAGCCTGCAAACAAAGCCCTCACCTCCCTGAATTTCTAGATAGGAAAGTCAGTACTCCACACACCAGAGCCTCCCAGAACCGAGTGCAGTGGCTCTGCTTTGCTTTGTTACATCCATTAGGGAGAGATTCCCTCATTTAGCCCTCAGGGCCCTCACCTTGACTCTAGTTAGGACCTAGCTCTCCTCCTTATGCAAAATCAGGGGTACTCCGTTAGACAAAGGCCCAGCACTTGCTGAGACTTTTCAGGCACAACTCTGCCGGACAGCTCTCCCGGGACCTCCCAAGGCCGACTGCAGGCGTGAGACTTAGTGCAGCCCCGTTTGTTGTGGGTGAGCGGTGGTCCCCTCAGTCCACGTTCAGGGTCCTCACCTTGACCTCAGACCAGTCCTGGGAAGTCACCCTCGGCGGACCGGACTACAGGACTCTCAGACATGGCCTCTCAGACGGCCCGCCCCTCCGAAAGGCGGAAGCGAGGATGAGCCACATCCGTCCTCCCAGGGCCTCCCAGGGCCTCCCAGACGCCGCGCCTCCCAAACTCCGCGATTCCCAGACACCCCGCCTCTCAGAAAAGCGGAAGCGAGGATGAGCCACATCCGGCCTCCAGGGGAGGCTTGGGTCTTGAATGTTGTGGTTCGGGGGGCTTTGCTGTTGGGGTTGGTGATATAGTTGTTTGTGGTTTTGTGGATGGCGTTTTATGATGAGGTGGAGGTTGTTATTAGTTTTAAGAGTATGGGTGATTGGGTGATTTATGTGGGGGAGGGGACGGGTTATTTTCATGAGGATTCTAGAGGTGTGGCTGTGTTGTATAGTTATGGGTGCTGATTGGTGGCGGTGGCTGTGTGGTCTTTGTTTATGGGTGTCATTATTATTATTGACGTTACTTGGGGGTGGTGAAATAATTAGTAGTGTAGTCATTAGGATTGTAATGAGGAAAGAAAGGAAGTAAAGTTTGATTAGACCTTTTTGGTTGGAGGTGGTTGTTGCAGCTAGTACTTGGAAGTGGGCAATGTCTTTTGGGACTGTTTCTTCTAGTCAAGCTAGGTCTAGTGTTTGGGAGGCTGTGCTTTGGCTTGCGCTTAGGCTGAGATAAGGTATTGTACGATGGGTAAGGGTTGGGAAGAATCCTAGGAGAGTAGAGAAGTTGTGTGAGGGTGAGGATAGTTTGGGGGTTAGGTTGAGTGAGTTTAGGCATAGTTCTAGTGCTAGGGTGAAGCCTAGAATGGTGATGAGGAGGGTGGATAGTTTATGGCAAAGTGGTATAGTCATTTGGGGAATATTTATTGGGGGCATGCTGTTGGAGATGATAAAGCTAGCAAAGATGCTGCCGATTACCAGACGTTGGGTTGGGTTGGTGAGGTTGGGGTTGTTTTCGTTGATGCTTATTAGGGTTGGGAAGTGGGGTTGTCCTAGTAGTGTAAGAAAAATGGTTCGGGGGCTGACCCCGTGGCACACTCGGGAGAGTGTGGCACTGGGAGCATGAGAGCGCTCCCACCGCGGGTAGGACTGGCTGGTGCGCTCACTGGCTGAGAGCGGTGCGGGCGACACCAAGACAAGGGTTACGATCCCCTTACCGGTCACACACACACACACACAAAAAAAAAAAAAAGAAAAGAAAAGAAAAATAGTTCCGGTACTTTAGGCGGCTGTGAGGGTGGTGGCAATGAGTATGATTGTGAGGGCTGAGGCGTTAGTATACAGTGTGTTTATGGTCTCGATGATTAGGTCTTTGGAGTAAAAACCTGTTAGGAATGGCATGCCTGTGAGAGCGAGGTTTCCTATGATTAGAGAGGTTGATGTAAGGGGTATAATTTTATGTAGGCCTCCTAGTTTTCCGATGTCTTCTTCGTTGTTTAGGTTGTGGATAATAGAGCCGGAGCATATGAATAGTATGGCCTTGAAAAATGCGTGCATGCAGATGTGGAGGAAAGCTAGATGTGGTTGGTTGATGACAATCGTTACTGTTATTAGGCCTAGTTGGCTTGAGGTAGAGAATGCGATAATTTTTTTGATATCGTTTTGTGTTAAGGTGCAGATCGCTGTGAATAGTGTGGTGAGAGCCCCTAGGCATAGTGTTAGTGTTTGGATTGTTTTGTTGTTTTCTATTAGGGGTAGAATCGGATCAGTAGGAAGATTTCTGCTACGACTCTTGTGCTGGAATGGAGTAGGGCTGAGACAGGTGTGGGACCTTCCATTGCAGAGGCTAGTCATGGGTGCCGGCCGAACTGGGCGGACTTACCTGTTGCAGCGAGGAGGAGGCCTGTTAATGGGAGGGGGCTCGGGTTTGTGTTGAGGATGAATAGTTGTTGGAGGTCTCATGTGTTTGAATATACGAAAAATCACGCTGTAGCTAGGATGAAGCCGATGTCACTGAGACGGTTGTAGAGGATTGCTTGCAGGGCTGCTGTGTTTGCGTCTGTTCAGCCATGTCATCATCTGATTAGACGAAAGGATATGATGCCTACTCCTTCTCATCCAATGAAGAGGTGGAATAGGTTGTTGGTGGAGACCAGGATTAGTGTTGCGATAAGGAAGATGAGTAGGTATTTGAAGAACTTATTGATGTTGGGGTCCGATTGCATGTATCATAGAGAGAATTCTATAATGGATCATGTAACGAAGAGGGCTAGTGGGATGAAAATTATAGAGAAGTAGTCCAGTTTGAAGCTAAGGGATAATTTTAGTGTTTGGATGGTGATTCAGTGTCAGTTGGAGGTGATTGTATCCTGTCCAGAGTAAATAAATGTGAGGGCAGGTGTGAGGCTGGTCAAGAAAGCAAGTTGGGTTGAGGTTTTCACGTGGTAGGGGTAGTGCTTGTGCATGTTGGTAAGGGTGGGGATGATGAGAATGACAAGTGAGATTATTGTTAGGGATAGGGGTAGGTTTATTACTTTTACTTGGAGTTGCACCAGATTTTTGGTTCCTAAGGCCAATGGATTGCTTCTATCCTTTAAACGTAAGAAAGCCATAGTTTTAGGTATGGTCATAAGAATTAGCAGTTCTTGGGATCTTTCTTGGTGAATAAGGGGTTTTGAGTCTCTGTTGTCAGGTTCACAGCCTAATGTTTTGTCTGAACTATATTTACAGTAAAGGGGCCCTAGAGCTGTTTTGGGGTTGAGGGACAGTAGTAGAAGCGGGATGATGTGTATGAGTATCAGGGAATTCTCTCGTGTGAGGGATGGTTTGATGCTGTTGATGTGATGTGTGAGAGCACCTCGTTGTGTTGTGATTAGTATAAATAGGGTGTATAGGGCTGTGATTAGTATGTTGAGTCCTATGAGGATAACTGTAATATTTGATCATGAGAATGATGTTATTATTATGAGTAACTCTCCGATTAGGTTGATGGTTGGTGGGAGGGCTAGATTTGTTAGGGAGGCTAGTAATCATCATGTTGCCATTAGGGGGAGGAGTGTTTGCAGTCCGCGGGCCAGGATTATAGTTCGACTGTGGGTGCGTTCGTAGTTGGAGTTTACAAGACAGAAGAGCAGGGATGATGTAAGTCCATGGGCAATTATTAGGGCTGTAGCTCCTGTGAATCCTCAGGGTGTTTGGATTAGGATGGCTATGCTTACTAGGGCCATGTGGCTGACGGATGAATATGCCATGAGGGATTTCAGGTCTGTCTGACATAGGCAGATAGAGCTTGTCATGACCATTCCTCATAGAGAGAGAACGAGGAAGGGTTTAGGTTATGGAGTTTGCTGGGGGGTTTAGAATGATGGTGATTCGTATCATTACCTATCCTCCTAGTTTTAGGAGGATGGCTGCGAGGACTATGGATCTGGCGATAGGGGCTTCTACGTGTGCTTTTGGTAGTCAGAGGTGAAGTCTGTAGAGTGGTATTTTTACTATAAATGCTGTTATGCATGCTGTTCATAGGAGGGTGCCGGATCATGAGGGTGGGGGTGTTTGGGTTCAGTGTTGAAGCAGCAGTAGGTTTAATGAGCCGGTGGAGTTGTGGATGTAGGTCAGTGCCATTAGTAGAGGTACGGAGCCGAAAAGGGTATAGAATAGGAAATAGAGTCCTGCATGTAGTTGTTCTCGTTGGCTGCCCCATCGGGTGATGATGATTAGGGGTGGGATTAGTGTTGCTTCAAATAGGATGTAGAATATGATCAGTTCTGTGGCGGTAAATGTTATGATTAAAAAATTTGTAATGAGGTTAATGTGAGGATATATAGTTTTTTCGAATGAGTGTTTCTTTAGAGAGGTGGTGTTGGCTCGCTATAATTATTAGGGGGAGGAGTCAGGTTGTTAATACCAGAAGTGGGGTTGAGTCGGGGTCTGAGAAGAAGTTTAATGATGTGGTTGTGCTATTTTCATCGTTGTGGTTTAAGAAAAGAAGAGTGATGAGGCTAACTAGTAGGCTGTGGGTTGTTGAGTTGATTCAGATAATATTATTGTTGGAGTACCACGTGGTGGGGATGAGTATGATTGTGGGGATAATAAGTTTTAGCATTGTAGGAGGTTAAGGTTTTGCACGAGGTCTAGGCCCTAAGTGTCAGAGATCATTACTAGAAGTGCTAGGCTTATGGCGGTTTCGCAGCCTGCAAAGATTAGGAGGATGATGGGGAGGATGTAGGATAGGGTGAAGTGTAGGTTTAGGGACAGGACGGTGGCTAGGACGAATAGGGATAATATTAGGCCCTCCAAGCATAATAGGGAGGATGCAAAGTGGGATCGGCATATTAGCAGTCCTACGAGGAATGTAGTGTATGCTAAGATGATGTTAATATAAATTGGAGGCATTTAGTAGTTACGAAATGTCGCAATTTAATGGGTCGAAACCAGTTGTTTTAATTAATCTAACTACCATATTCAGCTCCTTCTAGGCCTTTTTGGGATCATTCACAGGCTAGGCTTAGTGCTAGTGTGAGGATTAGGATAAGTGCCACGGTGAGTATTAGTTTGAGGTTGTTCGTTTGGGTGGCTCACGGGAGGGGTAGTAGTAAGGTAATCTCTAGGTCGAATAGTAGGAATGTGATGGCTACCAAGAAGAATTTTCTGGAGAATGGTAGGCGAGCGGATCCTACTGGGTCCAACCTGCATTTGTATGGACTTAACTTTTGTGCATAGGTATATGTTTGGGGGAGTCAGAAGCCAAAGCTGATAAGGAGGAGTGCTAGTGTTGTGTTGGTTAAGAGAGTTAATGCTAGGTTGATTATTCTTTTCTGGGTTGTGACCAGATCTTATTGATTGGAAGTCAGCTGTACTAGCTGATACCGAAAGAATAGGATCCTCATCAGTAAATGGAGATGTATAGGAACAGTCAGACTACGTCTACGAAGTGTCAATATCAGGCTGCGGCTTCAAAGCCAAAATGGTGTTTGGATGTGAAGTGGAATTTTAGTTGGCGTAGAAGACAGACGGTGAGGAAGGCGGATCCAATCATTACGTGGAGGCCGTGGAAACCTGTTGCTACGAAGAATGTTGATCCGTTTACGTTGTCGGAAATGGTAAAGGGGGTTTCGAGGTTTTCTGAGATTTGGAGGAGTGTGAAGTAAGTGCCCAGGGAGATTGTGATGAAGAGGGCTTGGAGTATATGTTTGCGGTTTCCTTCTATGAGGCTGTGGTGGGCCCAGGTGATGGACACTCCGGAGGCTAGCAGTACTGGTGTGTTGAGTAGTGGAACCTCTATGGGGTTGAGAGGGTTGATGCCTGCTGGTGGTCAGAAAGCCCCTAAGCTAGGGGTTGGGGCTATGCTTGAGTGGTAAACGGCTGAGGAGAACCCGGTGAAGAAGAAAACTTCGGATGTAATAAAAAGGATTATTCCATATCGTAGTCCTGTTTGGATGATAGTTGTATGGTGGCCTGGGAAGGTGCTTTCTCGTACTACATCTCATCATCATTGGTATATGGTTAGTAGGTTAGTCAGTAGTCCTAGGATTAAGAGGGTGTTGGAATTAAAGTGGAATCATATTGTTAGGCTGGATGTTATGAGAAATGCGGATAGGGCTCCTGTGAGTGGTCAGGGGCTGGGGTTTACTATGTGATAGGCGTGGGTTTGGTGGGTCATTAGGCATAGCTGTGTTGGTAGAGGCTTACTAAGAGGGTAAATACATAAGCTTGGACTAGGGCTACGGTAAGTTTGAGGATGGTGAGTAGGGTGAGGAGGGTGAAAGTAGCTGAGGCTGTCAGGGGGCTCAGAGTTGTTAGTACTAGTGTAGTGTTTCTGATAAGGTGCATAAGCAGGTGGCCAGCTGTGATGTCGGCTGTTAACCGTACGGCTAGGGCTATGGGTTGGATGAAGAGGCTGATGGTTTCGATGGCTACGAGTATTGGGATAAGGGGGTGGGTGTGCCTTGGGGTAGAAGGTGAGCTAGAGATTCTTTTGTTTTGTGGCAAAAACCTAGGATCACCGTTCCGGCTCACAGGGGGATTGTTATGCCTAAGTTTAGGGACAGTTGGGAGGTGAGTGAGAATGAGTGGGGCAGCAGGCCTAGTAGGTTTGTTGAGCCAACCAATAGGATTAGTGAGGTTAGTATTAAGGATCATGATTGTCCTTTGGTGTTGTGGGTTGCCATCAATCGTTTCAGAATAAGTTGGATCAGTCATATTTGTAGAGAGGTTAGGCGATTGTTGATGAGGCAGGAGGGAAGAGGACACATTGCGTTGGGTAGGAGAATGATGAGGGCTACGATAGGTATTCCCATTAGCACGGGGGTGGTAAAAGAGGTGAATAGATTTTCGTTCATTTTTTTCCTCATAGATTTGTGTGTTTTGGTATTTTAGTAATTTTTTCTGCGGGGTTAGAGGGGTAGGTGAATTTTGAGGGTTTTAGTTGAAGTATAATGAAGAGCATTAGGATTATAAATATAATGGAGGTGAATCATGTTGAGGTATCTAGTTGTGGCATCTCATTGTGGGAAGGCCAGTGCTTCCATTCTTTACCTTAAAAGGTTAATGCTATTTAGCTTCACGATGTGCGTGTTGTGTTAAGGTTGATCAGTCTTCAAAGTGTTTGAGTGGGATGAGTTCGAGTAGGATGGGCATGAAGCTGTGGTTTGAGCCGCAGATCTCTGAGCATTGTCCGTAGAATAGGCCTGGTCGCGTTGCTGTTAGGGTTGTTTGGTTTAGACGTCCTGGGATCGCGTCCATTTTTACGCCTAGCGAGGGTGCGGTTCGTGAGTGTAGCACGTCTTTGGATGAGATTAGCATGTGGACTGGGGTTTCTATCGGGAGTACTGTTCGGTTGTCAACTTCTAGGAGTCGGAGCTCCCCTGGTTTTAGGTCGGGGGTGGGAGTTATGTATGAGTCGAAGTTTAGGTCTGTGTAATCTGTATATTCGTAACTTCAGTACCATTGGTGGCCCATGGCTTTGACAGTTAAGAGGGGGTTATTGATTTCATCTGTTATATAGAGGATTCGTAGTGATGGAAGGGCGATGGAAGTTAGGATAACAGCGGGTAAAATAGTCCATATGGTTTCTACCATTTGGGGTGTTATAGTGCTTGTGTGCGTGAGTTTTGTGGTTAATATTAGGGAAGTGATAGAAAGGACTAAGGAACTGATTAGGAACACGATTATGAGGGTGTGTTCATGGAATTATAATAGTTCCTCCATGATGGGGGAGGAGGCGTCTTGAAGTCCTAGTTGTAATGGGTGTGCCACAGAGATATAAAGGATTCGGGCCTATAAGTTGACTCTGACGAAGTCACGTAATGTTTTTACTAATATCTCGCTTGTGGGGAAGGTCCTAGGGGCTATGGGGTTGGCTTGAAACCATTCTTTGGGGGTTCGATTCCTTCCTTTCTTGTTGGGTCTTTACGTATACCGGTTCCTCAAATGTGTGGGAAGCAGGGGGGCAGCCGTGTAGTCATTCTAGATTTGTTTTGAGAAGTTCTACCACTGAAACTTCTCGTTTTGAAGTGAAGACTTCTCATGTTATGAAAATTATTAATATAACTGCTGTTAAGGAGATAAATGATCCTATGGATGAGACTGTATTTCACATGGTGTATGCATCTGGGTAGTTGGAGCATCGCCGTGGTATTCGTGATAGGCCTAGGAATTGTTGTGGAAAGAATGTCAGGTTTACACCCACGAATATGACCGTGAAGTGAATTTTAGCTCAAGTGGCATTGAGGGTGTAGCCTGAAAGTAGAGGAAATCAGTGGATGAAGCCTCCTATGATAGCGAATACCGCTCCTATGGAGAATACATAGTGGAAATGCGCTACTAGGTAGTATGTGTCGTGAAGTACAATGTCTAGTGATGAGTTGGCTAGCACAATTCCTGTCAGGCCCCCTATTGTAAATAGGAAGATGAAGCCCAGTGCTCATAATATAGCGGGAGATCATTTGATATCTCCTCCATGCAGTGTGGCTAGTCAGCTGAATACTTTTATGCCTGTGGGAATCGTGATGATTATTGTGGCTGCTGTGAAGTATGCTCGAGTGTCTACATCTATTCCTACTGTAAATATGTGGTGGGCTCAGATGATAAAGCCCAAAAAGCCAATGGATATTATAGCCCAGACCATTCCTATATATATCCGAATGGTTCTTTTTTACCTGAGTAATAGATCACGATGTGTGAGACTATTCGGAAGCCGGGGAGAATGAGGATATAGACTTCGGGGGGTGTAAGGTATCTGTATGCTTTAATTTGTGGTAATGTGAGTTGTTAGATCATTTTGTGATGAAACTTGAGCAATATTTATAAAAATTTACAATGGTCAAACCTTCTTTAACCCAATTTCTGCTTTACTATGTCTTTCCTGTAAGAAACCTTGAATATTTACACAGAAATTCATGTTCAAAGGCATCAATTTCAGTTCTATTAATCATAAGTAATGGGGAACAACTTACTTGAACATTAGGAGGAGAATGGTTATTTATGGCACAAACACCCTTTAGAATTCTATGAAATAGTTTAAAACGTGAGGTGGATCTATATGTGCTGTCACAGAAGGATCCTGCATTCATTTCATTAAGTGACAAGAGCAACATGGCAGAACATAACAAGTAGCAGAACAATATGTACAATGTTACCCATGTATGTTAAAAACTTAATATATTTTATAGCACATCTACGTATGAAAATGCCTGGAATCAGCTTTAAAATGACACATACCAGATTGTTAATTGTGGTTACTTTTGAAAAGGGGGCTGAATTTTGGAGGAATGTCGTAAGGGGAGAAATTGTGATTTATCTCTATTAAATTTTTTTACAACAAGAATAGATACACAACTATTAACTCAATCGTTAAAATATTTAAATAGGCCTAACAATAGAAATAGTAAATGTGTATTACTCAGATAAAGTAAGTGCTAACTGACGCCATAGAAAAAAACCTAACTTTTGAATAGCTTAACACAACAAAAATTTGTTTCTTGTGCACACAAAATCTGATGTGGGTTGGCAGAGGCTCTCTGTTAATAGGTGACCCAAGGATGCAGGCTGCTTCCATCACGTGGCTCCACACCTCACCATGGGCTCCCCATGTTTGCTGTTGAATGTAAGAGAAAGCATGGAGGTGTCAGACTAGCTCTCATGAGCCTTGACCTGGAGGTGACAAACATGCATCTGCTATGTTTCAGTGATAAGAGTTAGTCACATAACCCTTACTAACTATACGTGGAGTGGGTTCCCAGGGCTAGTGGCATCAGGACCCCAGGCACAGGAAGCCCATAGTCCCAAATTGGGTTTGATGCTCAGTTTCACCTGGCTTCTTTAGGCCTGCTTTTAGTGCTTTGGCCACAGAGTACTTCCTATCACTTGAGAGACATTGTGGAACAGTGAGAAGAGAAATGAATGAATAGACACAAGATCTGCCTCAGGCCGGGAGGAGAGGAAAAGGGTGAGCTCTAGAGGAATTCAGACCAAGGTCTAGTCCCAGCTGTATCACTGACCAGCCACGTGAACTTCAGAATATTGCAAGTTCTCCATCGGCCAATGAGTTTGAAAAGCCCCATCTCACAGCATTGTTAGAAAATATGTAATCTGTGTAAAGCACCTGGCAAAATGACTGGCAAATATTGGGTCTTTAATGAATGGCAGTTTTTACTATGATTATATTAATACCAGAAGAGACTATTCTCTTCTCTGGGAATTCTATTTTATCCAGATGTCAGAAAATATTCAGTGCTTTAAAACAAACAAACAAAACCCCCAAATAAACTACAGTGCTGCTAAACAAATAATAGAAGTAAATTTTCCCCGTTAGAGAATGCTATTCCTCTAATGGACTTCACGAGGATTCAACTCAAAGTTTTCAGAATTTATGTTAAGGACCAGCAATGCCCCTCCCTCCTAGATGCCCTCCGCAACAAAAATGCTATTTATTTTACCACTAATAAAATTTAGCCCTATCTTGGAGTTTTGCCAAATTATATGCAAAATAACCCAATTAATGAAATAGGCTCTGACTCCCCCAGCTCAGGGCAAAGGGTGCCAGCTTAATAGCTTTTTAGCATCTCACCTCAAGGGGGTATCATCCTTATTTCTCAGAAACTCCCTGGAGACCATATGCACAGCACACCTGGTTTGTGCATTGTGTTCAACTGCACTGGGACAAGAGCGTCGTGCATCTTTCCTTTCTACCTTAGGGAGAGATTCCACCTGCTTTACCCACAATCACGAAGTAATTGTTAAGGGCTGTTTCCTATTCTGGGCTTAGTCTCTCAACTATGGGGCTCACCATCTGAGGGTTTGGCCCGTACTCATGATTATCACAGTCTCGTCTACCCCACCTTGGAGCTAACTTAAGGTTACCTCCCAACGAGGGACTTGCAATGTCCCAAACCACAAAGTGCCTTGCTCGACTGAGGGAATTCACACTTGACTGCTCTCATCTGGACCTCCTTCCCGTCCCCCACCATCCTCTCTTTTACTTGTCCTGTACATGTTAGAGTGTACCAAGTCATCTTCCTTATACACTACCAGCTCTTAGACTCTAAAAATCCATGGGCAGCGGAAGGGTCTTCTTTATCTTAGCATCATCACTACCAGCACAGAGCCCTGCAGAGAGCAGATGCTCAGTTAATGGTGGAAATAAACAAGCCACCGATCAAAGAATGTAATTTATTACTATTTACTTTTATCTGCATTCTTGAAATAGATTATAGACAACCAGGTACATATCGTTGAGTTTTACAAAAAGATAGACAAAAGTGAATAATGCAAACAAAAATTGACTATATTTTGCTTTGTTTCCCTCTATTTTAAGACTCCAATTCTGTTTAGTGGGGTTCTTTTACAGATTTCCAATAAAATCTCCATTCCAAAGCCATAAATTTTCTTTTTCTTAAACCCCAAGAAGATTCAAAGATTTTCAAAATGTATTACAGAATATCTAAACTCTTCAAAACCTGATAACAGCAATAAATGTGTGATCTGCATCATTCATAAACACAGACTCTGAATCTAAAAAAAACATTCTACTCAAATAACAGTATTTGAAAGATACTAATGTAAAACAAGAACAAGAAGATATATATTATGATCTCTCTGGCCCCATCTCGGCCTCTCACTACTTAAGAGATTGGAAGCCCTCTTCAATAACAGAATCTGCCTCACACGTCACTAGGGGCAGGAGGAGCTGTCAGATGTGTAGGCCTAGAACATGCACTGGCCTTGGCAGAAGTGCCACGCATGGCTGCGGCTCTGGCTGAAGCTTTTTCTTTCTCATCTCTCAAAGCCTCTTCATAATGGAATGGGAAGACACTAGGGGTGGTATTAATGAGTTGGGCCAAAAACTCCAGGACTTTCATCTTGCTGGTTTCAGCATGGGCTCTTGGACCCCACAGGAACTGATAGCGTGGAGGATCACTGTTGGGTACCTGCTGATACTCCAGGTACCTTTCCTTCACCAGATCTTGGGTGATGAGCTTCCTGACATCCCCAAAGATGAAATGACTCTTCCCATCAAAGACTCCCATCATATTCAGGAATTCCCACATCTCTTTCTCGGAGGCGCAATTGCCACTGAAGAAGATCACACCCAGCAGAGGCATTAGAAGCCCATTCCTGGGAAAGCCCCGGGAACCGCTCAGGCTCCCATCATCGGTGGGATTTAGCTTGCTGACAAGGGTATAGGAGTGATTTCTGGGGTTGACTTCCTTCAAGTCAAGGCCAAAGACCAGCTCCATGTTCCTAGAGGCTCTCTTGAGGATCTCAGGGAATTGCTCTCTGTACCTTTTGTGGACAACCTTCAGCATCTCTGCCTTCATAATGGGCTCTTTCATTTTATACTTGTGCAGCATGAACTGCATCAGCGTTCCGGCCTTCCTGGTTAGAAGATCATGGCGTGAGCTCTCAGTGGAGGTTGAGGCCTGGGAGGAATTTTTTCTTCCCTCACCTTTACCCTTGGCACCTTTACCAGATCTCTTGCGTGAAACACCCACAGCAGCAGTGGGGGTGTGGGGGGCTCCCTGAGGCTTCTGGGGAATGCCAGCAGCAGGGGAGCCAGGAGGAGTAACCCCCAAAACAAGAGAGGAAGTGGAAGGGGACTCTTCCTCTGCTGCAGCGGCCTGAGCACCCTGAAGACCCTGGGTCTCACTTTGGGCCTGGTGGCGTTTCTCACGGGCTCGGAGCTTACTCTTTCGACCCCGAGGCATGATGACTGTGGTCAGAGACAGCAGGCAGGCGTGTGGGCAGGAAGTCAGGTGAAGTGGGCACCTGGAGGAGAGAGGATGAGATCTTGTGAACACCTTTAGCAAGGAGATATCACCTTGGATTTTAAGAAGCCAATTCCGCAGTTTCCCTTGAGAGTCCTAGGAACACATTGGGCTCTTTTTCTTTGTCAGCCTGTCCTCTGGGAACCCAGAGGAGGAAGTTACAGTGTGCCTTAGGCCATCCCTTATTTGGGGCTGACTGGGTCACAGCAAGACCCGGCAGAGTGGACTCCCTCTGTGTTCAAGGGTCCTCTCGGTTTGCATATGGCATCATCATCATCATGTCTATTCTGTGCTGTTCTGATGGTGACACCTCAAAGATCTTTGGGACCCATGAGAAGGAAATAAGGAGGTGTCTTAGTCCACCACTTCTGTGGGGTCTGGAGGCAGTTCTGAGGGTTTTGTGGGGCCCTCTGTCTTGGGATCATTGGCCATCAATCCGCTCATTCAGAGTCCTCATCTTGTCTACATCTAAAGTCTGAAATCCTCCCTTCTGCTGACTGATGCTGCATCTTCAGACCAAGGCTCTCACCTCCCTTAGACCTAATACAAAGAAATGAGGAGGAGTCTCAGCCTGACGACCCTGGGCCAGGATGCCTAGTGCTGAGAGCAGAAACAGGGCCCAACTCTTTGTTGTTCCCTCTATTTGGGGTGAGGTACCTTCTGTCCTCACCCATGATCCATACTTTTACTCCTGGGACGGCCTGGGGCTCCCCTCTCCAGACCTAAGGACATCTCTCCTCATACTAAGGCCCACACCTCCCTGAAACCCAACGGAAGAAGTGAAGATGGCAATATCTGAACACACTGTCTATTCTCCAGAGGTTGAAAGCTGTGGCTGGCAGGCTGAGGCCCAATGATGTGTGGTCCCACTCATGGTCCTCATTCCAGGTCTCCAGTTGGACTCCTGGAAACACCTAAAATTCCTCCCCCTTGCAAATTCATCAGACTAAGAGCATCACTTCTCTGTTACTCCTGAGGAGGAACTGAGGAACACATCTCCCTGACATCTATGCTTGTAGCCTCTCAGGGCTGACACAGAGAGGGACTCTGGTACCTCTGCTGATATGGGGTGGGAGTTCCCTGAAGTCCTCAAGGTTTTCTCTGTGATGTTCTGGCACAACCTGGAAATCCTCTCTCTACTGACGTGTGGCCCCTTGCATCAGATTAAAATTCTCACCTTCCTCAAGCCCTAAGATGAAAGAAAGCATGCTTCACGTCCAGCACCCCCTGTCCTCTATAAGACCCCACTATTCTGGGGTCTTTGGTCTCTAGTCTTTACTCAGGCAACATCTGAGCCTCCCTCATCCCACCTGACTCTGCCAGCTTCACATCAAGGCCCTCAACTCCCCAAGTCCCCAGGGCTGGATGTGAGGAAGGGATACATTTGGCTACCTCTGCCTGGGGTTTCCCAGGGCTAAGAGGGGGTGGAACTTTGTGGACTACCACTCACTACGTTGGTGTTCATCTCAGTCCTCCCTGTCTTGACCTAATGCCTTTCTGCTCATACTAAGGCAATCAACTCCCTGAGACACCCTGAGAAGAAGTGAAATTTTTCTCATCTGGCCACGACTATCCATGGTCTCCTAATGCAACATTCAGGAAGGGATTCTGCGTTACCCTCACTGTTATGAGATGGGTGGTCCCCTCAGTTCTCAGGATCCTCTCCTTGACTCCTGGCACTAGCTGGGAATCCTCAATCTGCTAACCTTAGGCTGTCTACCTCGGTGAAATTCCTCACCTCCCTGAGATGCTCTAGGAAGAAGTGAGATTCTCCATGTCATCATACCCAGATCTCCCAAGTTTTGCAGTAGGAACAGAGCTCTACGTTCTGTTTCTACGTGGGTCACTTCTTTCTGGGAGGGGTCCCCTCATACTCAGTATCACCACCTTGGCTCCTGTTAGGAACCAGATCTTCTTATTCTGAATGGGGGCTGTCTCACTAAACTAAGGGTATTTATGTCCCTGAGACCACACCCAGAGAAAATGAGGGGACACCTCAGCCTGAGAGCTCTAACCCTGGCTTCTCAGTACTGAATGCAAAGGCAAGACTCTGTGTTCCCCTCTGTTCTGGGATAGGTGGCTGCCCCATTCCTCACACAGGATTTGTACCTTGACCTGTCATGGCCTAGGACTCTCCACCTCTGCTGAACTGGCACAGCCAGCCCTTCGCCTTAAACCGAAGCTCTCATCTTCCTAAGACCTTGCAGGCAGGAGTCCGGGGTATCTAAGTCTGCCAGCTCTGGCCTGGGACTCCCAGGAGCAGCAACAGCTGAAGCTCTCTCCACTGTGTAGCATCCCATTTCCTCACTCAGGGTCTTCATCTTGACTCTGCATACTTTCTGGGACTCCACCCTCTGTTGTCTGGAAGCCACACCACTCAGACAAAGATTCTCATATTCCTTGGACCTAAGTTGACAGAGTGAGCCACATCTTGCCAAGGCTCCTTGGGACCTGTGCTTGCTGACAGCAGGGCTGGGACTCTTAGGATCCCACTGTTCTGGAGTCTGTGGCTCTCTCAGGTCTCACAGAGGACTCCAACCTTAGCGCCTGGTAAGATTTATGACCCCTCCATATACTGACCCGAGTCCACAAGTCTCAGACCAAAGCCCTCATCTCTCTGAATCACTAGGAGGGAAGTTGGGGTGCTCCACATCTGGCTACCTTGCCTGGGGCTCCCAAGTTTGAGAGCAGGGCCCAATTTTGAGAAAACATCTGCTCATGAGCACTGAAAGTCCTAATTTTAATCTTTTTAGGGCCAAGACTCTCCCTCTACGAAGGGGGCTGTCCTCTTTAAACTAAGGCCTTCCTCTCCCTGAGGCCTTCAAGGCTGAAATGACACGGCTCCTCAGTCTTATAGCTCTGGCCCAGGGCCTATCAGGGCCGAGTGCACGGGCGGGACTTAGTGCGGCCCCTTTTGCTGTGGGTGAGCCGTGGTCCCCTCAGTCCACATTTAGGGTCCTCAACTTGACCTCAGACCAATTCTGGGAAGTCACCCTCGGCAGACCGGACTACACGCCTCTCAGATGCCACCTCTCAGAGAAGTGGAAGCAAGGGTGAGCCACATCCAGCTGTGGCTGCCCGGGGCCTCCCAGAGCCAACCGCAGGGACGGGACTTAGTGAGGGCCCGCCTGATTGTAGGTGGGTGGGGGTACCTTCAGTCCACGTTTAGGCTCCTCAGCTTGACTGCAGACCAGTCCTGGGAAGTCACACTCTGCAGACTGGATGCCCGGCCTCTCAGATGCACCGCTTCTCAGACACCGTGCCTCTCAGACTCCACCTCTCAGACGTGCTGCTTCTCAGACACCGTGCCTTTCAGAGAAGCGGAAACAAGGGTGAGCCACATCCAGCTGTGGCTGCCCGGGGCCTCCCAGGCAGAAATCATCATGTCGAATGGATACCTGCACTCCCATGTTCATAGCAGCTCTGTTTACAATAGCCAAGACATGGAACCAACCTAAATGTCCACCGATGGATGACTGGATAAGGAAATTGTGGTATATATACACTGGAATACTACTCTGCCATAAAAAATAATGAAATACTCCCATTTGCAGCAACATGGATGAACCTGGAGAAACTTATGTTGAGTGAAATTAGCAAAGCACAGAGGGATAAATACCACATGTGCTCACTCATAAGTGGGAGCTAAGAGAGAAAGAAGGAAAGAAAGACCACAGTAGTGTGTTGGTCTTACAGATGGAGGAAACTATCCTAGGGCTACAAAGTGGAGTGGGGGGAAGGGGGGGAGGGAGGTTGGGGGATAATTGGGCGGGGGACACAGGGTACAAACGTAATTTCTGGTAATGGGTATGTGGCCAGTAGGAATCTGGCCCTCACATCATGGGCACGAGGGGTGACAATGAGCTTTGTATCTCATGAATATTCATAATAAAAATAAATAAATAATAAATAAATAAATTCGACTAATGAGAGGGCCTTAGATTCTTCCCTCTGCTGTGGTGTGACTATCATCCTCAGACCAAGACCTTCATTTCTCTGTTACCCCTGAGTGGGAACTGATGGGCACCTGTGCCTGACGTATCTGCCTGGGGTCTTCCAGGGCTCACAGTAGGGAGAATTCTGTGTGGCCCTCACTGATATGGGGTGGAAGGTCCCCACAGTCCTCAGGGTTCTCACCATGACATCTGGAACAACTTGGAAATCCTTCTCATGCTGACCTGAGGCTGTTCCCTGTGACCTAGTCTCTTACTTCTATGAGATGCCCTGGGAAAACTAAGTGCGAATCATCATGTCCAGGTCTGACAACAGGGGTGGGCCTCTCTGCGGCCCCCTCCTTTCTGGGAGGGGTGCCCTCATCATTACTCAATGTCACAGCCTTAAAACCTGTTAGGGACTGGGTACCTCTGATGAATTGGGCCTATCCCATTAGACCAAGGCCCTCACCTCCCTGAGACTACCTCTGGAAAAAATAAGGGCATCTCAGCCTGTCAGCTCTACCCTGAGCCTCTTATTGCTGGACAGCAGATGTGGGCCTTGAATGTGGCCCTCAAATCCGTTAGTCTTTAGACGGGAAGTGAGGTTACTCCAAATTTGTCTACTCTGCCCGAGACCTCCTAGAGCCCAGTGCAGGGGCACTGCTCAGTGTGGCTCCCTCTTTTGGGTAGAGGTCCGCTCATTAGCCCTCACAGTTCTCACCTTGACTCCAGTTAAGGCCTCGGTCTCCACCATCTGCAGAATGAGGACTAAGTTCTAAGACCAAGGTACTTCCCTCCCTCCCTGACACTTTCCAGGCAGAACTCTCCCAGACAGCTTTCCAGAGGCCTCCCAGTGCCAACCACAGAGGCAGGACTTATGGGGGCCCCTTTGTTATGGATGAGAAGCGATCCCTTCAATCCACACTCAGGGTCCTCACCTTGGTATCTCATGAGAGCTTGGAATTCCTCCCTCTACTGACCTGAGTCCACCAGCCTGCAAACAAAGCCCTCACCTCCCTGAATTTCTAGATAGGAAAGTCAGTACTCCACACACCAGAGCCTCCCAGAACCGAGTGCAGTGGCTCTGCTTTGCTTTGTTACATCCATTAGGGAGAGATTCCCTCATTTAGCCCTCAGGGCCCTCACCTTGACTCTAGTTAGGACCTAGCTCTCCTCCTTATGCAAAATCAGGGGTACTCCGTTAGACAAAGGCCCAGCACTTGCTGAGACTTTTCAGGCACAACTCTGCCGGACAGCTCTCCCGGGACCTCCCAAGGCCGACCGCAGGCGTGAGACTTAGTGCAGCCCCGTTTGTTGTGGGTGAGCGGTGGTCCCCTCAGTCCACGTTCAGGGTCCTCACCTTGACCTCAGACCAGTCCTGGGAAGTCACCCTCGGCGGACCGGACTACAGGACTCTCAGACATGGCCTCTCAGACGGCCCGCCCCTCCGAAAGGCGGAAGCGAGGATGAGCCACATCCGTCCTCCCAGGGCCTCCCAGGGCCTCCCAGACGCCGCGCCTCCCAAACTCCGCGATTCCCAGACACCCCGCCTCTCAGAAAAGCGGAAGCGAGGATGAGCCACATCCGGCCTCCAGGGGAGGCTTGGGTCTTGAATGTTGTGGTTCGGGGGGCTTTGCTGTTGGGGTTGGTGATAGAGTTGTTTGTGGTTTTGTGGATGGCGTTTTATGATGAGGTGGAGGTTGTTATTAGTTTTAAGAGTATGGGTGATTGGGTGATTTATGTGGGGGAGGGGACGGGTTATTTTCATGAGGATTCTAGAGGTGTGGCTGTGTTGTATAGTTATGGGTGCTGATTGGTGGCGGTGGCTGTGTGGTCTTTGTTTATGGGTGTCATTATTATTATTGACGTTACTTGGGGGTGGTGAAATAATTAGTAGTGTAGTCATTAGGATTGTAATGAGGAAAGAAAGGAAGTAAAGTTTGATTAGACCTTTTTGGTTGGAGGTGGTTGTTGCAGCTAGTACTTGGAAGTGGGCAATGTCTTTTGGGACTGTTTCTTCTAGTCAAGCTAGGTCTAGTGTTTGGGAGGCTGTGCTTTGGCTTGCGCTTAGGCTGAGATAAGGTATTGTACGATGGGTAAGGGTTGGGAAGAATCCTAGGAGAGTAGAGAAGTTGTGTGAGGGTGAGGATAGTTTGGGGGTTAGGTTGAGTGAGTTTAGGCATAGTTCTAGTGCTAGGGTGAAGCCTAGAATGGTGATGAGGAGGGTGGATAGTTTATGGCAAAGTGGTATAGTCATTTGGGGAATATTTATTGGGGGCATGCTGTTGGAGATGATAAAGCTAGCAAAGATGCTGCCGATTACCAGACGTTGGGTTGGGTTGGTGAGGTTGGGGTTGTTTTCGTTGATGCTTATTAGGGTTGGGAAGTGGGGTTGTCCTAGTAGTGTAAGAAAAATGGTTCGGGGGCTGACCCCGTGGCACACTCGGGAGAGTGTGGCACTGGGAGCATGAGAGCGCTCCCACCGCGGGTAGGACTGGCTGGTGCGCTCACTGGCTGAGAGCGGTGCGGGCGACACCAAGACAAGGGTTACGATCCCCTTACCGGTCACACACACACACACAAAAAAAAAAAAAAAAGAAAAGAAAAGAAAAATAGTTCCGGTACTTTAGGCGGCTGTGAGGGTGGTGGCAATGAGTATGATTGTGAGGGCTGAGGCGTTAGTATACAGTGTGTTTATGGTCTCGATGATTAGGTCTTTGGAGTAAAAACCTGTTAGGAATGGCATGCCTGTGAGAGCGAGGTTTCCTATGATTAGAGAGGTTGATGTAAGGGGTATAATTTTACGTAGGCCTCCTAGTTTTCCGATGTCTTCTTCGTTGTTTAGGTTGTGGATAATAGAGCCGGAGCATATGAATAGTATGGCCTTGAAAAATGCGTGCATGCAGATGTGGAGGAAAGCTAGATGTGGTTGGTTGATGACAATCGTTACTGTTATTAGGCCTAGTTGGCTTGAGGTAGAGAATGCGATAATTTTTTTGATATCGTTTTGTGTTAAGGTGCAGATCGCTGTGAATAGTGTGGTGAGAGCCCCTAGGCATAGTGTTAGTGTTTGGATTGTTTTGTTGTTTTCTATTAGGGGTAGAATCGGATCAGTAGGAAGATTTCTGCTACGACTCTTGTGCTGGAATGGAGTAGGGCTGAGACAGGTGTGGGACCTTCCATTGCAGAGGCTAGTCATGGGTGCCGGCCGAACTGGGCGGACTTACCTGTTGCAGCGAGGAGGAGGCCTGTTAATGGGAGGGGGCTCGGGTTTGTGTTGAGGATGAATAGTTGTTGGAGGTCTCATGTGTTTGAATATACGAAAAATCACGCTGTAGCTAGGATGAAGCCGATGTCACTGAGACGGTTGTAGAGGATTGCTTGCAGGGCTGCTGTGTTTGCGTCTGTTCAGCCATGTCATCATCTGATTACACGAAAGGATATGATGCCTACTCCTTCTCATCCAATGAAGAGGTGGAATAGGTTGTTGGTGGAGACCAGGATTAGTGTTGCGATAAGGAAGATGAGTAGGTATTTGAAGAACTTATTGATGTTGGGGTCCGATTGCATGTATCATAGAGAGAATTCTATAATGGATCATGTAACGAAGAGGGCTAGTGGGATGAAAATTATAGAGAAGTAGTCCAGTTTGAAGCTAAGGGATAATTTTAGTGTTTGGATGGTGATTCAGTGTCAGTTGGAGGTGATTGTATCCTGTCCAGAGTAAATAAATGTGAGGGCAGGTGTGAGGCTGGTCAAGAAAGCAAGTTGGGTTGAGGTTTTCACGTGGTAGGGGTAGTGCTTGTGCATGTTGGTAAGGGTGGGGATGATGAGAATGACAAGTGAGATTATTGTTAGGGATAGGGGTAGGTTTATTACTTTTACTTGGAGTTGCACCAGATTTTTGGTTCCTAAGGCCAATGGATTGCTTCTATCCTTTAAACGTAAGAAAGCCATAGTTTTAGGTATGGTCATAAGAATTAGCAGTTCTTGGGATCTTTCTTGGTGAATAAGGGGTTTTGAGTCTCTGTTGTCAGGTTCACAGCCTAATGTTTTGTCTGAACTATATTTACAGTAAAGGGGCCCTAGAGCTGTTTTGGGGTTGAGGGACAGTAGTAGAAGCGGGATGATGTGTATGAGTATCAGGGAATTCTCTCGTGTGAGGGATGGTTTGATGCTGTTGATGTGATGTGTGAGAGCACCTCGTTGTGTTGTGATTAGTATAAATAGGGTGTATAGGGCTGTGATTAGTATGTTGAGTCCTATGAGGATAACTGTAATATTTGATCATGAGAATGATGTTATTATTATGAGTAACTCTCCGATTAGGTTGATGGTTGGTGGGAGGGCTAGATTTGTTAGGGAGGCTAGTAATCATCATGTTGCCATTAGGGGGAGGAGTGTTTGCAGTCCGCGGGCCAGGATTATAGTTCGACTGTGGGTGCGTTCGTAGTTGGAGTTTACAAGACAGAAGAGCAGGGATGATGTAAGTCCATGGGCAATTATTAGGGCTGTAGCTCCTGTGAATCCTCAGGGTGTTTGGATTAGGATGGCTATGCTTACTAGGGCCATGTGGCTGACGGATGAATATGCCATGAGGGATTTCAGGTCTGTCTGACATAGGCAGATAGAGCTTGTCATGACCATTCCTCATAGAGAGAGAACGAGGAAGGGTTTAGGTTATGGAGTTTGCTGGGGGGTTTAGAATGATGGTGATTCGTATCATTACCTATCCTCCTAGTTTTAGGAGGATGGCTGCGAGGACTATGGATCTGGCGATAGGGGCTTCTACGTGTGCTTTTGGTAGTCAGAGGTGAAGTCTGTAGAGTGGTATTTTTACTATAAATGCTGTTACGCATGCTGTTCATAGGAGGGTGCCGGATCATGAGGGTGGGGGTGTTTGGGTTCAGTGTTGAAGCAGCAGTAGGTTTAATGAGCCGGTGGAGTTGTGGATGTAGGTCAGTGCCATTAGTAGAGGTACGGAGCCGAAAAGGGTATAGAATAGGAAATAGAGTCCTGCATGTAGTTGTTCTCGTTGGCTGCCCCATCGGGTGATGATGATTAGGGGTGGGATTAGTGTTGCTTCAAATAGGATGTAGAATATGATCAGTTCTGTGGCGGTAAATGTTATGATTAAAAAATTTGTAATGAGGTTAATGTGAGGATATATAGTTTTTTCGAATGAGTGTTTCTTTAGAGAGGTGGTGTTGGCTCGCTATAATTATTAGGGGGAGGAGTCAGGTTGTTAATACCAGAAGTGGGGTTGAGTCGGGGTCTGAGAAGAAGTTTAATGATGTGGTTGTGCTATTTTCATCGTTGTGGTTTAAGAAAAGAAGAGTGATGAGGCTAACTAGTAGGCTGTGGGTTGTTGAGTTGATTCAGATAATATTATTGTTGGAGTACCACGTGGTGGGGATGAGTATGATTGTGGGGATAATAAGTTTTAGCATTGTAGGAGGTTAAGGTTTTGCACGAGGTCTAGGCCCTAAGTGTCAGAGATCATTACTAGAAGTGCTAGGCTTATGGCGGTTTCGCAGCCTGCAAAGATTAGGAGGATGATGGGGAGGATGTAGGATAGGGTGAAGTGTAGGTTTAGGGACAGGACGGTGGCTAGGACGAATAGGGATAATATTAGGCCCTCCAAGCATAATAGGGAGGATGCAAAGTGGGATCGGCATATTAGCAGTCCTACGAGGAATGTAGTGTATGCTAAGATGATGTTAATATAAATTGGAGGCATTTAGTAGTTACGAAATGTCGCAATTTAATGGGTCGAAACCAGTTGTTTTAATTAATCTAACTACCATATTCAGCTCCTTCTAGGCCTTTTTGGGATCATTCACAGGCTAGGCTTAGTGCTAGTGTGAGGATTAGGATAAGTGCCACGGTGAGTATTAGTTTGAGGTTGTTCGTTTGGGTGGCTCACGGGAGGGGTAGTAGTAAGGTAATCTCTAGGTCGAATAGTAGGAATGTGATGGCTACCAAGAAGAATTTTCTGGAGAATGGTAGGCGAGCGGATCCTACTGGGTCCAACCTGCCTTTGTATGGACTTAACTTTTGTGCATAGGTATATGTTTGGGGGAGTCAGAAGCCAAAGCTGATAAGGAGGAGTGCTAGTGTTGTGTTGGTTAAGAGAGTTAATGCTAGGTTGATTATTCTTTTCTGGGTTGTGACCAGATCTTATTGATTGGAAGTCAGCTGTACTAGCTGATACCGAAAGAATAGGATCCTCATCAGTAAATGGAGATGTATAGGAACAGTCAGACTACGTCTACGAAGTGTCAATATCAGGCTGCGGCTTCAAAGCCAAAATGGTGTTTGGATGTGAAGTGGAATTTTAGTTGGCGTAGAAGACAGACGGTGAGGAAGGCGGATCCAATCATTACGTGGAGGCCGTGGAAACCTGTTGCTACGAAGAATGTTGATCCGTTTACGTTGTCGGAAATGGTAAAGGGGGTTACGAGGTTTTCTGAGATTTGGAGGAGTGTGAAGTAAGTGCCCAGGGAGATTGTGATGAAGAGGGCTTGGAGTATATGTTTGCGGTTTCCTTCTATGAGGCTGTGGTGGGCCCAGGTGATGGACACTCCGGAGGCTAGCAGTACTGGTGTGTTGAGTAGTGGAACCTCTATGGGGTTGAGAGGGTTGATGCCTGCTGGTGGTCAGAAAGCCCCTCAGCTAGGGGTTGGGGCTAGGCTTGAGTGGTAAACGGCTGAGGAGAACCCGGTGAAGAAGAAAACTTCGGATGTAATAAAAAGGATTATTCCATATCGTAGTCCTGTTTGGATGATAGTTGTATGGTGGCCTGGGAAGGTGCTTTCTCGTACTACATCTCATCATCATTGGTATATGGTTAGTAGGTTAGTCAGTAGTCCTAGGATTAAGAGGGTGTTGGAATTAAAGTGGAATCATATTGTTAGGCTGGATGTTATGAGAAATGCGGATAGGGCTCCTGTGAGTGGTCAGGGGCTGGGGTTTACTATGTGATAGGCGTGGGTTTGGTGGGTCATTAGGCATAGCTGTGTTGGTAGAGGCTTACTAAGAGGGTAAATACATAAGCTTGGACTAGGGCTACGGTAAGTTTGAGGATGGTGAGTAGGGTGAGGAGGGTGAAAGTAGCTGAGGCTGTCAGGGGGCTCAGAGTTGTTAGTACTAGTGTAGTGTTTCTGATAAGGTGCATAAGCAGGTGGCCAGCTGTGATGTCGGCTGTTAACCGTACGGCTAGGGCTATGGGTTGGATGAAGAGGCTGATGGTTTCGATGGCTACGAGTATTGGGATAAGGGGGTGGGTGTGCCTTGGGGTAGAAGGTGAGCTAGAGATTCTTTTGTTTTGTGGCAAAAACCTAGGATCACCGTTCCGGCTCACAGGGGGATTGTTATGCCTAAGTTTAGGGACAGTTGGGAGGTGAGTGAGAATGAGTGGGGCAGCAGGCCTAGTAGGTTTGTTGAGCCAACCAATAGGATTAGTGAGGTTAGTATTAAGGATCATGATTGTCCTTTGGTGTTGTGGGTTGCCATCAATCGTTTCAGAATAAGTTGGATCAGTCATATTTGTAGAGAGGTTAGGCGATTGTTGATGAGGCAGGAGGGAAGAGGACACATTGCGTTGGGTAGGAGAATGATGAGGGCTACGATAGGTATTCCCATTAGCACGGGGGTGGTAAAAGAGGTGAATAGATTTTCGTTCATTTTTTTCCTCATAGATTTGTGTGTTTTGGTATTTTAGTAATTTTTTCTGCGGGGTTAGAGGGGTAGGTGAATTTTGAGGGTTTTAGTTGAAGTATAATGAAGAGCATTAGGATTATAAATATAATGGAGGTGAATCATGTTGAGGTATCTAGTTGTGGCATCTCATTGTGGGAAGGCCAGTGCTTCCATTCTTTACCTTAAAAGGTTAATGCTATTTAGCTTCACGATGTGCGTGTTGTGTTAAGGTTGATCAGTCTTCAAAGTGTTTGAGTGGGATGAGTTCGAGTAGGATGGGCATGAAGCTGTGGTTTGAGCCGCAGATCTCTGAGCATTGTCCGTAGAATAGGCCTGGTCGCGTTGCTGTTAGGGTTGTTTGGTTTAGACGTCCTGGGATCGCGTCCATTTTTACGCCTAGCGAGGGTGCGGTTCGTGAGTGTAGCACGTCTTTGGATGAGATTAGCATGTGGACTGGGGTTTCTATCGGGAGTACTGTTCGGTTGTCAACTTCTAGGAGTCGGAGCTCCCCTGGTTTTAGGTCGGGGGTGGGAGTTATGTATGAGTCGAAGTTTAGGTCTGTGTAATCTGTATATTCGTAACTTCAGTACCATTGGTGGCCCATGGCTTTGACAGTTAAGAGGGGGTTATTGATTTCATCTGTTATATAGAGGATTCGTAGTGATGGAAGGGCGATGGAAGTTAGGATAACAGCGGGTAAAATAGTCCATATGGTTTCTACCATTTGGGGTGTTATAGTGCTTGTGTGCGTGAGTTTTGTGGTTAATATTAGGGAAATGATAGAAAGGACTAAGGAACTGATTAGGAACACGATTATGAGGGTGTGTTCATGGAATTATAATAGTTCCTCCATGATGGGGGAGGAGGCGTCTTGAAGTCCTAGTTGTAATGGGTGTGCCACAGAGATATAAAGGATTCGGGCCTATAAGTTGACTCTGACGAAGTCACGTAATGTTTTTACTAATATCTCGCTTGTGGGGAAGGTCCTAGGGGCTATGGGGTTGGCTTGAAACCATTCTTTGGGGGTTCGATTCCTTCCTTTCTTGTTGGGTCTTTACGTATACCGGTTCCTCAAATGTGTGGGAAGCAGGGGGGCAGCCGTGTAGTCATTCTAGATTTGTTTTGAGAAGTTCTACCACTGAAACTTCTCGTTTTGAAGTGAAGACTTCTCATGTTATGAAAATTATTAATATAACTGCTGTTAAGGAGATAAATGATCCTATGGATGAGACTGTATTTCACATGGTGTATGCATCTGGGTAGTTGGAGCATCGCCGTGGTATTCGTGATAGGCCTAGGAATTGTTGTGGAAAGAATGTCAGGTTTACACCCACGAATATGACCGTGAAGTGAATTTTAGCTCAAGTGGCATTGAGGGTGTAGCCTGAAAGTAGAGGAAATCAGTGGATGAAGCCTCCTATGATAGCGAATACCGCTCCTATGGAGAATACATAGTGGAAATGCGCTACTAGGTAGTATGTGTCGTGAAGTACAATGTCTAGTGATGAGTTGGCTAGCACAATTCCTGTCAGGCCCCCTATTGTAAATAGGAAGATGAAGCCCAGTGCTCATAATATAGCGGGAGATCATTTGATATCTCCTCCATGCAGTGTGGCTAGTCAGCTGAATACTTTTATGCCTGTGGGAATCGTGATGATTATTGTGGCTGCTGTGAAGTATGCTCGAGTGTCTACATCTATTCCTACTGTAAATATGTGGTGGGCTCAGATGATAAAGCCCAAAAAGCCAATGGATATTATAGCCCAGACCATTCCTATATATATCCGAATGGTTCTTTTTTACCTGAGTAATAGATCACGATGTGTGAGACTATTCGGAAGCCGGGGAGAATGAGGATATAGACTTCGGGGGGTGTAAGGTATCTGTATGCTTTAATTTGTGGTAATGTGAGTTGTTAGATCATTTTGTGATGAAACTTGAGCAATATTTATAAAAATTTACAATGGTCAAACCTTCTTTAACCCAATTTCTGCTTTACTATGTCTTTCCTGTAAGAAACCTTGAATATTTACACAGAAATTCATGTTCAAAGGCATCAATTTCAGTTCTATTAATCATAAGTAATGGGGAACAACTTACTTGAACATTAGGAGGAGAATGGTTATTTATGGCACAAACACCCTTTAGAATTCTATGAAATAGTTTAAAACGTGAGGTGGATCTATATGTGCTGTCACAGAAGGATCCTGCATTCATTTCATTAAGTGACAAGAGCAACATGGCAGAACATAACAAGTAGCAGAACAATATGTACAATGTTACCCATGTATGTTAAAAACTTAATATATTTTATAGCACATCTACGTATGAAAATGCCTGGAATCAGCTTTAAAATGACACATACCAGATTGTTAATTGTGGTTACTTTTGAAAAGGGGGCTGAATTTTGGAGGAATGTCGTAAGGGGAGAAATTGTGATTTATCTCTATTAAATTTTTTTACAACAAGAATAGATACACAACTATTAACTCAATCGTTAAAATATTTAAATAGGCCTAACAATAGAAATAGTAAATGTGTATTACTCAGATAAAGTAAGTGCTAACTGACGCCATAGAAAAAAACCTAACTTTTGAATAGCTTAACACAACAAAAATTTGTTTCTTGTGCACACAAAATCTGATGTGGGTTGGCAGAGGCTCTCTGTTAATAGGTGACCCAAGGATGCAGGCTGCTTCCATCACGTGGCTCCACACCTCACCATGGGCTCCCCATGTTTGCTGTTGAATGTAAGAGAAAGCATGGAGGTGTCAGACTAGCTCTCATGAGCCTTGACCTGGAGGTGACAAACATGCATCTGCTATGTTTCAGTGATAAGAGTTAGTCACATAACCCTTACTAACTATACGTGGAGTGGGTTCCCAGGGCTAGTGGCATCAGGACCCCAGGCACAGGAAGCCCATAGTCCCAAATTGGGTTTGATGCTCAGTTTCACCTGGCTTCTTTAGGCCTGCTTTTAGTGCTTTGGCCACAGAGTACTTCCTATCACTTGAGAGACATTGTGGAACAGTGAGAAGAGAAATGAATGAATAGACACAAGATCTGCCTCAGGCCGGGAGGAGAGGAAAAGGGTGAGCTCTAGAGGAATTCAGACCAAGGTCTAGTCCCAGCTGTATCACTGACCAGCCACGTGAACTTCAGAATATTGCAAGTTCTCCATCGGCCAATGAGTTTGAAAAGCCCCATCTCACAGCATTGTTAGAAAATATGTAATCTGTGTAAAGCACCTGGCAAAATGACTGGCAAATATTGGGTCTTTAATGAATGGCAGTTTTTACTATGATTATATTAATACCAGAAGAGACTATTCTCTTCTCTGGGAATTCTATTTTATCCAGATGTCAGAAAATATTCAGTGCTTTAAAACAAACAAACAAAACCCCCAAATAAACTACAGTGCTGCTAAACAAATAATAGAAGTAAATTTTCCCCGTTAGAGAATGCTATTCCTCTAATGGACTTCACGAGGATTCAACTCAAAGTTTTCAGAATTTATGTTAAGGACCAGCAATGCCCCTCCCTCCTAGATGCCCTCCGCAACAAAAATGCTATTTATTTTACCACTAATAAAATTTAGCCCTATCTTGGAGTTTTGCCAAATTATATGCAAAATAACCCAATTAATGAAATAGGCTCTGACTCCCCCAGCTCAGGGCAAAGGGTGCCAGCTTAATAGCTTTTTAGCATCTCACCTCAAGGGGGTATCATCCTTATTTCTCAGAAACTCCCTGGAGACCATATGCACAGCACACCTGGTTTGTGCATTGTGTTCAACTGCACTGGGACAAGAGCGTCGTGCATCTTTCCTTTCTACCTTAGGGAGAGATTCCACCTGCTTTACCCACAATCACGAAGTAATTGTTAAGGGCTGTTTCCTATTCTGGGCTTAGTCTCTCAACTATGGGGCTCACCGTCTGAGGGTTTGGCCCGTACTCATGATTATCACAGTCTCGTCTACCCCACCTTGGAGCTAACTTAAGGTTACCTCCCAACGAGGGACTTGCAATGTCCCAAACCACAAAGTGCCTTGCTCGACTGAGGGAATTCACACTTGACTGCTCTCATCTGGACCTCCTTCCCGTCCCCCACCATCCTCTCTTTTACTTGTCCTGTACATGTTAGAGTGTACCAAGTCATCTTCCTTATACACTACCAGCTCTTAGACTCTAAAAATCCATGGGCAGCGGAAGGGTCTTCTTTATCTTAGCATCATCACTACCAGCACAGAGCCCTGCAGAGAGCAGATGCTCAGTTAATGGTGGAAATAAACAAGCCACCGATCAAAGAATGTAATTTATTACTATTTACTTTTATCTGCATTCTTGAAATAGATTATAGACAACCAGGTACATATCGTTGAGTTTTACAAAAAGATAGACAAAAGTGAATAATGCAAACAAAAATTGACTATATTTTGCTTTGTTTCCCTCTATTTTAAGACTCCAATTCTGTTTAGTGGGGTTCTTTTACAGATTTCCAATAAAATCTCCATTCCAAAGCCATAAATTTTCTTTTTCTTAAACCCCAAGAAGATTCAAAGATTTTCAAAATGTATTACAGAATATCTAAACTCTTCAAAACCTGATAACAGCAATAAATGTGTGATCTGCATCATTCATAAACACAGACTCTGAATCTAAAAAAAACATTCTACTCAAATAACAGTATTTGAAAGATACTAATGTAAAACAAGAACAAGAAGATATATATTATGATCTCTCTGGCCCCATCTCGGCCTCTCACTACTTAAGAGATTGGAAGCCCTCTTCAATAACAGAATCTGCCTCACACGTCACTAGGGGCAGGAGGAGCTGTCAGATGTGTAGGCCTAGAACATGCACTGGCCTTGGCAGAAGTGCCACGCATGGCTGCGGCTCTGGCTGAAGCTTTTTCTTTCTCATCTCTCAAAGCCTCTTCATAATGGAATGGGAAGACACTAGGGGTGGTATTAATGAGTTGGGCCAAAAACTCCAGGACTTTCATCTTGCTGGTTTCAGCATGGGCTCTTGGACCCCACAGGAACTGATAGCGTGGAGGATCACTGTTGGGTACCTGCTGATACTCCAGGTACCTTTCCTTCACCAGATCTTGGGTGATGAGCTTCCTGACATCCCCAAAGATGAAATGACTCTTCCCATCAAAGACTCCCATCATATTCAGGAATTCCCACATCTCTTTCTCGGAGGCGCAATTGCCACTGAAGAAGATCACACCCAGCAGAGGCATTAGAAGCCCATTCCTGGGAAAGCCCCGGGAACCGCTCAGGCTCCCATCATCGGTGGGATTTAGCTTGCTGACAAGGGTATAGGAGTGATTTCTGGGGTTGACTTCCTTCAAGTCAAGGCCAAAGACCAGCTCCATGTTCCTAGAGGCTCTCTTGAGGATCTCAGGGAATTGCTCTCTGTACCTTTTGTGGACAACCTTCAGCATCTCTGCCTTCATAATGGGCTCTTTCATTTTATACTTGTGCAGCATGAACTGCATCAGCGTTCCGGCCTTCCTGGTTAGAAGATCATGGCGTGAGCTCTCAGTGGAGGTTGAGGCCTGGGAGGAATTTTTTCTTCCCTCACCTTTACCCTTGGCACCTTTACCAGATCTCTTGCGTGAAACACCCACAGCAGCAGTGGGGGTGTGGGGGGCTCCCTGAGGCTTCTGGGGAATGCCAGCAGCAGGGGAGCCAGGAGGAGTAACCCCCAAAACAAGAGAGGAAGTGGAAGGGGACTCTTCCTCTGCTGCAGCGGCCTGAGCACCCTGAAGACCCTGGGTCTCACTTTGGGCCTGGTGGCGTTTCTCACGGGCTCGGAGCTTACTCTTTCGACCCCGAGGCATGATGACTGTGGTCAGAGACAGCAGGCAGGCGTGTGGGCAGGAAGTCAGGTGAAGTGGGCACCTGGAGGAGAGAGGATGAGATCTTGTGAACACCTTTAGCAAGGAGATATCACCTTGGATTTTAAGAAGCCAATTCCGCAGTTTCCCTTGAGAGTACTAGGAACACATTGGGCTCTTTTTCTTTGTCAGCCTGTCCTCTGGGAACCCAGAGGAGGAAGTTACAGTGTGCCTTAGGCCATCCCTTATTTGGGGCTGACTGGGTCACAGCAAGACCCGGCAGAGTGGACTCCCTCTGTGTTCAAGGGTCCTCTCGGTTTGCATATGGCATCATCATCATCATGTCTATTCTGTGCTGTTCTGATGGTGACACCTCAAAGATCTTTGGGACCCATGAGAAGGAAATAAGGAGGTGTCTTAGTCCACCACTTCTGTGGGGTCTGGAGGCAGTTCTGAGAGTTTTGTGGGGCCCTCTGTCTTGGGATCATTGGCCATCAATCCGCTCATTCAGAGTCCTCATCTTGTCTACATCTAAAGTCTGAAATCCTCCCTTCTGCTGACTGATGCTGCATCTTCAGACCAAGGCTCTCACCTCCCTTAGACCTAATACAAAGAAATGAGGAGGAGTCTCAGCCTGATGACCCTGGGCCAGGATGCCAAGTGCTGAGAGCAGAAACAGGGCCCAACTCTTTGTTGTTCCCTCTATTTGGGGTGAGGTACCTTCTGTCCTCACCCATGATCCATACTTTTACTCCTGGGACGGCCTGGGGCTCCCCTCTCCAGACCTAAGGACATCTCTCCTCATACTAAGGCCCACACCTCCCTGAAACCCAACGGAAGAAGTGAAGATGGCAATATCTGAACACACTGTCTATTCTCCAGAGGTTGAAAGCTGTGGCTGGCAGGCTGAGGCCCAATGATGTGTGGTCCCACTCATGGTCCTCATTCCAGGTCTCCAGTTGGACTCCTGGAAACACCTAAAATTCCTCCCCCTTGCAAATTCATCAGACTAAGAGCATCACTTCTCTGTTACTCCTGAGGAGGAACTGAGGAACACATCTCCCTGACATCTATGCTTGTAGCCTCTCAGGGCTGACACAGAGAGGGACTCTGGTACCTCTGCTGATATGGGGTGGGAGTTCCCTGAAGTCCTCAAGGTTTTCTCTGTGATGTTCTGGCACAACCTGGAAATCCTCTCTCTACTGACGTGTGGCCCCTTGCATCAGATTAAAATTCTCACCTTCCTCAAGCCCTAAGATGAAAGAAAGCATGCTTCACGTCCAGCACCCCCTGTCCTCTATAAGACCCCACTATTCTGGGGTCTTTGGTCTCTAGTCTTTACTCAGGCAACATCTGAGCCTCCCTCATCCCACCTGACTCTGCCAGCTTCACATCAAGGCCCTCAACTCCCCAAGTCCCCAGGGCTGGATGTGAGGAAGGGATACATTTGGCTACCTCTGCCTGGGGTTTCCCAGGGCTAAGAGGGGGTGGAACTTTGTGGACGACCACTCACTACGCTGGTGTTCATCTCAGTCCTCCCTGTCTTGACCTAATGCCTTTCTGCTCATACTAAGGCAATCAACTCCCTGAGACACCCTGAGAAGAAGTGAAATTTTTCTCATCTGGCCACGACTATCCATGGTCTCCTAATGCAACATTCAGGAAGGGATTCTGTGTTACCCTCACTGTTATGAGATGGGTGGTCCCCTCAGTTCTCAGGATCCTCTCCTTGACTCCTGGCACTAGCTGGGAATCCTCAATCTGCTAACCTTAGGCTGTCTACCTCGGTGAAATTCCTCACCTCCCTGAGATGCTCTAGGAAGAAGTGAGATTCTCCATGTCATCATACCCAGATCTCCCAAGTTTTGCAGTAGGAACAGAGCTCTACGTTCTGTTTCTACGTGGGTCACTTCTTTCTGGGAGGGGTCCCCTCATACTCAGTATCACCACCTTGGCTCCTGTTAGGAACCAGATCTTCTTATTCTGAATGGGGGCTGTCTCACTAAACTAAGGGTATTTATGTCCCTGAGACCACACCCAGAGAAAATGAGGGGACACCTCAGCCTGAGAGCTCTAACCCTGGCTTCTCAGTACTGAATGCAAAGGCAAGACTCTGTGTTCCCCTCTGTTCTGGGATAGGTGGCTGCCCCTTTCCTCACACAGGATTTGTACCTTGACCTGTCATGGCCTAGGACTCTCCACCTCTGCTGAACTGGCACAGCCAGCCCTTCGCCTTAAACCGAAGCTCTCATCTTCCTAAGACCTTGCAGGCAGGAGTCCGGGGTATCTAAGTCTGCCAGCTCTGGCCTGGGACTCCCAGGAGCAGCAACAGCTGAAGCTCTCTCCACTGTGTAGCATCCCATTTCCTCACTCAGGGTCTTCATCTTGACTCTGCATACCTTCTGGGACTCCACCCTCTGTTGTCTGGAAGCCACACCACTCAGACAAAGATTCTCATATTCCTTGGACCTAAGTTGACAGAGTGAGCCACATCTTGCCAAGGCTCCTTGGGACCTGTGCTTGCTGACAGCAGGGCTGGGACTCTTAGGATCCCACTGTTCTGGAGTCTGTGGCTCTCTCAGGTCTCACAGAGGACTCCAACCTTAGCGCCTGGTAAGATTTATGACCCCTCCATATACTGACCCGAGTCCACAAGTCTCAGACCAAAGCCCTCATCTCTCTGAATCACTAGGAGGGAAGTTGGGGTGCTCCACATCTGGCTACCTTGCCTGGGGCTCCCAAGTTTGAGAGCAGGGCCCAATTTTGAGAAAACATCTGCTCATGAGCACTGAAAGTCCTAATTTTAATCTTTTTAGGGCCAAGACTCTCCCTCTACGAAGGGGGCTGTCCTCTTTAAACTAAGGCCTTCCTCTCCCTGAGGCCTTCAAGGCTGAAATGACACGGCTCCTCAGTCTTATAGCTCTGGCCCAGGGCCTATCAGGGCCGAGTGCACGGGCGGGACTTAGTGCGGCCCCTTTTGCTGTGGGTGAGCCGTGGTCCCCTCAGTCCACATTTAGGGTCCTCAACTTGACCTCAGACCAATTCTGGGAAGTCACCCTCGGCAGACCGGACTACACGCCTCTCAGATGCCACCTCTCAGAGAAGTGGAAGCAAGGGTGAGCCACATCCAGCTGTGGCTGCCCGGGGCCTCCCAGAGCCAACCGCAGGGATGGGACTTAGTGAGGGCCCGCCTGATTGTAGGTGGGTGGGGGTACCTTCAGTCCACGTTTAGGCTCCTCAGCTTGACTGCAGACCAGTCCTGGGAAGTCACACTCTGCAGACTGGATGCCCGGCCTCTCAGATGCACCGCTTCTCAGACACCGTGCCTCTCAGACTCCACCTCTCAGACGTGCTGCTTCTCAGACACCGTGCCTTTCAGAGAAGCGGAAACAAGGGTGAGCCACATCCAGCTGTGGCTGCCCGGGGCCTCCCAGGCAGAAATCATCATGTCGAATGGATACCTGCACTCCCATGTTCATAGCAGCTCTGTTTACAATAGCCAAGACATGGAACCAACCTAAATGTCCACCGATGGATGACTGGATAAGGAAATTGTGGTATATATACACTGGAATACTACTCTGCCATAAAAAATAATGAAATACTCCCATTTGCAGCAACATGGATGAACCTGGAGAAACTTAGGTTGAGTGAAATTAGCAAAGCACAGAGGGATAAATACCACATGTGCTCACTCATAAGTGGGAGCTAAGAGAGAAAGAAGGAAAGAAAGACCACAGTAGTGTGTTGGTCTTACAGATGGAGGAAACTATCCTAGGGCTACAAAGTGGAGTGGGGGGAAGGGGGGGAGGGAGGTTGGGGGATAATTGGGCGGGGGACACAGGGTACAAACGTAATTTCTGGTAATGGGTATGTGGCCAGTAGGAATCTGGCCCTCACATCATGGGCACGAGGGGTGACAATGAGCTTTGTATCTCATGAATATTCATAATAAAAATAAATAAATAATAAATAAATAAATTCGACTAATGAGAGGGCCTTAGATTCTTCCCTCTGCTGTGGTGTGACTATCATCCTCAGACCAAGACCTTCATTTCTCTGTTACCCCTGAGTGGGAACTGATGGGCACCTGTGCCTGACGTATCTGCCTGGGGTCTTCCAGGGCTCACAGTAGGGAGAATTCTGTGTGGCCCTCACTGATATGGGGTGGAAGGTCCCCACAGTCCTCAGGGTTCTCACCATGACATCTGGAACAACTTAGAAATCCTTCTCATGCTGACCTGAGGCTGTTCCCTGTGACCTAGTCTCTTACTTCTATGAGATGCCCTGGGAAAACTAAGTGCGAATCATCATGTCCAGGTCTGACAACAGGGGTGGGCCTCTCTGCGGCCCCCTCCTTTCTGGGAGGGGTGCCCTCATCATTACTCAATGTCACAGCCTTAAAACCTGTTAGGGACTGGGTACCTCTGATGAATTGGGCCTATCCCATTAGACCAAGGCCCTCACCTCCCTGAGACTACCTCTGGAAAAAATAAGGGCATCTCAGCCTGTCAGCTCTACCCTGAGCCTCTTATTGCTGGACAGCAGATGTGGGCCTTGAATGTGGCCCTCAAATCCGTTAGTCTTTAGACGGGAAGTGAGGTTACTCCAAATTTGTCTACTCTGCCCGAGACCTCCTAGAGCCCAGTGCAGGGGCACTGCTCAGTGTGGCTCCCTCTTTTGGGTAGAGGTCCGCTCATTAGCCCTCACAGTTCTCACCTTGACTCCAGTTAAGGCCTCGGTCTCCACCATCTGCAGAATGAGGACTAAGTTCTAAGACCAAGGTACTTCCCTCCCTCCCTGACACTTTCCAGGCAGAACTCTCCCAGACAGCTTTCCTGAGGCCTCCCAGTGCCAACCACAGAGGCAGGACTTATGGGGGCCCCTTTGTTATGGATAAGAGGTGATCCCTTCAATCCACACTCAGGGTCCTCACCTTGGTATCTCATGAGAGCTTGGAATTCCTCCCTCTACTGACCTGAGTCCACCAGCCTGCAAACAAAGCCCTCACCTCCCTGAATTTCTAGATAGGAAAGTCAGTACTCCACACACCAGAGCCTCCCAGAACCGAGTGCAGTGGCTCTGCTTTGCTTTGTTACATCCATTTTGGAGAGATTCCCTCATTTAGCCCTCAGGGCCCTCACCTTGACTCTAGTTAGGACCTAGCTCTCCTCCTTATGCAAAATCAGGGGTACTCCGTTAGATAAAGGCCCAGCAGTTGCTGAGACTTTTCAGGCACAACTCTGCCGGACAGCTCTCCCGGGACCTCCCAAGGCCGACCGCAGGCGTGAGAGTTAGTGCTGCCCCGTTTGTTGTGGGTGAGCGGTGGTCCCCTCAGTCCACGTTCAGGGTCCTCACCTTGACCTCAGACCAGTCCTGGGAAGTCACCCTCGGCGGACCGGACTACGAGACTCTCAGACATGGCCTCTCAGACGCCCCGCCCCTCCGAAAGGCGGAAGCGAGGATGAGCCACATCCGGCCTCCCAGGGCGTCCCAGGGCCTCCCAGACGCCGCGCCTCCCAAACTCCGCGATTCCCAGACACCCCGCCTCTCAGAAAAGCGGAAGCGAGGATGAGCCACATCCGTCCTCCCAGGGCCTCCCAGGGCCTCCCAGACGCCGCGCCTCCCAAACTCCGCGATTCCCAGACACCCCGCCTCTCAGAAAAGCGGAAGCGAGGATGAGCCACATCCGGCCTCCAGGGGAGGCTTGGGTCTTGAATGTTGTGGTTTGGGGGGTCTTTGCTGTTGGGGTTTGTGATAGAGTTGTTTGTGGTTTTGTGGATGGCGTGTTATGATGAGGTGGAGGTTGTTATTAGTTTTAAGAGTATGGGTGATTGGGTGATTTATGTGGGGGAGGGGACGGGTTATTTTCATGAGGATTCTAGAGGTGTGGCTGTGTTGTATAGTTATGGGTGCTGATTGGTGGCGGTGGCTGTGTGGTCTTTGTTTATGGGTGTCATTATTGTTATTGACGTTACTTGGGGGTGGTGAAATAATTAGTAGTGTAGTCATTAGGATTGTAATGAGGAAAGAAAGGAAGTAAAGTTTGATTAGACCTTTTTGGTTGGAGGTGGTTGTTGCAGCTAGTACTTGGAAGTGGGCAATGTCTTTTGGGACTGTTTCTTCTAGTCAAGCTCGGTCTAGTGTTTGGGAGGCTGTGCTTTGGCTTGCGCTTAGGCTGAGATAGGGTATTGTACGATGGGTAAGGGTTGGGAAGAATCCTAGGAGAGTAGAGAAGTTGTGTGAGGGTGAGGATAGTTTGGGGGTTAGGTTGAGTGAGTTTAGGCATAGTTCTAGTGCTAGGGTGAAGCCTAGAATGGTGATGAGGAGGGTGGATAGTTTGAGGCAAAGTGGTATAGTCATTTGGGGAATATTTATTGGGGGCATGCTGTTGGAGAAGATAAAGCTAGCAAAGATGCTGCCGATTACCAGACGTTGGGTTGGGTTGGTGAGGTTGGGATTGTTTTCGTTGATGCTTATTAGGGTTGGGAAGTGGGGTTGTCCTAGTAGTGTAAGAAAAATGGTTCGGGGGCTGACCCCGTGGCACACTCGGGAGAGTGTGGCACTGGGAGCATGAGAGCGCTCCCACCGCGGTTAGGACTGGCTGGTGCGCTCACTGGCTGAGAGCGGTGCGGGTGACACCATGACAAGGGTTACGATCCTCTTACCGGTCACACACACACACAAAAAAAAAAAAAAAAAGAAAAGAAAAGAAAAATAGTTCCGGTACTTTAGGCGGCTGTGAGGGTGGTGGCAATGAGTATGATTGTGAGGGCTGAGGCGTTAGTATACAATGTGTTTATGGTCTCGATGATTAGGTCTTTGGAGTAAAAACCTGTTAGGAATGGCATGCCTGTGAGAGCGAGGTTTCCTATGATTAGAGAGGTTGATGTAAGGGGTATAATTTTATGTAGGCCTCCTAGTTTTCCGATGTCTTCTTCGTTGTTTAGGTTGTGGATAATAGAGCCGGAGCATATGAATAGTATGGCCTTGAAAAATGCGTGCATGCAGATGTGGAGGAAAGCTAGATGTGGTTGGTTGATGACAATCGTTACTGTTATTAGGCCTAGTTGGCTTGAGGTAGAGAATGCGATAATTTTTTTGATATCGTTTTGTGTTAAGGTGCAGATCGCTGTGAATAGTGTGGTGAGAGCCCCTAGGCATAGTGTTAGTGTTTGGATTGTTTTGTTGTTTTCTATTAGGGGTAGAATCGGATCAGTAGGAAGATTTCTGCTACGACTCTTGTGCTGGAATGGAGTAGGGCTGAGACAGGTGTGGGACCTTCCATTGCAGAGGCTAGTCATGGGTGCCGGCCGAACTGGGCGGACTTACCTGTTGCAGCGAGGAGGAGGCCTGTTAATGGGAGGGGGCTCGGGTTTGTGTTGAGGATGAATAGTTGTTGGAGGTCTCATGTGTTTGAATATACGAAAAATCACGCTGTAGCTAGGATGAAGCCGATGTCACTGAGACGGTTGTAGAGGATTGCTTGCAGGGCTGCTGTGTTTGCGTCTGTTCAGCCATGTCATCATCTGATTAGACGAAAGGATATGATGCCTACTCCTCATCCAATGAAGAGGTGGAATAGGTTGTTGGTGGAGACCAGGATTAGTGTTGCGATAAGGAAGATGAGTAGGTATTTGAAGAACTTATTGATGTTGGGGTCCGATTGCATGTATCATAGAGAGAATTCTATAATGGATCATGTAACGAAGAGGGCTAGTGGGATGAAAATTATAGAGAAGTAGTCCAGTTTGAAGCTAAGGGATAATTTTAGTGTTTGGATGGTGATTCAGTGTCAGTTGGAGGTGATTGTATCCTGTCCAGAGTAAATAAATGTGAGGGCAGGTGTGAGGCTGGTCAAGAAAGCAAGTTGGGTTGAGGTTTTCACGTGGTAGGGGTAGTGCTTGTGCGTGTTGGTAAGGGTGGGGATGATGAGAATGACAAGTGAGATTATTGTTAGGGATAGGGGTAGGTTTATTACTTTTACTTGGAGTTGCACCAGATTTTTGGTTCCTAAGGCCAATGGATTGCTTCTATCCTTTAAACGTAAGAAAGCCATAGTTTTAGGTATGGTCATAAGAATTAGCAGTTCTTGGGATCTTTCTTGGTGAATAAGGGGTTTTGAGTCTCTGTTGTCAGGTTCACAGCCTAATGTTTTGTCTGAACTATATTTACAGTAAAGGGGCCCTAGAGCTGTTTTGGGGTTGAGGGACAGGAGTAGAAGCGGGATGATGTGTATGAGTATCAGGGAATTCTCTCGTGTGAGGGATGGTTTGATGCTGTTGATGTGATGTGTGAGAGCACCTCGTTGTGTTGTGATTAGTATAAATAGGGTGTATAGGGCCGTGATTAGTATGTTGAGTCCTATGAGGATAACTGTAATATTTGATCATGAGAATGATGTCATTATTATGAGTAACTCTCCGATTAGGTTGATGGTTGGTGGGAGGGCTAGATTTGTTAGGGAGGCTAGTAATCATCATGTTGCCATTAGGGGGAGGAGTGTTTGCAGTCCGCGGGCCAGGATTATAGTTCGACTGTGGGTGTGTTCGTAGTTGGAGTTTACAAGACAGAAGAGCAGGGATGATGTAAGTCCATGGGCAATTATTAGGGCTGTAGCTCCTGTGAATCCTCAGGGTGTTTGGATTAGGATGGCTATGCTTACTAGGGCCATGTGGCTGACGGATGAATATGCCATGAGGGATTTCAGGTCTGTCTGACGTAGGCAGATAGAGCTTCTCATGACCATTCCTCATAGAGAGAGAACGAGGAAGGGGTAGGTTATGGAGTTTGCTGGGGGATTTAGAATGATGGTGATTCGTATCATTACCTATCCTCCTAGTTTTAGGAGGATGGCTGCGAGGACTATGGATCTGGCGATAGGGGTTTCTACGTGTGCTTTTGGTAGTCAGAGGTGAAGTCTGTAGAGTGGTATTTTTACTATAAATGCTGTTATGCATGCTGTTCATAGGAGGGTGCCGGATCATGAGGGTGGGGGTGTTTGGGTTCAGTGTTGAAGCAGCAGTAGGTTTAATGAGCCGGTGGAGTTGTGGATGTAGGTCAGTGCCATTAGTAGAGGTACGGAGCCGAAAAGGGTATAGAATAGGAAATAGAGTCCTGCATGTAGTTGTTCTCGTTGGCTGCCCCATCGGGTGATGATGATTAGGGGTGGGATTAGTGTTGCTTCAAATAGGATGTAGAATATGATCAGTTCTGTGGCGGTAAATGTTATGATTAAAAAATTTGTAATGAGGTTAATGTGAGGATATGTAGGTTTTTTCGAATGAGTGTTTCTTTAGAGAGGTGGTGTTGGCTCGCTGTAATTATTAGGGGGAGGAGTCAGGTTGTTAATACCAGACGTGGGGTTGAGTGGGCGTCTGAGAAGAAGTTTAATGATGTGGTTGTGCTATTTTCATCGTTGTGGTTTAAGAAAAGAAGAGTGATGAGGCTAACTAGTAGGCTGTGGGTTGTTGAGTTGATTCAGATAATATTATTGTTGGAGTCCCACGTGGTGGGGATGAGTATGATTGTGGGGATAATAAGTTTTAGCATTGTAGGAGGTTAAGGTTTTGCACGAGGTCTAGGCCCTAAGTGTCAGAGATCATTACTAGAAGTGCTAGGCTTATGGCGGTTTCGCAGCCTGCAAAGATTAGGAGGATGATGGGGAGGATGTAGGATAGGGTGAAGTGTAGGTTTAGGGACAGGACGGTGGCTAGGACGAATAGGGATAATATTAGGCCCTCCAAGCATAATAGGGAGGATGCAAAGTGGGATCGGCATATTAGCAGTCCTACGAGGAATGTAGTGTATGCTAAGATGATGTTAATATAAATTGGAGGCATTTAGTAGTTACGAAATGTCGCAATTTAATGGGTCGAAACCAGTTGTTTTAATTAATCTAACTACCATATTCAGCTCCTTCTAGGCCTTTTTGGGATCAGTCACAGGCTAGGCTTAGTGCTAGTGTGAGGATGAGGATAAGTGCCACGGTGAGTATTAGTTTGAGGTTGTTCGTTTGGGTGGCTCACGGGAGGGGTAGTAGTAAGGTAATCTCTAGGTCGAATAGTAGGAATGTGATGGCTACCAAGAAGAATTTTCTGGAGAATGGTAGGCGAGCGGATCCTACTGGGTCCAACCTGCATTTGTATGGACTTAACTTTTGTGCATAGGTATATGTTTGGGGGAGTCAGAAGCCAAAGCTGATAAGGAGGAGTGCTAGTGTTGTGTTGGTTAAGAGAGTTAATGCTAGGTTGATTATTCTTTTCTGGGTTGTGACCAGATCTTATTGATTGGAAGTCAGCTGTACTAGCTGATACCGAAAGAATAGGATCCTCATCAGTAAATGGAGATGTATAGGAACAGTCAGACTACGTCTACGAAGTGTCAATATCAGGCTGCGGCTTCAAAGCCAAAATGGTGTTTGGATGTGAAGTGGAATTTTAGTTGGCGTAGAAGACAGACGGTGAGGAAGGCGGATCCAATCATTACGTGGAGGCCGTGGAAACCTGTTGCTACGAAGAATGTTGATCCGTTTACGTTGTCGGAAATGGTAAAGGGGGTTACGAGGTATTCTGAGATTTGGAGGAGTGTGAAGTAAGTGCCCAGGGAGATTGTGATGAAGAGGGCTTGGAGTATATGTTTGCGGTTTCCTTCTATGAGGCTGTGGTGGGCCCAGGTGATGGACACTCCGGAGGCTAGCAGTACTGGTGTGTTGAGTAGTGGAACCTCTATGGGGTTGAGAGGGTTGATGCCTGCTGGTGGTCAGAAAGCCCCTAAGCTAGGGGTTGGGGCTATGCTTGAGTGGTAAACGGCTGAGGAGAACCCGGTGAAGAAGAAAACTTCGGATGTAATAAAAAGGATTATTCCATATCGTAGTCCTGTTTGGATGATAGTTGTATGGTGGCCTGGGAAGGTGCTTTCTCGTACTACATCTCATCATCATTGGTATATGGTTAGTAGGTTAGTCAGTAGTCCTAGGATTAAGAGGGTGTTGGAATTAAAGTGGAATCATATTGTTAGGCTGGATGTTATGAGAAAGGCGGATAGGGCTCCTGTGAGTGGTCAGGGGCTGGGGTTTACTATGTGATAGGCGTGGGTTTGGTGGGTCATTAGGCATTGCTGTGTTGGTAGAGGCTTACTAAGAGGGTAAATACATAAGCTTGGACTAGGGCTACGGTAAGTTTGAGGATGGTGAGTAGGGTGAGGAGGGTGAAAGTAGCTGAGGCTGTCAGGGGGCTCAGAGTTGTTAGTACTAGTGTAGTGTTTCTGATAAGGTGCATAAGCAGGTGGCCAGCTGTGATGTCGGCTGTTAACCGTACGGCTAGGGCTATGGGTTGGATGAAGAGGCTGATGGTTTCGATGGCTACGAGTATTGGGATAAGGGGGTGGGTGTGCCTTGGGGTAGAAGGTGAGCTAGAGATTCTTTTGTTTTGTGGCAAAAACCTAGGATCACCGTTCCGGCTCACAGGGGGATTGTTATGCCTAAGTTTAGGGACAGTTGTTAGGTGAGTGAGAATGAGTGGGGCAGCAGGCCTAGTAGGTTTGTTGAGCCAACCAATAGGATTAGTGAGGTTAGTATTAAGGATCATGATTGTCCTTTGGTGTTGTGGGTTGCCATCAATCGTTTCAGAATAAGTTGGATCAGTCATATTTGTAGAGAGGTTAGGCGATTGTTGATGAGGCAGGAGGGAAGAGGATACATTGCGTTGGGTAGGAGAATGATGAGGGCTACGATAGGTATTCCCATTAGCACGGGGGTGGTAAAAGAGGTGAATAGATTTTCGTTCATTTTTTTTCTCATAGATTTGTGTGTTTTGGTATTTTAGTAATTTTTTCTGCGGGGTTAGAGGGGTAGGTGAATTTTGAGGGTTTTAGTTGAAGTATAATGAAGAGCATTAGGATTATAAATATAATGGAGGTGAATCATGTTGAGGTATCTAGTTGTGGCATCTCATTGTGGGAAGGCCAGTGCTTCCATTCTTTACCTTAAAAGGTTAATGCTATTTAGCTTCATGATGTGCGTGTTGTGTTAAGGTTGATCAGTCTTCAAAGTGTTTGAGTGGGACGAGTTCGAGTAGGATGGGCATGAAGCTGTGGTTTGAGCCGCAGATCTCTGAGCATTGTCCGTAGAATAGGCCTGGTCGCGTTGCTGTTAGGGTTGTTTGGTTTAGACGTCCTGGGATCGCGTCCATTTTTACGCCTAGCGAGGGTGCGGTTCGTGAGTGTAGCACGTCTTTGGATGAGATTAGCATGTGGACTGGGGTTTCTATCGGGAGTACTGTTCGGTTGTCAACTTCTAGGAGTCGGAGCTCCCCTGGTTTTAGGTCGGGGGTGGGAGTTATGTATGAGTCGAAGTTTAGGTCTGTGTAATCTGTATATTCGTAACTTCAGTACCATTGGTGGCCCATGGCTTTGACAGTTAAGAGGGGGTTATTGATTTCATCTGTTATATAGAGGATTCGTAGTGATGGAAGGGCGATGGAAGTTAGGATAACAGCGGGTAAAATAGTCCATATGGTTTCTACCATTTGGGCGGTTATAGTGCTTGTGTGCGTGAGTTTTGTGGTTAATATTAGGGAAATGATAGAAAGGACTAAGGAACTGATTAGGAACACGATTATGAGGGTGTGTTCATGGAATTATAATAGTTCCTCCATGATGGGGGAGGAGGCGTCTTGAAGTCCTAGTTGTAATGGGTGTGCCACAGAGATATAAAGGATTCGGGCCTATAAGTTGACTCTGACGAAGTCACGTAATGTTTTTACTAATATCTCGCTTGTGGGGAAGGTCCTAGGGGCTATGGGGTTGGCTTGAAACCATTCTTTGGGGGTTCGATTCCTTCCTTTCTTGTTGGGTCTTTACGTATACCGGTTCCTCAAATGTGTGGGAAGCAGGGGGGCAGCCGTGTAGTCATTCTAGATTTGTTTTGAGAAGTTCTACCACTGAAACTTCTCGTTTTGAAGTGAAGACTTCTCATGTTATGAAAATTATTAATATAACTGCTGTTAAGGAGATAAATGATCCTATGGATGAGACTGTATTTCACATGGTGTATGCATCTGGGTAGTTGGAGCATCGCCGTGGTATTCGTGATAGGCCTAGGAATTGTTGTGGAAAGAATGTCAGGTTTACACCCACGAATATGACCGTGAAGTGAATTTTAGCTCAAGTGGCATTGAGGGTGTAGCCTGAAAGTAGAGGAAATCAGTGGATGAAGCCTCCTATGATAGCGAATACCGCTCCTATGGAGAATACATAGTGGAAATGCGCTACTAGGTAGTATGTGTCGTGAAGTACAATGTCTAGTGATGAGTTGGCTAGCACAATTCCTGTCAGGCCCCCTATTGTAAATAGGAAGATGAAGCCCAGTGCTCATAATATAGCGGGAGATCATTTGATATCTCCTCCATGCAGTGTGGCTAGTCAGCTGAATACTTTTATGCCTGTGGGAATCGTGATGATTATTGTGGCTGCTGTGAAGTATGCTCGAGTGTCTACATCTATTCCTACTGTAAATATGTGGTGGGCTCAGATGATAAAGCCCAAAAAGCCCATGGATATTATAGCCCAGACCATTCCTATATATATCCGAATGGTTCTTTTTTACCTGAGTAATAGATCACGATGTGTGAGACTATTCGGAAGCCGGGGAGAATGAGGATATAGACTTCGGGGGGTGTAAGGTATCTGTATGCTTTAATTTGTGGTAATGTGAGTTGTTAGATCATTTTGTGATGAAACTTGAGCAATATTTATAAAAATTTACAATTGTCAAACCTTCTTTAACCCAATTTCTGCTTTACTATGTCTTTCCTGTAAGAAACCATGAACATTTACACAGAAATTCATGTTCAAAGGCATCAATTTCAGTTCTATTAATCATAACTAATGGGGAACAACTTACTTGAACATTAGGAGGAGAATGGTTATTTATGGCACAAACACCCTTTAGAATTCTATGAAATAGTTTAAAACGTGAGGTGGATCTATATGTGCTGTCACAGAAGGATCCTGCATTCATTTCATTAAGTGACAAGAGCAACATGGCAGAACATAACAAGTAGCAGAACAATATGTACAATGTTACCCATGTATGTTAAAAACTTAATATATTTTATAGCACATCTACGTATGAAAATGCCTGGAATCAGCTTTAAAATGACACATACCAGATTGTTAATTGTGGTTACTTTTGAAAAGGGGGCTGAATTTTGGAGGAATGTCGTAAGGGGAGAAATTGTGATTTATCTCTATTAAATTTTTTTACAACAAGAATAGATACACAACTATTAACTCAATCGTTAAAATATTTAAATAGGCCTAACAATAGAAATAGTAAATGTGTATTACTCAGATAAAGTAAGTGCTAACTGACGCCATAGAAAAAAACCTAACTTTTGAATAGCTTAACACAACAAAAATTTGTTTCTTGTGCACACAAAATCTGATGTGGGTTGGCAGAGGCTCTCTGTTAATAGGTGACCCAAGGATGCAGGCTGCTTCCATCACGTGGCTCCACACCTCACCATGGGCTCCCCATGTTTGCTGTTGAATGTAAGAGAAAGCATGGAGGTGTCAGACTAGCTCTCATGAGCCTTGACCTGGAGGTGACAAACATGCATCTGCTATGTTTCAGTGATAAGAGTTAGTCACATAACCCTTACTAACTATACGTGGAGTGGGTTCCCAGGGCTAGTGGCATCAGGACCCCAGGCACAGGAAGCCCATAGTCCCAAATTGGGTTTGATGCTCATTTTCACCTGGCTTCTTTAGGCCTGCTTTTAGTGCTTTGGCCACAGAGTACTTCCTATCACTTGAGAGACATTGTGGAACAGTGAGAAGAGAAATGAATGAATAGACACAAGATCTGCCTCAGGCCGGGAGGAGAGGAAAAGGGTGAGCTCTAGAGGAATTCAGACCAAGGTCTAGTCCCAGCTGTATCACTGACCAGCCACGTGAACTTCAGAATATTGCAAGTTCTCCATCGGCCAATGAGTTTGAAAAGCCCCATCTCACAGCATTGTTAGAAAATATGTAATCTGTGTAAAGCACCTGGCAAAATGACTGGCAAATATTGGGTCTTTAATGAATGGCAGTTTTTACTATGATTATATTAATACCAGAAGAGACTATTCTCTTCTCTGGGAATTCTATTTTATCCAGATGTCAGAAAATATTCAGTGCTTTAAAACAAACAAACAAAACCCCCAAATAAACTACAGTGCTGCTAAACAAATAATAGAAGTAAATTTTCCCCGTTAGAGAATGCTATTCCTCTAATGGACTTCACGAGGATTCAACTCAAAGTTTTCAGAATTTATGTTAAGGACCAGCAATGCCCCTCCCTCCTAGATGCCCTCCGCAACAAAAATGCTCCTATTTATTTTACCACTAATAAAATTTAGCCCTATCTTGGAGTTTTGCCTAATTATATGCAAAATAACCCAATTAATGAAATAGGCTCTGACTCCCCCAGCTCAGGGCAAAGGGTGCCAGCTTAATAGCTTTTTAGCATCTCACCTCAAGGGGGTATCATCCTTATTTCTCAGAAACTCCCTGGAGACCATATGCACAGCACACCTGGTTTGTGCATTGTGTTCAACTGCACTGGGACAAGAGCGTCGTGCATCTTTCCTTTCTACCTTAGGGAGAGATTCCACCTGCTTTACCCACAATCACGAAGTAATTGTTAAGGGCTGTTTCCTATTCTGGGCTTAGTCTCTCAACTATGGGGCTCACCGTCTGAGGGTTTGGCCCGTACTCATGATTATCACAGTCTCGTCTACCCCACCTTGGAGCTAACTTAAGGTTACCTCCCAACGAGGGACTTGCAATGTCCCAAACCACAAAGTGCCTTGCTCGACTGAGGGAATTCACACTTGACTGCTCTCATCTGGACCTCCTTCCCGTCCCCCACCATCCTCTCTTTTACTTGTCCTGTACATGTTAGAGTGTACCAAGTCATCTTCCTTATACACTACCAGCTCTTAGACTCTAAAAATCCATGGGCAGCGGAAGGGTCTTCTTTATCTTAGCATCATCACTACCAGCACAGAGCCCTGCAGAGAGCAGATGCTCAATTAATGATGGAAATAAACAAGCCACTGATCAAAGAATGTAATTTATTACTATTTACTTTTATCTGCATTCTTGAAATAGATTATAGACAACCAGGTACATATCGTTGAGTTTTACAAAAAGATAGACAAAAGTGAATAATGCAAACAAAAATTGACTATATTTTGCTTTGTTTCCCTCTATTTTAAGACTCCAATTCTGTTTAGTGGGGTTCTTTTACAGATTTCCAATAAAATCTCCATTCCAAAGCCATAAATTTTCTTTTTCTTAAACCCCAAGAAGATTCAAAGATTTTCAAAATGTATTACAGAATATCTAAACTCTTCAAAACCTGATAACAGCAATAAATGTGTGATCTGCATCATTCATAAACACAGACTCTGAATCTAAAAAAAACATTCTACTCAAATAACAGTATTTGAAAGATACTAATGTAAAACAAGAACAAGAAGATATATATTATGATCTCTCTGCCCCATCTCGGCCTCTCACTACTTAAGAGATTGGAAGCCCTCTTCAATAACAGAATCTGCCTCACACGTCACTAGGGGCAGGAGGAGCTGTCAGATGTGTAGGCCTAGAACATGCACTGGCCTTGGCAGAAGTGCCACGCATGGCTGCGGCTCTGGCTGAAGCTTTTTCTTTCTCATCTCTCAAAGCCTCTTCATAATGGAGTGGGAAGACACTAGGGGTGGTATTAATGAGTTGGGCCAAAAACTCCAGGACTTTCATCTTGCTGGTTTCAGCATGGGCTCTTGGACCCCACAGGAACTGATAGCGTGGAGGATCACTGTTGGGTACCTGCTGATACTCCAGGTACCTTTCCTTCACCAGATCTTGGGTGATGAGCTTCCTGACATCCCCAAAGATGAAATGACTCTTCCCATCAAAGACTCCCATCATATTCAGGAATTCCCACATCTCTTTCTCGGAGGCGCAATTGCCACTGAAGAAGATCACACCCAGCAGAGGCATTAGAAGCCCATTCCTGGGAAAGCCCCGGGAACCGCTCAGGCTCCCATCATCGGTGGGATTTAGCTTGCTGACAAGGGTATAGGAGTGATTTCTGGGGTTGACTTCCTTCAAGTCAAGGCCAAAGACCAGCTCCATGTTCCTAGAGGCTCTCTTGAGGATCTCAGGGAATTGCTCTCTGTACCTTTTGTGGACAACCTTCAGCATCTCTGCCTTCATAATGGGCTCTTTCATTTTATACTTGTGCAGCATGAACTGCATCAGCGTTCCGGCCTTCCTGGTTAGAAGATCATGGCGTGAGCTCTCAGTGGAGGTTGAGGCCTGGGAGGAATTTTTTCTTCCCTCACCTTTACCCTTGGCACCTTTACCAGATCTCTTGCGTGAAACACCCACAGCAGCAGTGGGGGTGTGGGGGGCTCCCTGAGGCTTCTGGGGAATGCCAGCAGCAGGGGAGCCAGGAGGAGTAACCCCCAAAACAAGAGAGGAAGTGGAAGGGGACTCTTCCTCTGCTGCAGCGGCCTGAGCACCCTGAAGACCCTGGGTCTCACTTTGGGCCTGGTGGCGTTTCTCACGGGCTCGGAGCTTACTCTTTCGACCCCGAGGCATGATGACTGTGGTCAGAGACAGCAGGCAGGCGTGTGGGCAGGAAGTCAGGTGAAGTGGGCACCTGGAGGAGAGAGGATGAGATCTTGTGAACACCTTTAGCAAGGAGATATCACCTTGGATTTTAAGAAGCCAATTCCGCAGTTTCCCTTGAGAGTCCTAGGAACACATTGGGCTCTTTTTCTTTGTCAGCCTGTCCTCTGGGAACCCAGAGGAGGAAGTTACAGTGTGCCTTAGGCCATCCCTTATTTGGGGCTGACTGGGTCACAGCAAGACCCGGCAGAGTGGACTCCCTCTGTGTTCAAGGGTCCTCTCGGTTTGCATATGGCATCATCATCATCATGTCTATTCTGTGCTGTTCTGATGGTGACACCTCAAAGATCTTTGGGACCCATGAGAAGGAAATAAGGAGGTGTCTTAGTCCACCACTTCTGTGGGGTCTGGAGGCAGTTCTGAGAGTTTTGTGGGGCCCTCTGTCTTGGGATCATTGGCCATCAATCCGCTCATTCAGAGTCCTCATCTTGTCTACATCTAAAGTCTGAAATCCTCCCTTCTGCTGACTGATGCTGCATCTTCAGACCAAGGCTCTCACCTCCCTTAGACCTAATACAAAGAAATGAGGAGGAGTCTCAGCCTGACGACCCTGGGCCAGGATGCCTAGTGCTGAGAGCAGAAACAGGGCCCAACTCTTTGTTGTTCCCTCTATTTGGGGTGAGGTACCTTCTGTCCTCACCCATGATCCATACTTTTACTCCTGGGACGGCCTGGGGCTCCCCTCTCCAGACCTAAGGACATCTCTCCTCATACTAAGGCCCACACCTCCCTGAAACCCAACGGAAGAAGTGAAGATGGCAATATCTGAACACACTGTCTATTCTCCAGAGGTTGAAAGCTGTGGCTGGCAGGCTGAGGCCCAATGATGTGTGGTCCCACTCATGGTCCTCATTCCAGGTCTCCAGTTGGACTCCTGGAAACACCTAAAATTCCTCCCCCTTGCAAATTCATCAGACTAAGAGCATCACTTCTCTGTTACTCCTGAGGAGGAACTGAGGAACACATCTCCCTGACATCTATGCTTGTAGCCTCTCAGGGCTGACACAGAGAGGGACTCTGGTACCTCTGCTGATATGGGGTGGGAGTTCCCTGAAGTCCTCAAGGTTTTCTCTGTGATGTTCTGGCACAACCTGGAAATCCTCTCTCTACTGACGTGTGGCCCCTTGCATCAGATTAAAATTCTCACCTTCCTCAAGCCCTAAGATGAAAGAAAGCATGCTTCACGTCCAGCACCCCCTGTCCTCTATAAGACCCCACTATTCTGGGGTCTTTGGTCTCTAGTCTTTACTCAGGCAACATCTGAGCCTCCCTCATCCCACCTGACTCTGCCAGCTTCACATCAAGGCCCTCAACTCCCCAAGTCCCCAGGGCTGGATGTGAGGAAGGGATACATTTGGCTACCTCTGCCTGGGGTTTCCCAGGGCTAAGAGGGGGTGGAACTTTGTGGACTACCACTCACTACGTTGGTGTTCATCTCAGTCCTCCCTGTCTTGACCTAATGCCTTTCTGCTCATACTAAGGCAATCAACTCCCTGAGACACCCTGAGAAGAAGTGAAATTTTTCTCATCTGGCCACGACTATCCATGGTCTCCTAATGCAACATTCAGGAAGGGATTCTGTGTTACCCTCACTGTTATGAGATGGGTGGTCCCCTCAGTTCTCAGGATCCTCTCCTTGACTCCTGGCACTAGCTGGGAATCCTCAATCTGCTAACCTTAGGCTGTCTACCTCGGTGAAATTCCTCACCTCCCTGAGATGCTCTAGGAAGAAGTGAGATTCTCCATGTCATCATACCCAGATCTCCCAAGTTTTGCAGTAGGAACAGAGCTCTACGTTCTGTTTCTACGTGGGTCACTTCTTTCTGGGAGGGGTCCCCTCATACTCAGTATCACCACCTTGGCTCCTGTTAGGAACCAGATCTTCTTATTCTGAATGGGGGCTGTCTCACTAAACTAAGGGTATTTATGTCCCTGAGACCACACCCAGAGAAAATGAGGGGACACCTCAGCCTGAGAGCTCTAACCCTGGCTTCTCAGTACTGAATGCAAAGGCAAGACTCTGTGTTCCCCTCTGTTCTGGGATAGGTGGCTGCCCCATTCCTCACACAGGATTTGTACCTTGACCTGTCATGGCCTAGGACTCTCCACCTCTGCTGAACTGGCACAGCCAGCCCTTCGCCTTAAACCGAAGCTCTCATCTTCCTAAGACCTTGCAGGCAGGAGTCCGGGGTATCTAAGTCTGCCAGCTCTGGCCTGGGACTCCCAGGAGCAGCAACAGCTGAAGCTCTCTCCACTGTGTAGCATCCCATTTCCTCACTCAGGGTCTTCATCTTGACTCTGCATACTTTCTGGGACTCCACCCTCTGTTGTCTGGAAGCCACACCACTCAGACAAAGATTCTCATATTCCTTGGACCTAAGTTGACAGAGTGAGCCACATCTTGCCAAGGCTCCTTGGGACCTGTGCTTGCTGACAGCAGGGCTGGGACTCTTAGGATCCCACTGTTCTGGAGTCTGTGGCTCTCTCAGGTCTCACAGAGGACTCCAACCTTAGCGCCTGGTAAGATTTATGACCCCTCCATATACTGACCCGAGTCCACAAGTCTCAGACCAAAGCCCTCATCTCTCTGAATCACTAGGAGGGAAGTTGGGGTGCTCCACATCTGGCTACCTTGCCTGGGGCTCCCAAGTTTGAGAGCAGGGCCCAATTTTGAGAAAACATCTGCTCATGAGCACTGAAAGTCCTAATTTTAATCTTTTTAGGGCCAAGACTCTCCCTCTACGAAGGGGGCTGTCCTCTTTAAACTAAGGCCTTCCTCTCCCTGAGGCCTTCAAGGCTGAAATGACACGGCTCCTCAGTCTTATAGCTCTGGCCCAGGGCCTATCAGGGCCGAGTGCACGGGCGGGACTTAGTGCGGCCCCTTTTGCTGTGGGTGAGCCGTGGTCCCCTCAGTCCACATTTAGGGTCCTCAACTTGACCTCAGACCAATTCTGGGAAGTCACCCTCGGCAGACCGGACTACACGCCTCTCAGATGCCACCTCTCAGAGAAGTGGAAGCAAGGGTGAGCCACATCCAGCTGTGGCTGCCCGGGGCCTCCCAGAGCCAACCGCAGGGATGGGACTTAGTGAGGGCCCGCCTGATTGTAGGTGGGTGGGGGTACCTTCAGTCCACGTTTAGGCTCCTCAGCTTGACTGCAGACCAGTCCTGGGAAGTCACACTCTGCAGACTGGATGCCCGGCCTCTCAGATGCACCGCTTCTCAGACACCGTGCCTCTCAGACTCCACCTCTCAGACGTGCTGCTTCTCAGACACCGTGCCTTTCAGAGAAGCGGAAACAAGGGTGAGCCACATCCAGCTGTGGCTGCCCGGGGCCTCCCAGGCAGAAATCATCATGTCGAATGGATACCTGCACTCCCATGTTCATAGCAGCTCTGTTTACAATAGCCAAGACATGGAACCAACCTAAATGTCCACCGATGGATGACTGGATAAGGAAATTGTGGTATATATACACTGGAATACTACTCTGCCATAAAAAATAATGAAATACTCCCATTTGCAGCAACATGGATGAACCTGGAGAAACTTATGTTGAGTGAAATTAGCAAAGCACAGAGGGATAAATACCACATGTGCTCACTCATAAGTGGGAGCTAAGAGAGAAAGAAGGAAAGAAAGACCACAGTAGTGTGTTGGTCTTACAGATGGAGGAAACTATCCTTTGGGCTACAAAGTGGAGTGGGGGGAAGGGGGGGAGGGAGGTTGGGGGATAATTGGGCGGGGGACACAGGGTACAAACGTAATTTCTGGTAATGGGTATGTGGCCAGTAGGAATCTGGCCCTCACATCATGGGCACGAGGGGTGACAATGAGCTTTGTATCTCATGAATATTCATAATAAAAATAAATAAATAATAAATAAATAAATTCGACTAATGAGAGGGCCTTAGATTCTTCCCTCTGCTGTGGTGTGACTATCATCCTCAGACCAAGACCTTCATTTCTCTGTTACCCCTGAGTGGGAACTGATGGGCACCTGTGCCTGACGTATCTGCCTGGGGTCTTCCAGGGCTCACAGTAGGGAGAATTCTGTGTGGCCCTCACTGATATGGGGTGGAAGGTCCCCACAGTCCTCAGGGTTCTCACCATGACATCTGGAACAACTTGGAAATCCTTCTCATGCTGACCTGAGGCTGTTCCCTGTGACCTAGTCTCTTACTTCTATGAGATGCCCTGGGAAAACTAAGTGCGAATCATCATGTCCAGGTCTGACAACAGGGGTGGGCCTCTCTGCGGCCCCCTCCTTTCTGGGAGGGGTGCCCTCATCATTACTCAATGTCACAGCCTTAAAACCTGTTAGGGACTGGGTACCTCTGATGAATTGGGCCTATCCCATTAGACCAAGGCCCTCACCTCCCTGAGACTACCTCTGGAAAAAATAAGGGCATCTCAGCCTGTCAGCTCTACCCTGAGCCTCTTATTGCTGGACAGCAGATGTGGGCCTTGAATGTGGCCCTCAAATCCGTTAGTCTTTAGACGGGAAGTGAGGTTACTCCAAATTTGTCTACTCTGCCCGAGACCTCCTAGAGCCCAGTGCAGGGGCACTGCTCAGTGTGGCTCCCTCTTTTGGGTAGAGGTCCGCTCATTAGCCCTCACAGTTCTCACCTTGACTCCAGTTAAGGCCTCGGTCTCCACCATCTGCAGAATGAGGACTAAGTTCTAAGACCAAGGTACTTCCCTCCCTCCCTGACACTTTCCAGGCAGAACTCTCCCAGACAGCTTTCCAGAGGCCTCCCAGTGCCAACCACAGAGGCAGGACTTATGGGGGCCCCTTTGTTATGGATAAGAGGTGATCCCTTCAATCCACACTCAGGGTCCTCACCTTGGTATCTCATGAGAGCTTGGAATTCCTCCCTCTACTGACCTGAGTCCACCAGCCTGCAAACAAAGCCCTCACCTCCCTGAATTTCTAGATAGGAAAGTCAGTACTCCACACACCAGAGCCTCCCAGAACCGAGTGCAGTGGCTCTGCTTTGCTTTGTTACATCCATTAGGGAGAGATTCCCTCATTTAGCCCTCAGGGCCCTCACCTTGACTCTAGTTAGGACCTAGCTCTCCTCCTTATGCAAAATCAGGGGTACTCCGTTAGATAAAGGCCCAGCAGTTGCTGAGACTTTTCAGGCACAACTCTGCCGGACAGCTCTCCCGGGACCTCCCAAGGCCGACCGCAGGCGTGAGACTTAGTGCAGCCCCGTTTGTTGTGGGTGAGCGGTGGTCCCCTCAGTCCACGTTCAGGGTCCTCACCTTGACCTCAGACCAGTCCTGGGAAGTCACCCTCGGCGGACCGGACTACAGGACTCTCAGACATGGCCTCTCAGACGGCCCGCCCCTCCGAAAGGCGGAAGCGAGGATGAGCCAGATCCGGCCTCCCAGGGCCTCCCAGGGCCTCCCAGACGCCGCGCCTCCCAAACTCCGCGATTCCCAGACACCCCGCCTCTCAGAAAAGCGGAAGCGAGGATGAGCCACATCCGGCCTCCAGGGGAGGCTTGGGTCTTGAATGTTGTGGTTTGGGGGGTCTTTGCTGTTGGGGTTGGTGATAGAGTTGTTTGTGGTTTTGTGGATGGCGTGTTATGATGAGGTGGAGGTTGTTATTAGTTTTAAGAGTATGGGTGATTGGGTGATTTATGTGGGGGAGGGGACGGGTTATTTTCATGAGGATTCTAGAGGTGTGGCTGTGTTGTATAGTTATGGGTGCTGATTGGTGGCGGTGGCTGTGTGGTCTTTGTTTATGGGTGTCAATATTGTTATTGACGTTACTTGGGGGTGGTTAAATAATTAGTAGTGTAGTCATTAGGATTGTAATGAGGAAAGAAAGGAAGTAAAGTTTGATTAGACCTTTTTGGTTGGAGGTGGTTGTTGCAGCTAGTACTTGGAAGTGGGCAATGTCTTTTGGGACTGTTTCTTCTAGTCAAGCTAGGTCTAGTGTTTGGGAGGCTGTGCTTTGGCTTGCGCTTAGGCTGAGATAGGGTATTGTACGATGGGTAAGGGTTGGGAAGAATCCTAGGAGAGTAGAGAAGTTGTGTGAGGGTGAGGATAGTTTGGGGGTTAGGTTGAGTGAGTTTAGGCATAGTTCTAGTGCTAGGATGAAGCCTAGAATGGTGATGAGGAGGGTGGATAGTTTGAGGCAAAGTGGTATAGTCATTTGGGGAATATTTATTGGGGGCATGCTGTTGGAGATGATAAAGCTAGCAAAGATGCTGCCGATTACCAGACGTTGGGTTGGGTTGGTGAGGTTGGGGTTGTTTTCGTTGATGCTTATTAGGGTTGGGAAGTGGGGTTGTCCTAGTAGTGTAAGAAAAATGGTTCGGGGGCTGACCCCGTGGCACACTCGGGAGAGTGTGGCACTGGGAGCATGAGAGCGCTCCCACCGCGGGTAGGACTGGCTGGTGCGCTCACTGGCTGAGTGCGGTGCGGGCGACACCAAGACAAGGGTTACGATCCCCTTACTGGTCACACACACACACACACACACACACACACACACACACACACACACACACAAAGAAAAGAAAAGAAAAGAAAAGAAAAATGGTTCCGGTACTGTAGGCGGCTGTGAGGGTGGTGGCAATGAGTATGATTGTGAGGGCTGAGGCGTTGGTATACAATGTGTTTATGGTCTCGAAGATTAGGTCTTTGGAGTAAAAACCTGTTAGGAATGGCATGCCTGTGAGAGCGAGGTTTCCTACGATTAGAGACGTTGATTTAAGGGGTATAGTTTTATGTAGGCCTCCTATTTTTCAGATGTCTTGTTCGTTGTTTAGGTTGTGGATAATAGAGCCGGAGCATATGAATAGTATGGCCTTGAAAAATGCGTGCATGCAGATGTGGGGGAAAGCTAGATGTGGTTGGTTGATGCCAATCGTTACTGTTATTAGGCCTAGTTGGCTTGAGGTAGAGAATGCGATAATTTTTTTGATATCGTTTTGTGTTAAGGTGCAGATCGCTGTGAATAGTGTGGTGAGGGCACCTAGGCATAGCGTTAGTGTTTGGATTGTTTTGTTGTTTTCTATTAGGGGTAGAATCGGATTAGTAGGAAGATTCCTGCTACGACTCTTGTGCTGGAATGGAGTAGGGCTGAGACAGGTGTGGGACCTTCCATTGCAGAGGCTAGTCATGGGTGCCGGCCGAACTGGGCGGACTTACCTGTTGCAGCGAGGAGGAGGCCTGTTAATGGGAGGGGGCTCGGGTTTGTGTTGAGGATGAATAGTTGTTGGAGGTCTCGTGTGTTTGAATATACGAAAAATCACGCTGTAGCTAGGATGAAGCCGATGTCACTGAGACGGTTGTAGAGGATTGCTTGCAGGGCTGCTGTGTTTGCGTCTGTTCAGCCATGTCATCATCTGATTAGACGAAAGGATATGATGCCTACTCCTTCTCATCCAATGAAGAGGTGGAATAGGTTGTTGGTGGAGACCAGGATTAGTGTTGCGATAAGGAAGATGAGTAGGTATTTGAAGAACTTTTTGATGTTGGGGTCCGATTGCATGTATCATAGAGAGAATTCTATAATGGATCATGTAACGAAGAGGGCTAGTGGGATGAAAATTATAGAGAAGTAGTCCAGTTTGAAGCTAAGGGAGAATTTTAGTGCTTGGATGGTGATTCAGTGTCAGTTGGAGGTGATTGTATCCTGTCCAGAGTAAATAAATGTGAGGGCAGGTGTGAGGCTGGTCAAGAAAGCAAGTTGGGTTGAGGTTTTCACGTGGTAGGGGTAGTGCTTGTGCGTGTTGGTAAGGGTGGGGATGATGAGAATGACAAGTGAGATTATTGTTAGGGGTAGGGGTAGGTTTATTACTTTTACTTGGAGTTGCACCAGATTTTTGGTTCCTAAGGCCAATGGATTGCTTCTATCCTTTAAACGTAAGAAAGCCATAGTTTTAGGTATGGTCATAAGAATTAGCAGTTCTTGGGATCTTTCTTGGTGAATAAGGGGTTTTGAGTCTCTGTTGTCAGGTTCACAGCCTAATGTTTTGTCTGAACTATATTTACAGTAAAGGGGCCCTAGAGCTGTTTTGGGGTTGAGGGACAGGAGTAGAAGCGGGATGATGTGTATGAGTATCAGGGAATTCTCTCGTGTGAGGGATGGTTTGATGCTGTTGATGTGATGTGTGAGAGCACCTCGGTGTGTTGTGATTAGTATAAATAGGGTGTATAGGGCCGTGATTAGTATGTTGAGTCCTATGAGGATAACTGTAATATTTGATCATGAGAATGATGTTATTATTATGAGTAAATCTCCGATTAGGTTGATGGTTGGTGGGATGGCTAGATGTGTTAGGGAGGCTAGTAGTCATCATGTTGCCATTAGGGGGAGGAGTGTTTGCAGTCCGTGGGCCAGGATTATAGTTCGACTGTGGGTGCGTTCGTAGTTGGAGTTTACAAGACAGAAGAGCAGGGATGATGTAAGTCCATGGGCAATTATTAGGGCTGTAGCTCCTGTGAATCCTCAGGGTGTTTGGATTAGGATGGCTATGCTTACTAGGGCCATGTGGCTGACGGATGAATATGCTATGAGGGATTTCAGGTCTGTCTGACGTAGGCAGATAGAGCTTGTCATGACCATTCCTCATAGAGAGGGAACGAGGAAGGGGTAGGTTATGGAGTTTGCTGGGGGGTTTCGAATGATGGTGATTCGTATCATTACGTATCCTCCTAGTTTTAGGAGGATGGCTGCGAGGACTATGGATCTGGCGATAGGGACTTCTTCGTGTGCTTTTGGTAGTCAGAGGTGAAGTCTGTAGAGTGGTAATTTTACTATAAATGCTGTTATGCATGCTGTTCATAGGAGGGTGCCGGATCATGAGGGTGGGGGTGTTTGGGTTCAGTGTTGAAGCAGCAGTAGGTTTAATGAGCCGGTGGAGTTGTGGATGTAGGTCAGTGCCATTAGTAGTGGTACGGAGCCGAATAGCATGTAGAATAGGAAATAGAGTCCTGCATGTAGTTGTTCTCGTTGGCTGCCCCATCGGGTGATGATGATTAGGCTTGGGATTAGTGTTGCTTCAAATAGGATGTGGAATATGATCAGTTCTGTGGCACTAAATGTTATGATTAAAAAAATTTGTAATGAGGTTAATGTGAGGATATATAGTTTTTTTCGAATGAGTGTTTCTTTGGAGAGGTGGGGTTGAGTGGGGGTCTGAGAAAAAGTTTAATGATGTGGTTGTGCTATTTTCATCGTTGTGGTTTAAGAAAAGAAGAGTGATGAGGCTAATTAGTAGGCTGTGGGTTGTTGAGTTGATTCAGATAATATTATTGTTGGAGTACCACGTGGTGGGGATGAGTATGATTGTGGGGATAATAAGTTTTAGCATTGTAGGAGGTTAAGGTTTTGCACGAGGTCTAGGCCCTAAGTGTCAGAGATCATTACTAGAAGTGCTAGGCCTATGGCTGTTTCGCAGCCTGCAAAGATTAGGAGGATGATGGGGAGGATGTAGGATAGGGTGAAGTATAGGTTTAGGGACAGGACGGTGGCTAGGACGAATAGGGATAGTATTATGCCCTCCAAGCATAATAGGGAGGATGCAAAGTGGGATCGGTATATTAGCAGTCCTACGGGGAATGTAGTGTATGCTAAGATGATGTTAATATAAATTGGAGGCATTTAGTAGTTACGAAATGTCGCAATTTAATGGGTCGAAACCAGTTGTTTTAAGTAATCTAACTACCATATTCAGCTCCTTCTAGGCCTTTTTGGGATCATTCGTAGGCTAGGCTTAGTGCTAGTGTGAGGATGAGGATAAGTGCCACGGTGAGTATTAGTTTGAGGTTGTTCGTTTGGGTGGCTCACGGGAGGGGTAGTAGTAAGGTAATCTCTAGGTCGAATAGTAGGAATGTGATGGCTACCAAGAAGAATTTTATGGAGAATGGTAGGCGAGCGGATCCTACTGGGTCCAACCTGCATTTGTATGGACTTAACTTTTGTGCATAGGTATATGTTTGGGGGAGTCAGAAGCCAAAGCTGATAAGTAGGAGTGCTAGTGTTGTGTTGGTTAAGAGAGTTAATGCTAGGTTGATTATTCTTTTCTGGGTTGTGACCAGATCTTATTGATTGGAAGTCAGCTGTACTAGCTGATACCGAAAGAATAGGATCCTCATCAGTAAATGGAGATGTATAGGAACAGTCAGACTACATCTACGAAGTGTCAATATCAGGCTGCGGCTCCAAAGCCAAAATGGTGTTTGGATGTGAAGTGGAATTTTAGTTGGCGTAGAAGACAGACGGTGAGGAAGGCGGATCCAATCATTACGTGGAGGCCGTGGAAACCTGTTGCTACGAAGAATGTTGATCCGTTTACGCTGTCGGAAATGGTAAAGGGGGTTTTGAGGTATTCTGAGATTTGGAGGAGTGTGAAGTAAGTGCCCAGGGAGATTGTGATGAAGAGGGCTTGGAGTATATGTTTGCGGTTTCCTTCTATGAGGCTGTGGTGGGCCCAGGTGATGGACACTCCGGAGGCTAGCAGTACTGGTGTGTTGAGTAGTGGAACCTCTATGGGGTTGAGAGGGTTGATGCCTGCTGGTGGTCAGTAAGTCCCTAAGCTAGGGGTTGGGGCTATGCTTGAGTGGTAAACGGCTGAGGAGAACCCGGTGAAGAAGAAAACTTCGGATGTAATAAAAAGGATTATTCCATATCGTAGTCCTGTTTGGATGATAGTTGTATGGTGGCCTGGGAAGGTGCTTTGTCGTACTACATCAAAGTGGAATCATATTGTTAGGCTGGATGTTATGAGAAAGGCGGATAGGGCTCCTGTGAGTGGTCAGGGGCTGGGGTTTACTATGTGATAGGCGTGGGTTTGGTGGGTCATTAGGCATTGCTGTGTTGCTAGAGGCTTACTAAGAGGGTAAATATATAAGCTTGGACTAGGGCTATGGTAACTTGAAGGATGGTGAGTAGGGTGAGGAGGGTGAAAGTAGCTGAGGCTGTCAGGGGGCTCAGAGTTGTTAGTACTAGTGTAGTGTTTCTGATAAGGTGCATAAGCAGGTGGCCAGCTGTGATGTCGGCTGTTAACCGTACGGCTAGGGCTATGGGTTGGATGAAGAGGCTGATGGTTTCGATGGCTACGAGTATTGGGATAAGGGGGGGTGGGTGTGCCTTGGGGTAGAAGGTGAGCTAGAGATTCTTTTGTTTTGTGGCAAAAACCTAGGATCGCCGTTCCAGCTCACAGGGGGATTGTTATGCCTAAGTTTAGGGACAGTTGGGAGGTGAGTGAGAATGAGTGGGGCAGCAGGCCTAGTAGGTTTGTTGAGCCAACAAATAGGATTAGTGAGGTTAGTATTAAGGATCATGATTGTCCTTTGGTGTTGTGGATTGCCATCAATCGTTTCAGAATAAGTTGAATTAGTCATATTTGTAGAGAGGTTAGGCGATTGTTGATGAGGCAGGAGGGAAGAGGATACATTGCGTTGGGTAGGAGAATAATGAGGGCTACGATAGGTATTCCCATTAGCACGGGGGTGGTAAAAGAGGTGAATAGATTTCCGTTCATTTTTTTTCTCATAGATTTGTGTGTTTTAGTATTTTAGTAATTTTTTCTGCGGGGTTAGAGGGGTAGGTGAATTTTGAGGGTTTTAGTTGAAGTATAATGAAGAGCATTAGGATTATAAATATAATGGAGGTGAATCATGTTGAGGTATCTAGTTGTGGCATCTCATTGTGGGAAGGCCAGTGCTTCCATTCTTTACCTTAAAAGGTTAATGCTATTTAGCTTCACGATGTGCGTGTTGTGTTAAGGTTGATCAGTCTTCAAAGTGTTTGAGTGGGACGAGTTCGAGTAGGATGGGCATGAAGCTGTGGTTTGAGCCGCAGATCTCTGAGCATTGTCCGTAGAATAGGCCTGGTCGCGTTGCTGTTAGGGTTGTTTGGTTTAGACGTCCTGGGATCGCGTCCATTTTTACGCCTAGCGAGGGTGCGGTTCGTGAGTGTAGCACGTCTTTGGATGAGATTAGCATGTGGACTGGGGTTTCTATCGGGAGTACTGTTCGGTTGTCAACTTCTAGGAGTCGGAGCTCCCCTGGTTTTAGGTCGGGGGTGGGAGTTATGTATGAGTCGAAGTTTAGGTCTGTGTAATCTGTATATTCGTAACTTCAGTACCATTGGTGGCCCATGGCTTTGACAGTTAAGAGGGGGTTATTGATTTCATCTGTTATATAGAGGATTCGTAGTGATGGAAGGACGAGGGAAGTTAGGATAACAGCGGGTAAAATAGTCCATATGGTTTCTACCATTTGGGCGGTTATAGTGCTTGTGTGCGTGAGTTTTGTGGTTAATATTAGGGAAATGATATAAAGGACTAAGGAACTGATTAGGAACAGGATTATGAGGGTGTGTTCATGGAATTATAATAGTTCCTCCATGATGGGGGAGGAGGCGTCTTGAAGTCCTAGTTGTAATGGGTGTGCCACAGAGATATAAAGGATTCGGGCCTATAAGTTGACTCTGACGAAGTCACGTAATGTTTTTACTAATATCTCGCTTGTGGGGAAGGTCCTAGGGGCTATGGGGTTGGCTTGAAACCATTCTTTGGGGGTTCGATTCCTTCCTTTCTTGTTGGGTCTTTACGTATACCTGTTCCTCAAATGTGTGGGAAGCAGGGGGGCAGCCGTGTAGTCATTCTAGATTTGTTTTGAGAAGTTCTACCACTGAAACTTCTCGTTTTGAAGTGAAGACTTCTCATGTTATGAAAATTATTAATATAACCGCTGTTAAGGAGATAAATGATCCTATGGATGAGACTGTATTTCACATGGTGTATGCATCTGGGTAGTTGGAGCATCGCCGTGGTATTCGTGATAGGCCTAGGAATTGTTGTGGAAAGAATGTCAGGTTTACACCCACGAATATGACCGTGAAGTGAATTTTAGCTCAAGTGGCATTGAGGGTGTAGCCTGAAAGTAGAGGAAATCAGTGGATGAAGCCTCCTATGATAGCGAATACCGCTCCTATGGAGAATACATAGTGGAAATGCGCTACTAGGTAGTATGTGTCGTGAAGTACAATGTCTAGTGATGAGTTGGCTAGCACAATTCCTGTCAGGCCCCCTATTGTAAATAGGAAGATGAAGCCCAGTGCTCATAATATAGCGGGAGATCATTTGATATCTCCTCCATGCAGTGTGGCTAGTCAGCTGAATACTTTTATGCCTGTGGGAATCGTGATGATTATTGTGGCTGCTGTGAAGTATGCTCGAGTGTCTACATCTATTCCTACTGTAAATATGTGGTGGGCTCAGATGATAAAGCCCGAAAAGCCAATGGATATTATAGCCCAGACCATTCCTATATATATCCGAATGGCTCTTTTTTACCTAGTAATAGATCATGATGTGTGAGACTATTCGGAAGCCGGGGAGAATGAGGATATAGACTTCGGGGGGTGTAAGGTATCTGTATGCTTTAATTTGTGGTAATGTGAGTTGTTAGATCATTTTGTGATGAAACTTTAGCAATATTTATCAAAATTTACAATTGTCAGACCTTCTTTAACCCAATTTCTGCTTTACTATGTCTTTCCTGTAAGAAACCATGAACATTTATACAGAAATTCATGTTCAAAGGCATCAATTTCAGTTCTATTAATCATAAGTAATGGGGAACAACTTACTTGAACATTAGGAGGAGAATGGTTATTTATGGCACAAACACCCTTTAGAATTCTATGAAATAGTTTAAAACGTGAGGTGGATCTATATGTGCTGTCACAGAAGGATCCTGCATTCATTTCATTAAGTGACAAGAGCAACATGGCAGAACATAACAAGTAGCAGAACAATATGTACAATGTTACCCATGTATGTTAAAAACTTAATATATTTTATAGCACATCTACGTATGAAAATGCCTGGAATCAGCTTTAAAATGACACATACCAGATTGTTAATTGTGGTTACTTTTGAAAAGGGGGCTGAATTTTGGAGGAATGTCGTAAGGGGAGAAATTGTGATTTATCTCTATTAAATTTTTTTACAACAAGAATAGATACACAACTATTAACTCAATCATTAAAATATTTAAATAGGCCTAACAATAGAAATAGTAAAGTAAGTGCTAACTGACGCCATAGAAAAAAACCTAACTTTTGAATAGCTTAACACAACAAAAATTTGTTTCTTGTGCACACAAAATCTGATGTGGGTTGGCAGAGGCTCTCTGTTAATAGGTGACCCAAGGATGCAGGCTGCTTCCATCACGTGGCTCCACACCTCACCATGGGCTCCCCATGTTTGCTGTTGAATGTAAGAGAAAGCATGGAGGTGTCAGACTAGCTCTCATGAGCCTTGACCTGGAGGTGACAAACATGCATCTGCTATGTTTCAGTGATAAGAGTTAGTCACATAACCCTTACTAACTATACGTGGAGTGGGTTCCCAGGGCTAGTGGCATCAGGACCCCAGGCACAGGAAGCCCATAGTCCCAAATTGGGTTTGATGCTCATTTTCACCTGGCTTCTTTAGGCCTGCTTTTAGTGCTTTGGCCACAGAGTACTTCCTATCACTTGAGAGACATTGTGGAACAGTGAGAAGAGAAATGAATGAATAGACACAAGATCTGCCTCAGGCCGGGAGGAGAGGAAAAGGGTGAGCTCTAGAGGAATTCAGACCAAGATCTAGTCCCAGCTGTGTCACTTACCAGCCACGTGAACTTCAGAATATTGCAAGTTCTCCATCTGCCAATGAGTTTGAAAAGCCCCATCTCACAGCATTGTTAGAAAATATGTAATCTGTGTAAAGCACCTGGAAAATGACTGGCAAATATTGGGTCTTTAATGAATGGCAGTTTTTACTATGATTATATTAATACCAGAAGAGACTATTCTCTTCTCTGGGAATTCTATTTTATCCAGATGTCAGAAAATATTCAGTGCTTTAAAAGAAACAAACAAAACCCCCAAATAAACTATAGTGCTGCTAAACAAATAATGGAAGTAAATTTTCCCCATTAGAGAATGCTATTCCTCTAATGGGCTTCACGAGGATTCAACTCAAAGTTTGCAGAATTTATGTTAAGGACCAGCAATGCGCCTCTCTCCTAGATGCCCTCCGCAACAAAAGTGCTCCTATTTATTTTACCACTAATAAAATTTAGCCCTATCTTGGAGTTTTGCCAAATTATATGCAAAATAACCCAATTAATGAAATAGGCTCTGACTCCCCCAGCTCAGGGCAAAGAGTGCCAGCTTAATAGCTTTTTAGCATCTCACCTCAAGGGGGTATCATCCTTATTTCTCAGAAACTCCCTGGAGACCATATGCACAGCACACCTGGTTTGTGCATTGTGTTCAACTGCACTGGGACAAGAGCGTCGTGCATCTTTCCTTTCTACCTTAGGGAGAGATTCCACCTGCTTTACCCACAATCAGGAAGTAATTGTTAAGGGCTGTTTCCTATTCTGGGCTTAGTCTCTCAACTATGGGGCTCACCGTCTGAGGGTTTGGCCCTTACTCATGATTATCGCAGTCACATCTACCCCACCATGGAGCTAACTTAAGGTTACCTCCCAACGAGGGACTTGCAATGTCCCAAACCACAAAGTGCCTTGCTCGACTGAGGGAATTCACACTTGACTGCTCTCATCTGGACCTCCTTCCCGTCCCCCACCATCCTCACTCTTTTACTTGTCCTGTACATGTTAGAGTGTACCAAGTCATCTTCCTTATACACTACCAGCTCATAGACTCTAAAAATCCATGGGCAGCGGAAGGGTCTTCTTTATCTTAGCATCATCACTACCAGCACAGAGCCCTGCAGAGAGCAGATGCTCAATTAATGATGGAAATAAAGAAGCCACTGATCGAAGAATGGAGTTTATTACTATTTAATTTTATCTGCATTCTTGAAATAGATTATAGACAACCAGGTACATATCGTTGAGTTTTACTAAAAGATAGACAAAAGTGAATAATGCACACAAAAAATTGACTATATTTTGCTTTGTTTCCCTCTATTTTAAGACTCTAATTATGTTTAGTGGGGTTCTTTTACAGATTTCCAATAAAATCTCCATTCCAAAGCAATAAATTTTCTTTTTCTTAAACCCCAAGAAGATTCAAAGATTTTCAAAATGTATTACAGAATATCTAAACTCTTCAAAACCTGATAACAGCAATAAATGTGTGATCTGCATCATTCATAAACACAGACTCTGAATCTAAAAAAAACATTCTACTCAAATAACAGTATTTGAAAGATACTAATGTAAAACAAGAACAAGAAGATATATATTACGATCTCTCTGGCCCCATCTCGGCCTCTCACTACTTAAGAGATTGGAAGCCCTCTTCAATAACAGAATCTGCCTCACACGTCACTAGGGGCAGGAGGAGCTGTCAGATGTGTAGGCCTAGAACATGCACTGGCCTTGGCAGAAGTGCCACGCATGGCTGCGGCTCTGGCTGAAGCTTTTTCTTTCTCATCTCTCAAAGCCTCTTCATAATGGAATGGGAAGACACTAGGGGTGGTATTAATGAGTTGGGCCAAAAACTCCAGGACTTTCATCTTGCTGGTTTCAGCATGGGCTCTTGGACCCCACAGGAACTGATAGCGTGGAGGATCACTGTTGGGTACCTGCTGATACTCCAGGTACCTTTCCTTCACCAGATCTTGGGTGATGAGCTTCCTGACATCCCCAAAGATGAAATGACTCTTCCCATCAAAGACTCCCATCATATTCAGGAATTCCCACATCTCTTTCTCGGAGGCGCAATTGCCACTGAAGAAGATCACACCCAGCAGAGGCATTAGAAGCCCATTCCTGGGAAAGCCCCGGGAACCGCTCAGGCTCCCATCATCAGTGGGATTTAGCTTGCTGACAAGGGTATAGGAGTGATTTCTGGGGTTGACTTCCTTCAAGTCAAGGCCAAAGACCATCTCCATGTGCGTAGAGGCTCTCTTGAGGATCTCAGGTAATTGCTCTCTGTACCTTTTGTGGACAACCTTTAGCATCTCTGCCTTCATAATGGGCTCTTTCATTTTATACTTGTGCAGCATGAACTGCATCAGCGTTCCTGCCTTCCTGGTTAGAAGATCATGGCGTGAGCTCTCAGTGGAGGTTGAGGCCTGGGAGGAATTTTTTCTTCCCTCACCTTTACCCTTGGCACCTTTACCAGATCTCTTGCGTGAAACACCCACAGCAGCAGTGGGGGTGTGGGGGGCTCCCTGAGGCTTCTGGGGAATGCCAGCAGCAGGGGAGCCAGGAGGAGTAACCCCCAAAACAAGAGAGGAAGTGGAAGGGGACTCTTCCTCTGCTGCAGCGGCCTGAGCACCCTGAAGACCCTGGGTCTCACTTTGGGCCTGGTGGCGTTTCTCACGGGCTCGGAGCTTACTCTTTCGACCCCGAGGCATGATGACTGTGGTCAGAGACAGCAGGCAGGCGTGTGGGCAGGAAGTCAGGTGAAGTGGGCACCTGGAGGAGAGAGGATGAGATCTTGTGAACACCTTTAGCAAGGAGATATCACCTTGGATTTTAAGAAGCCAATTCCGCAGTTTCCCTTGAGAGTACTAGGAACACATTGGGCTCTTTTTCTTTGTCAGCCTGTCCTCTGGGAACCCAGAGGAGGAAGTTACAGTGTGCCTTAGGCCATCCCTTATTTGGGGCTGACTGGGTCACAGCAAGACCCGGCAGAGTGGACTCCCTCTGTGTTCAAGGGTCCTCTCGGTTTGCATATGGCATCATCATCATCATGTCTATTCTGTGCTGTTCTGATGGTGACACCTCAAAGATCTTTGGGACCCATGAGAAGGAAATAAGGAGGTGTCTTAGTCCACCACTTCTGTGGGGTCTGGAGGCAGTTCTGAGAGTTTTGTGGGGCCCTCTGTCTTGGGATCATTGGCCATCAATCCGCTCATTCAGAGTCCTCATCTTGTCTACATCTAAAGTCTGAAATCCTCCCTTCTGCTGACTGATGCTGCATCTTCAGACCAAGGCTCTCACCTCCCTTAGACCTAATACAAAGAAATGAGGAGGAGTCTCAGCCTGACGACCCTGGGCCAGGATGCCTAGTGCTGAGAGCAGAAACAGGGCCCAACTCTTTGTTGTTCCCTCTATTTGGGGTGAGGTACCTTCTGTCCTCACCCATGATCCATACTTTTACTCCTGGGACGGCCTGGGGCTCCCCTCTCCAGACCTAAGGACATCTCTCCTCATACTAAGGCCCACACCTCCCTGAAACCCAACGGAAGAAGTGAAGATGGCAATATCTGAACACACTGTCTATTCTCCAGAGGTTGAAAGCTGTGGCTGGCAGGCTGAGGCCCAATGATGTGTGGTCCCACTCATGGTCCTCATTCCAGGTCTCCAGTTGGACTCCTGGAAACACCTAAAATTCCTCCCCCTTGCAAATTCATCAGACTAAGAGCATCACTTCTCTGTTACTCCTGAGGAGGAACTGAGGAACACATCTCCCTGACATCTATGCTTGTAGCCTCTCAGGGCTGACACAGAGAGGGACTCTGGTACCTCTGCTGATATGGGGTGGGAGTTCCCTGAAGTCCTCAAGGTTTTCTCTGTGATGTTCTGGCACAACCTGGAAATCCTCTCTCTACTGACGTGTGGCCCCTTGCATCAGATTAAAATTCTCACCTTCCTCAAACCCTAAGATGAAAGAAAGCATGCTTCACGTCCAGCACCCCCTGTCCTCTATAAGACCCCACTATTCTGGGGTCTTTGGTCTCTAGTCTTTACTCAGGCAACATCTGAGCCTCCCTCATCCCACCTGACTCTGCCAGCTTCACATCAAGGCCCTCAACTCCCCAAGTCCCCAGGGCTGGATGTGAGGAAGGGATACATTTGGCTACCTCTGCCTGGGGTTTCCCAGGGCTAAGAGGGGGTGGAACTTTGTGGACTACCACTCACTACGTTGGTGTTCATCTCAGTCCTCCCTGTCTTGACCTAATGCCTTTCTGCTCATACTAAGGCAATCAACTCCCTGAGACACCCTGAGAAGAAGTGAAATTTTTCTCATCTGGCCACGACTATCCATGGTCTCCTAATGCAACATTCAGGAAGGGATTCTGCGTTACCCTCACTGTTATGAGATGGGTGGTCCCCTCAGTTCTCAGGATCCTCTCCTTGACTCCTGGCACTAGCTGGGAATCCTCAATCTGCTAACCTTAGGCTGTCTACCTCGGTGAAATTCCTCACCTCCCTGAGATGCTCTAGGAAGAAGTGAGATTCTCCATGTCATCATACCCAGATCTCCCAAGTTTTGCAGTAGGAACAGAGCTCTACGTTCTGTTTCTACGTGGGTCACTTCTTTCTGGGAGGGGTCCCCTCATACTCAGTATCACCACCTTGGCTCCTGTTAGGAACCAGATCTTCTTATTCTGAATGGGGGCTGTCTCACTAAACTAAGGGTATTTATGTCCCTGAGACCACACCCAGAGAAAATGAGGGGACACCTCAGCCTGAGAGCTCTAACCCTGGCTTCTCAGTACTGAATGCAAAGGCAAGACTCTGTGTTCCCCTCTGTTCTGGGATAGGTGGCTGCCCCATTCCTCACACAGGATTTGTACCTTGACCTGTCATGGCCTAGGACTCTCCACCTCTGCTGAACTGGCACAGCCAGCCCTTCGCCTTAAACCGAAGCTCTCATCTTCCTAAGACCTCGCAGGCAGGAGTCCGGGGTATCTAAGTCTGCCAGCTCTGGCCTGGGACTCCCAGGAGCAGCAACAGCTGAAGCTCTCTCCACTGTGTAGCATCCCATTTCCTCACTCAGGGTCTTCATCTTGACTCTGCATACTTTCTGGGACTCCACCCTCTGTTGTCTGGAAGCCACACCACTCAGACAAAGATTCTCATATTCCTTGGACCTAAGTTGACAGAGTGAGCCACATCTTGCCAAGGCTCCTTGGGACCTGTGCTTGCTGACAGCAGGGCTGGGACTCTTAGGATCCCACTGTTCTGGAGTCTGTGGCTCTCTCAGGTCTCACAGAGGACTCCAACCTTAGCGCCTGGTAAGATTTATGACCCCTCCATATACTGACCCGAGTCCACAAGTCTCAGACCAAAGCCCTCATCTCTCTGAATCACTAGGAGGGAAGTTGGGGTGCTCCACATCTGGCTACCTTGCCTGGGGCTCCCAAGTTTGAGAGCAGGGCCCAATTTTGAGAAAACATCTGCTCATGAGCACTGAAAGTCCTAATTTTAATCTTTTTAGGGCCAAGACTCTCCCTCTACGAAGGGGGCTGTCCTCTTTAAACTAAGGCCTTCCTCTCCCTGAGGCCTTCAAGGCTGAAATGACACGGCTCCTCAGTCTTATAGCTCTGGCCCAGGGCCTATCAGGGCCGAGTGCACGGGCGGGACTTAGTGCGGCCCCTTTTGCTGTGGGTGAGCCGTGGTCCCCTCAGTCCACATTTAGGGTCCTCAACTTGACCTCAGACCAATTCTGGGAAGTCACCCTCGGCAGACCGGACTACACGCCTCTCAGATGCCACCTCTCAGAGAAGTGGAAGCAAGGGTGAGCCACATCCAGCTGTGGCTGCCCGGGGCCTCCCAGAGCCAACCGCAGGGACGGGACTTAGTGAGGGCCCGCCTGATTGTAGGTGGGTGGGGGTACCTTCAGTCCACGTTTAGGCTCCTCAGCTTGACTGCAGACCAGTCCTGGGAAGTCACACTCTGCAGACTGGATGCCCGGCCTCTCAGATGCACCGCTTCTCAGACACCGTGCCTCTCAGACTCCACCTCTCAGACGTGCTGCTTCTCAGACACCGTGCCTTTCAGAGAAGCGGAAACAAGGGTGAGCCACATCCAGCTGTGGCTGCCCGGGGCCTCCCAGGCAGAAATCATCATGTCGAATGGATACCTGCACTCCCATGTTCATAGCAGCTCTGTTTACAATAGCCAAGACATGGAACCAACCTAAATGTCCACCGATGGATGACTGGATAAGGAAATTGTGGTATATATACACTGGAATACTACTCTGCCATAAAAAATAATGAAATACTCCCATTTGCAGCAACATGGATGAACCTGGAGAAACTTAGGTTGAGTGAAATTAGCAAAGCACAGAGGGATAAATACCACATGTGCTCACTCATAAGTGGGAGCTAAGAGAGAAAGAAGGAAAGAAAGACCACAGTAGTGTGTTGGTCTTACAGATGGAGGAAACTATCCTAGGGCTACAAAGTGGAGTGGGGGGAAGGGGGGGAGGGAGGTTGGGGGATAATTGGGCGGGGGACACAGGGTACAAACGTAATTTCTGGTAATGGGTATGTGGCCAGTAGGAATCTGGCCCTCACATCATGGGCACGAGGGGTGACAATGAGCTTTGTATCTCATGAATATTCATAATAAAAATAAATAAATAATAAATAAATAAATTCGACTAATGAGAGGGCCTTAGATTCTTCCCTCTGCTGTGGTGTGACTATCATCCTCAGACCAAGACCTTCATTTCTCTGTTACCCCTGAGTGGGAACTGATGGGCACCTGTGCCTGACGTATCTGCCTGGGGTCTTCCAGGGCTCACAGTAGGGAGAATTCTGTGTGGCCCTCACTGATATGGGGTGGAAGGTCCCCACAGTCCTCAGGGTTCTCACCATGACATCTGGAACAACTTGGAAATCCTTCTCATGCTGACCTGAGGCTGTTCCCTGTGACCTAGTCTCTTACTTCTATGAGATGCCCTGGGAAAACTAAGTGCGAATCATCATGTCCAGGTCTGACAACAGGGGTGGGCCTCTCTGCGGCCCCCTCCTTTCTGGGAGGGGTGCCCTCATCATTACTCAATGTCACAGCCTTAAAACCTGTTAGGGACTGGGTACCTCTGATGAATTGGGCCTATCCCATTAGACCAAGGCCCTCACCTCCCTGAGACTACCTCTGGAAAAAATAAGGGCATCTCAGCCTGTCAGCTCTACCCTGAGCCTCTTATTGCTGGACAGCAGATGTGGGCCTTGAATGTGGCCCTCAAATCCGTTAGTCTTTAGACGGGAAGTGAGGTTACTCCAAATTTGTCTACTCTGCCCGAGACCTCCTAGAGCCCAGTGCAGGGGCACTGCTCAGTGTGGCTCCCTCTTTTGGGTAGAGGTCCGCTCATTAGCCCTCACAGTTCTCACCTTGACTCCAGTTAAGGCCTCGGTCTCCACCATCTGCAGAATGAGGACTAAGTTCTAAGACCAAGGTACTTCCCTCCCTCCCTGACACTTTCCAGGCAGAACTCTCCCAGACAGCTTTCCTGAGGCCTCCCAGTGCCAACCACAGAGGCAGGACTTATGGGGGCCCCTTTGTTATGGATAAGAGGTGATCCCTTCAATCCACACTCAGGGTCCTCACCTTGGTATCTCATGAGAGCTTGGAATTCCTCCCTCTACTGACCTGAGTCCACCAGCCTGCAAACAAAGCCCTCACCTCCCTGAATTTCTAGATAGGAAAGTCAGTACTCCACACACCAGAGCCTCCCAGAACCGAGTGCAGTGGCTCTGCTTTGCTTTGTTACATCCATTAGGGAGAGATTCCCTCATTTAGCCCTCAGGGCCCTCACCTTGACTCTAGTTAGGACCTAGCTCTCCTCCTTATGCAAAATCAGGGGTACTCCGTTAGATAAAGGCCCAGCAGTTGCTGAGACTTTTCAGGCACAACTCTGCCGGACAGCTCTCCCGGGACCTCCCAAGGCCGACCGCAGGCGTGAGAGTTAGTGCTGCCCCGTTTGTTGTGGGTGAGCGGTGGTCCCCTCAGTCCACGTTCAGGGTCCTCACCTTGACCTCAGACCAGTCCTGGGAAGTCACCCTCGGCGGACCGGACTACGAGACTCTCAGACATGGCCTCTCAGATGGCCCGCCCCTCCGAAAGGCGGAAGCGAGGATGAGCCACATCCGGCCTCCCAGGGCCTCCCAGGGCCGCCCAGGGACTCCCAGACGCCACGCCTCCCAAACTCCGCGATTCTCATGCACCCCGCCTCTCAGAAAAGCGGAAGCGAGGATGAGCCACATCTGGCCTCCAGGGGAGGCTTGGGTCTTGAATGTTGTGGTTTGGGGGGCTTTGCTTTTGGGGTTGGTGATAGAGTTGTTTGTGGTTTTGTGGATGGCGTGTTATGATGAGGTGGAGGTTGTTATTAGTTTTAAGAGTATGGGTGATTGGGTGATTTTTGTGGGGGCGGGGCGGGTTATTTTCATGAGGATTCTACAGGTGTGGCTGTGTTGTATAGTTATGGGTGCTGATTGGTGGTGGTGGCCGGGTGGTCTTTGTTATGGGTGTCAATATTGTTAGTGACGTTACTTGGGGGTGGTTAAATAATTAGTAGTGTAGTCACTAGGATTGTAATGAGGAAAGAAAAGAAGTAAAGTTTGATTAGACCTTTTTGGTTGGAGGTGGTTGTTGCAGCTAGTACTTGGAAGTGGGCAATGTCTTTTGGGACTGTTTCTTCTAGTCAAGCTAGGTCTAGTGTTTGGGAGGCTGTGCTTTGGCTTGCGCTTAGGCTGAGATAGGGTATTGTACGATGGGTAAGGGTTGGGAAGAATCCTAGGAGAGCAGAGAAGTTGTGTGAGGGTGAGGATAGTTTGGGGGTTAGGTTGAGTGAGTTTAGGCATAGTTCTAGTGCTAGGGTGAAGCCTAGAATGGTGATGAGGAGGGTGGATAGTTTGAGGTAAAGTGGTATAGTGATTTGGGGAATATTTATTGGGGGCATGCTGTTGGAGATGATAAAGCTAGCAAAGATGCTGCCGATTACCAGACGTTGGGTTGGGTTGGTGAGGTTGGGGTTGTTTTCGTTGATGCTTATTAGGGTTGGGAAGTGGGGTTGTCCTAGTAGTGTAAGAAAAATGGTTCGGGGGCTGACCCCGTGGCACACTCGGGAGAGTGTGGCACTGGGAGCGTGACAGCGCTCCCACCACGGGTAGGACTGGCTGGTGCGCTCACTGGCTGAGTGCGGTGCGGGCGACACCAAGACAAGGGTTACGATCCCCTTACTGGTCACACACACACACACACACACACACACACACACACATACACACACACACACACACAAAGAAAAGAAAAGAAAAGAAAAGAAAAATGGTTCCGGTACTGTAGGCGGCTGTGAGGGTGGTGGCAATGAGTATGATTGTGAGGGCTGAGGCGTTGGTATACAATGTGTTTATGGTCTCGAAGATTAGGTCTTTGGAGTAAAAACCTGTTAGGAATGGCATGCCTGTGAGAGCGAGGTTTCCTACGATTAGAGACGTTGATTTAAGGGGTATAGTTTTATGTAGGCCTCCTATTTTTCAGATGTCTTGTTCGTTGTTTAGGTTGTGGATAATAGAGCCGGAGCATATGAATAGTATGGCCTTGAAAAATGCGTGCATGCAGATGTGGGGGAAAGCTAGATGTGGTTGGTTGATGCCAATCGTTACTGTTATTAGGCCTAGTTGGCTTGAGGTAGAGAATGCGATAATTTTTTTGATATCGTTTTGTGTTAAGGTGCAGATCGCTGTGAATAGTGTGGTGAGGGCACCTAGGCATAGCGTTAGTGTTTGGATTGTTTTGTTGTTTTCTATTAGGGGTAGAATCGGATTAGTAGGAAGATTCCTGCTACGACTCTTGTGCTGGAATGGAGTAGGGCTGAGACAGGTGTGGGACCTTCCATTGCAGAGGCTAGTCATGGGTGCCGGCCGAACTGGGCGGACTTACCTGTTGCAGCGAGGAGGAGGCCTGTTAATGGGAGGGGGCTCGGGTTTGTGTTGAGGATGAATAGTTGTTGGAGGTCTCGTGTGTTTGAATATACGAAAAATCACGCTGTAGCTAGGATGAAGCCGATATCACTGAGACGGTTGTAGAGGATTGCTTGCAGGGCTGCTGTGTTTGCGTCTGTTCAGCCATGTCATCATCTGATTAGACGAAAGGATATGATGCCTACTCCTTCTCATCCAATGAAGAGGTGGAATAGGTTGTTGGTGGAGACCAGGATTAGTGTTGCGATAAGGAAGATGAGTAGGTATTTGAAGAACTTTTTGATGTTGGGGTCCGATTGCATGTATCATAGAGAGAATTCTATAATGGATCATGTAACGAAGAGGGCTAGTGGGATGAAAATTATAGAGAAGTAGTCCAGTTTGAAGCTAAGGGATAATTTTAGTGCTTGGATGGTGATTCAGTGTCAGTTGGAGGTGATTGTATCCTGTCCAGAGTAAATAAATGTGAGGGCAGGTGTGAGGCTGGTCAAGAAAGCAAGTTGGGTTGAGGTTTTCACGTGGTAGGGGTAGTGCTTGTGCGTGTTGGTAAGGGTGGGGATGATGAGAATGACAAGTGAGATTATTGTTAGGGGTAGGGGTAGGTTTATTACTTTTACTTGGAGTTGCACCAGATTTTTGGTTCCTAAGGCCAATGGATTGCTTCTATCCTTTAAACGTAAGAAAGCCATAGTTTTAGGTATGGTCATAAGAATTAGCAGTTCTTGGGATCTTTCTTGGTGAATAAGGGGTTTTGAGTCTCTGTTGTCAGGTTCACAGCCTAATGTTTTGTCTGAACTATATTTACAGTAAAGGGGCCCTAGAGCTGTTTTGGGGTTGAGGGACAGGAGTAGAAGCGGGATGATGTGTATGAGTATCAGGGAATTCTCTCGTGTGAGGGATGGTTTGATGCTGTTGATGTGATGTGTGAGAGCACCTCGGTGTGTTGTGATTAGTATAAATAGGGTGTATAGGGCCGTGATTAGTATGTTGAGTCCTATGAGGATAACTGTAATATTTGATCATGAGAATGATGTTATTATTATGAGTAAATCTCCGATTAGGTTGATGGTTGGTGGGATGGCTAGATGTGTTAGGGAGGCTAGTAGTCATCATGTTGCCATTAGGGGGAGGAGTGTTTGCAGTCCGTGGGCCAGGATTATAGTTCGACTGTGGGTGCGTTCGTAGTTGGAGTTTACAAGACAGAAGAGCAGGGATGATGTAAGTCCATGGGCAATTATTAGGGCTGTAGCTCCTGTGAATCCTCAGGGTGTTTGGATTAGGATGGCTATGCTTACTAGGGCCATGTGGCTGACGGATGAATATGCTATGAGGGATATCAGGTCTGTCTGACGTAGGCAGATAGAGCTTGTCATGACCATTCCTCATAGAGAGAGAACGAGGAAGGGGTAGGTTATGGAGTTTGCTGGGGGGTTTCGAATGATGGTGATTCGTATCATTACGTATCCTCCTAGTTTTAGGAGGATGGCTGCGAGGACTATGGATCTGGCGATAGGGACTTCTTCGTGTGCTTTTGGTAGTCAGAGGTGAAGTCTGTAGAGTGGTAATTTTACTATAAATGCTGTTATGCATGCTGTTCATAGGAGGGTGCCGGATCATGAGGGTGGGGGTGTTTGGGTTCAGTGTTGAAGCAGCAGTAGGTTTAATGAGCCGGTGGAGTTGTGGATGTAGGTCAGTGCCATTAGTAGTGGTACGGAGCCGAATAGCATGTAGAATAGGAAATAGAGTCCTGCATGTAGTTGTTCTCGTTGGCTGCCCCATCGGGTGATGATGATTAGGCTTGGGATTAGTGTTGCTTCAAATAGGATGTGGAATATGATCAGTTCTGTGGCACTAAATGTTATGATTAAAAAAATTTGTAATGAGGTTAATGTGAGGATATATAGTTTTTTTCGAATGAGTGTTTCTTTGGAGAGGTGGGGTTGAGTGGGGGTCTGAGAAAAAGTTTAATGATGTGGTTGTGCTATTTTCATCGTTGTGGTTTAAGAAAAGAAGAGTGATGAGGCTAATTAGTAGGCTGTGGGTTGTTGAGTTGATTCAGATAATATTATTGTTGGAGTACCACGTGGTGGGGATGAGTATGATTGTGGGTTAATAAGTTTTAGCATTGTAGGAGGTTAAGGTTTTGCACGAGGTCTAGGCCCTAAGTGTCAGAGATCATTACTAGAAGTGCTAGGCCTATGGCTGTTTCGCAGCCTGCAAAGATTAGGAGGATGATGGGGAGGATGTAGGATAGGGTGAAGTATAGGTTTAGGGACAGGACAGTGGCTAGGACGAATAGGGATAGTATTATGCCCTCCAAGCATAATAGGGAGGATGTAAAGTGGGATCGGTATATTAGCAGTCCTACGAGGAATGTAGTGTATGCTAAGATGATGTTAATATAAATTGGAGGCATTTAGTAGTTACGAAATGTCGCAATTTAATGGGTCGAAACCAGTTGTTTTAAGTAATCTAACTACCATATTCAGCTCCTTCTAGGCCTTTTTGGGATCATTCGTAGGCTAGGCTTAGTGCTAGTGTGAGGATTAGAATAAGTGCCACGGTGAGTATTAGTTTGAGGTTGTTCGTTTGGGTGGCTCACGGGAGGGGTAGTAGTAAGGTAATCTCTAGGTCGAATAGTAGGAATGTGATGGCTACCAAGAAGAATTTTCTGGAGAATGGTAGGCGAGCGGATCCTACTGGGTCCAACCTGCATTTGTATGGACTTAACTTTTGTGCATAGGTATATGTTTGGGGGAGTCAGAAGCCAAAGCTGATAAGGAGGAGTGCTAGTGTTGTGTTGGTTAAGAGAGTTAATGCTAGGTTGATTATTCTTTTCTGGGTTGTGACCAGATCTTATTGATTGGAAGTCAGCTGTACTAGCTGATACCGAAAGAATAGGATCCTCATCAGTAAATGGAGATGTATAGGAACAGTCAGACTACATCTACGAAGTGTCAATATCAGGCTGCGGCTTCAAAGCCAAAATGGTGTTTGGATGTGAAGTGGAATTTTAGTTGGCGTAGAAGACAGACGGTGAGGAAGGCGGATCCAATCATTACGTGGAGGCCGTGGAAACCTGTTGCTACGAAGAATGTTGATCCGTTTACGCTGTCGGAAATGGTAAAGGGGGTTTTGAGGTATTCTGAGATTTGGAGGAGTGTGAAGTAAGTGCCCAGGGAGATTGTGATGAAGAGGGCTTGGAGTATATGTTTGCGGTTTCCTTCTATGAGGCTGTGGTGGGCCCAGGTGATGGACACTCCGGAGGCTAGCAGTACTAGTGTGTTGAGTAGTGGAACCTCTATGGGGTTGAGAGGGTTGATGCCTGCTGGTGGTCAGTAAGTCCCTAAGCTAGGGGTTGGGGCTAGGCTTGAGTGGTAAACGGCTCAGGAGAACCCAGCGAAGAAGAAAACTTCGTATTTAACAAAAAGGATTATTCCATATCGTAGTCCTGTTTGGATGATAGTTTTATGGTGGCCTGGGAAGGTGCTTTGTCGTACTACATCAAAGTGGAATCATATTGTTAGGCTGGATGTTATGAGAAAGGCGGATAGGGCTCCTGTGAGTGGTCAGGGGCTGGGGTTTACTATGTGATAGGCGTGGGTTTGGTGGGTCATTAGGCATTGCTGTGTTGGTAGAGGCTTACTAAGAGGGTAAATATATAAGCTTGGACTAGGGCTATGGTAACTTGAAGGATGGTGAGTAGGGTGAGGAGGGTGAAAGTAGCTGAGGCTGTCAGGGGGCTCAGAGTTGTTAGTACTAGTGTAGTGTTTCTGATAAGGTGCATAAGCAGGTGGCCAGCTGTGATGTCGGCTGTTAACCGTACGGCTAGGGCTATGGGTTGGATGAAGAGGCTGATGGTTTCGATGGCTACGAGTATTGGGATAAGGGGGGGTGGGTGTGCCTTGGGGTAGAAGGTGAGCTAGAGATTCTTTTGTTTTGTGGCAAAAACCTAGGATCGCCGTTCCAGCTCACAGGGGGATTGTTATGCCTAAGTTTAGGGACAGTTGTTAGGTGAGTGAGAATGAGTGGGGCAGCAGGCCTAGTAGGTTTGTTGAGCCAACCAATAGGATTAGTGAGGTTAGTATTAAGGATCATGATTGTCCTTTGGTGTTGTGGATTGCCATCAATCGTTTCAGAATAAGTTGAATTAGTCATATTTGTAGAGAGGTTAGGCGATTGTTGATGAGGCAGGAGGGAAGAGGATACATTGCGTTGGGTAGGAGAATGATGAGGGCTACGATAGGTATTCCCATTAGCACGGGGGTGGTAAAAGAGGTGAATAGATTTCCGTTCATTTTTTTTCTCATAGATTTGTGTGTTTTAGTATTTTAGTAATTTTTTCTGCAGGGTTAGAGGGGTAGGTGAATTTTGAGGGGTTTAGTTGAAGTATAATGAAGAGTATTAGGATTATACATATAATGGAGGTGAACCATGTTGAGGTATCTAGTTGTGGCATCTCATTGTGGGAAGGGCAGTGCTTCCATTCTTTACCTTAAAAGGTTAATGCTGTTAAGCTTCACGATGTGTGTGTTGTGTTAAGGTTGATCAATCTTCAAAGTGTTTGAGTGGGACGAGTTCGAGTAGGATGGGCATGAAGCTGTGGTTTGAGCCGCAGATCTCTGAGCATTGTCCGTAGAATAGGCCTGGTCGCGTTGCTGTTAGGGTTGTTTGGTTTAGTCGTCCTGGAATCGCGTCCATTTTTACGCCTAGCGAGGGTACGGTTCGTGAGTGTAGCACGTCTTTGGATGAGATTAGCATGTGGACTGGGGTTTCTATCGGGAGTACTGTTCGGTTGTCAACTTCTAGGAGTCGGAGCTCCCCTGGTTTTAGGTCGGGGGTGGGAGTTAGGTATGAGTCGAAGTTTAGGTCTGTGTAATCTGTATGTTCGTAACATCAGTACCATTGGTGGCCCATGGCTTTGACAGTTAAGAGGGGGTTATTGATTTCATCTGTTATATAGAGGATTCGTAGTGATGGAAGGGCGATGGAAGTTAGGATAACAGCGGGTAAAATAGTCCATATGGTTTCTACCATTTGGGCGGTTATAGTGCTTGTGTGCGTGAGTTTTGTGGTTAATATTAGGGAAATGATAGAAAGGACTAAGGAACTGATTAGGAACACGATTATGAGGGTGTGTTCATGGAATTATAATAGTTCCTCCATGATGGGGGAGGAGGCGTCTTGAAGTCCTAGTTGTAATGGGTGTGCCACAGAGATATAAAGGATTCGGGCCTATAAGTTGACTCTGACGAAGTCACGTAATGTTTTTACTAATATCTCGCTTGTGGGGAAGGTCCTAGGGGCTATGGGGTTGGCTTGAAACCATTCTTTGGGGGTTCGATTCCTTCCTTTCTTGTTGGGTCTTTACGTATACCTGTTCCTCAAATGTGTGGGAAGCAGGGGGGCAGCCGTGTAGTCATTCTAGATTTGTTTTGAGAAGTTCTACCACTGAAACTTCTCGTTTTGAAGTGAAGACTTCTCATGTTATGAAAATTATTAATATAACCGCTGTTAAGGAGATAAATGATCCTATGGATGAGACTGTATTTCACATGGTGTATGCATCTGGGTAGTTGGAGCATCGCCGTGGTATTCGTGATAGGCCTAGGAATTGTTGTGGAAAGAATGTCAGGTTTACACCCACGAATATGACCGTGAAGTGAATTTTAGCTCAAGTGGCATTGAGGGTGTAGCCTGAAAGTAGAGGAAATCAGTGGATGAAGCCTCCTATGATAGCGAATACCGCTCCTATGGAGAATACATAGTGGAAATGCGCTACTAGGTAGTATGTGTCGTGAAGTACAATGTCTAGTGATGAGTTGGCTAGCACAATTCCTGTCAGGCCCCCTATTGTAAATAGGAAGATGAAGCCCAGTGCTCATAATATAGCGGGAGATCATTTGATATCTCCTCCATGCAGTGTGGCTAGTCAGCTGAATACTTTTATGCCTGTGGGAATCGTGATGATTATTGTGGCTGCTGTGAAGTATGCTCGAGTGTCTACATCTATTCCTACTGTAAATATGTGGTGGGCTCAGATGATAAAGCCCAAAAAGCCAATGGATATTATAGCCCAGACCATTCCTATATATATCCGAATGGCTCTTTTTTACCTGAGTAATAGATCACGATGTGTGAGACTATTCGGAAGCCGGGGAGAATGAGGATATAGACTTCGGGGGGTGTAAGGTATCTGTATGCTTTAATTTGTGGTAATGTGAGTTGTTAGATCATTTTGTGATGAAACTTTAGCAATATTTATAAAAATTTACAATTGTCAAACCTTCTTTAACCCAATTTCTGCTTTACTATGTCTTTCCTGTAAGAAACCATGAACATTTACACAGAAATTCATGTTCAAAGGCATCAATTTCAGTTCTATTAATCATAACTAATGGGGAACAACTTACTTGAACATTAGGAGGAGAATGGTTATTTATGGCACAAACACCCTTTAGAATTCTATGAAATAGTTTAAAACGAGAGGTGGATCTATATGTGCTGTCACAGAAGGATCCTGCATTCATTTCATTAAGTGACAAGAGCAACATGGCAGAACATAACAAGTAGCAGAACAATATGTACAATGTTACCCATGTATGTTAAAAACTTAATATATTTTATAGCACATCTACGTATGAAAATGCCTGGAATCAGCTTTAAAATGACACATACCAGATTGTTAATTGTGGTTACTTTTGAAAAGGGGGCTGAATTTTGGAGGAATGTCGTAAGGGGAGAAATTGTGATTTATCTCTATTAAATTTTTTTACAACAAGAATAGATACACAACTATTAACTCAATCGTTAAAATATTTAAATAGGCCTAACAATAGAAATAGTAAAGTAAGTGCTAACTGACGCCATAGAAAAAAACCTAACTTTTGAATAGCTTAACACAACAAAAATTTGTTTCTTGTGCACACAAAATCTGATGTGGGTTGGCAGAGGCTCTCTGTTAATAGGTGACCCAAGGATGCAGGCTGCTTCCATCACGTGGCTCCACACCTCACAATGGGCTCCCCATGTTTGCTGTTGAATGTAAGAGAAAGCATGGAGGTGTCAGACTAGCTCTCATGAGCCTTGACCTGGAGGTGACAAACATGCATCTGCTATGTTTCAGTGATAAGAGTTAGTCACATAACCCTTACTAACTATACGTGGAGTGGGTTCCCAGGGCTAGTGGCATCAGGACCCCAGGCACAGGAAGCCCATAGTCCCAAATTGGGTTTGATGCTCATTTTCACCTGGCTTCTTTAGGCCTGCTTTTAGTGCTTTGGCCACAGAGTACTTCCTATCACTTGAGAGACATTGTGGAACAGTGAGAAGAGAAATGAATGAATAGACACAAGATCTGCCTCAGGCCGGGAGGAGAGGAAAAGGGTGAGCTCTAGAGGAATTCAGACCAAGGTCTAGTCCCAGCTGTATCACTGACCAGCCACGTGAACTTCAGAATATTGCAAGTTCTCCATCGGCCAATGAGTTTGAAAAGCCCCATCTCACAGCATTGTTAGAAAATATGTAATCTGTGTAAAGCACCTGGCAAAATGACTGGCAAATATTGGGTCTTTAATGAATGGCAGTTTTTACTATGATTATATTAATACCAGAAGAGACTATTCTCTTCTCTGGGAATTCTATTTTATCCAGATGTCAGAAAATATTCAGTGCTTTAAAACAAACAAACAAAACCCCCAAATAAACTACAGTGCTGCTAAACAAATAATAGAAGTAAATTTTCCCCATTAGAGAATGCTATTCCTCTAATGGACTTCACGAGGATTCAACTCAAAGTTTTCAGAATTTATGTTAAGGACCAGCAATGCCCCTCCCTCCTAGATGCCCTCCGCAACAAAAATGCTCCTATTTATTTTACCACTAATAAAATTTAGCCCTATCTTGGAGTTTTGCCAAATTATATGCAAAATAACCCAATTAATGAAATAGGCTCTGACTCCCCCAGCTCAGGGCAAAGAGTGCCAGCTTAATAGCTTTTTAGCATCTCACCTCAAGGGGGTATCATCCTTATTTCTCAGAAACTCCCTGGAGACCATATGCACAGCACACCTGGTTTGTGCATTGTGTTCAACTGCACTGGGACAAGAGCGTCGTGCATCTTTCCTTTCTACCTTAGGGAGAGATTCCACCTGCTTTACCCACAATCACGAAGTAATTGTTAAGGGCTGTTTCCTATTCTGGGCTTAGTCTCTCAACTATGGGGCTCACCGTCTGAGGGTTTGGCCCTTACTCATGATTATCGCAGTCACATCTACCCCACCATGGAGCTAACTTAAGGTTACCTCCCAACGAGGGACTTGCAATGTCCCAAACCACAAAGTGCCTTGCTCGACTGAGGGAATTCACACTTGACTGCTCTCATCTGGACCTCCTTCCCGTCCCCCACCATCCTCACTCTTTTACTTGTCCTGTACATGTTAGAGTGTACCAAGTCATCTTCCTTATACACTACCAGCTCATAGACTCTAAAAATCCATGGGCAGCAGAAGGGTCTTCTTTATCTTAGCATCATCACTACCAGCACAGAGCCCTGCAGAGAGCAGATGCTCAATTAATGATGGAAATAAACAAGCCACTGATCAAAGAATGTAATTTATTACTATTTACTTTTATCTGCATTCTTGAAATAGATTATAGACAACCAGGTACATATCGTTGAGTTTTACTAAAAGATAGACAAAAGTGAATAATGCAAACAAAAATTGACTATATTTTGCTTTGTTTCCCTCTATTTTAAGACTCCAATTATGTTTAGTGGGGTTCTTTTACAGATTTCCAATAAAATCTCCATTCCAAAGCCATAAATTTTCTTTTTCTTAAACCCCAAGAAGATTCAAAGATTTTCAAAATGTATTACAGAATATCTAAACTCTTCAAAACCTGATAACAGCAATAAATGTGTGATCTGCATCATTCATAAACACAGACTCTGAATCTAAAAAAAACATTCTACTCAAATAACAGTATTTGAAAGATACTAATGTAAAACAAGAACAAGAAGATATATATTATGATCTCTCTGGCCCCATCTCGGCCTCTCACTACTTAAGAGATTGGAAGCCCTCTTCAATAACAGAATCTGCCTCACACGTCACTAGGGGCAGGAGGAGCTGTCAGATGTGTAGGCCTAGAACATGCACTGGCCTTGGCAGAAGTGCCACGCATGGCTGCGGCTCTGGCTGAAGCTTTTTCTTTCTCATCTCTCAAAGCCTCTTCATAATGGAATGGGAAGACACTAGGGGTGGTATTAATGAGTTGGGCCAAAAACTCCAGGACTTTCATCTTGCTGGTTTCAGCATGGGCTCTTGGACCCCACAGGAACTGATAGCGTGGAGGATCACTGTTGGGTACCTGCTGATACTCCAGGTACCTTTCCTTCACCAGATCTTGGGTGATGAGCTTCCTGACATCCCCAAAGATGAAATGACTCTTCCCATCAAAGACTCCCATCATATTCAGGAATTCCCACATCTCTTTCTCGGAGGCGCAATTGCCACTGAAGAAGATCACACCCAGCAGAGGCATTAGAAGCCCATTCCTGGGAAAGCCCCGGGAACCGCTCAGGCTCCCATCATCAGTGGGATTTAGCTTGCTGACAAGGGTATAGGAGTGATTTCTGGGGTTGACTTCCTTCAAGTCAAGGCCAAAGACCATCTCCATGTGCGTAGAGGCTCTCTTGAGGATCTCAGGGAATTGCTCTCTGTACCTTTTGTGGACAACCTTCAGCATCTCTGCCTTCATAATGGGCTCTTTCATTTTATACTTGTGCAGCATGAACTGCATCAGCGTTCCTGCCTTCCTGGTTAGAAGATCATGGTGTGAGCTCTCAGTGGAGGTTGAGGCCTGGGAGGAATTTTTTCTTCCCTCACCTTTACCCTTGGCACCTTTACCAGATCTCTTGCGTGAAACACCCACAGCAGCAGTGGGGGTGTGGGGGGCTCCCTGAGGCTTCTGGGGAATGCCAGCAGCAGGGGAGCCAGGAGGAGTAACCCCCAAAACAAGAGAGGAAGTGGAAGGGGACTCTTCCTCTGCTGCAGCGGCCTGAGCACCGTGAAGACCCTGGGTTTCACTTTGGGCCTGGTGGCGTTTCTCACGGGCTCGGAGCTTACTCTTTCGACCCCGAGGCATGATGACTGTGGTCAGAGACAGCAGGCAGGCGTGTGGGCAGGAAGTCAGGTGAAGTGGGCACCTGGAGGAGAGAGGATGAGATCTTGTGAACACCTTTAGCAAGGAGATATCACCTTGGATTTTAAGAAGCCAATTCTGCAGTTTCCCTTAAGAGTACTAGGAACACATTGGGCTCTTTTTCTTTGTCAGCCTGTCTTCTGGGAACCCAGAGGAGGAAGTTACAGTGTGCCTTAGGCCATCCCTTATTTGGGGCTGACTGGGTCACAGCAAGACCCGGCAGAGTGGACTCCCTCTGTGTTCAAGGGTCCTCTCGGTTTGCATATGGCATCATCATCATCATGTCTATTCTGTGCTGTTCTGATGGTGACACCTCAAAGATCTTTGGGACCCATGAGAAGGAAATAAGGAGGTGTCTTAGTCCACCACTTCTGTGGGGTCTGGAGGCAGTTCTGAGAGTTTTGTGGGGCCCTCTGTCTTGGGATCATTGGCCATCAATCCGCTCATTCAGAGTCCTCATCTTGTCTACATCTAAAGTCTGAAATCCTCCCTTCTGCTGACTGATGCTGCATCTTCAGACCAAGGCTCTCACCTCCCTTAGACCTAATACAAAGAAATGAGGAGGAGTCTCAGCCTGACGACCCTGGGCCAGGATGCCAAGTGCTGAGAGCAGAAACAGGGCCCAACTCTTTGTTGTTCCCTCTATTTGGGGTGAGGTACCTTCTGTCCTCACCCATGATCCATACTGTTACTCCTGGGGCGGCCTGGGGCTCCCCTCTCCAGACCTAAGGACATCTCTCCTCATACTAAGGCCCACACCTTCCTGAAACCCAACGGAAGAAGTGAAGATGGCAATATCTGAACACACTGTCTATTCTCCAGAGGTTGAAAGCTGTGGCTGGCAGGCTGAGGCCCAATGATGTGTGGTCCCACTCATGGTCCTCATTCCAGGTCTCCATTTGGACTCCTGGAAACACCTAAAATTCCTCCCCCTTGCAAATTCATCAGACTAAGAGCATCACTTCTCTGTTACTCCTGAAGAGGAACTGAGGAACACATCTCCCTGACATCTATGCTTGTAGCCTCTCAGGGCTGACACAGAGAGGGACTCTGGTACCTCTGCTGATATGGGGTGGGAGTTCCCTGAAGTCCTCAAGGTTTTCTCTGTGATGTTCTGGCACAACCTGGAAATCCTCTCTCTACTGACGTGTGGCCCCTTGCATCAGATTAAAATTCTCACCTTCCTCAAACCCTAAGATGAAAGAAAGCATGCTTCACGTCCAGCACCCCCTGTCCTCTATAACACCCCACTATTCTGGGGTCTTTGGTCTCTAGTCTTTACTCAGGCAACATCTGAGCCTCCCTCATCCCACCTGACTCTGCCAGCTTCACATCAAGGCCCTCAACTCCCCAAGTCCCCAGGGCTGGATGTGAGGAAGGGATACATTTGGCTACCTCTGCCTGGGGTTTCCCAGGGCTAAGAGGGGGTGGAACTTTGTGGACTACCACTCACTACGTTGGTGTTCATCTCAGTCCTCCCTGTCTTGACCTAATGCCTTTCTGCTCATACTAAGGCAATCAACTCCCTGAGACACCCTGAGAAGAAGTGAAATTTTTCTCATCTGGCCACGACTATCCATGGTCTCCTAATGCAACATTCAGGAAGGGATTCTGTGTTACCCTCACTGTTATGAGATGGGTGGTCCCCTCAGTTCTCAGGATCCTCTCCTTGACTCCTGGCACTAGCTGGGAATCCTCAATCTGCTATCCTTAGGCTGTCTACCTCGGTGAAATTCCTCACCTCCCTGAGATGCTCTAGGAAGAAGTGAGATTCTCCATGTCATCATACCCAGATCTCCCAAGTTTTGCAGTAGGAACAGAGCTCTATGTTCTGTTTCTACGTGGGTCACTTCTTTCTGGGAGGGGTCCCCTCATACTCAGTATCACCACCTTGGCTCCTGTTAGGAACCAGATCTTCTTATTCTGAATGGGGGCTGTCTCACTAAACTAAGGGTATTTATGTCCCTGAGACCACACCCAGAGAAAATGAGGGGACACCTCAGCCTGAGAGCTCTAACCCTGGCTTCTCAGTACTGAATGCAAAGGCAAGACTCTGTGTTCCCCTCTGTTCTGGGATAGGTGGCTGCCCCATTCCTCACACAGGATTTGTACCTTGACCTGTCATGGCCTAGGACTCTCCACCTCTGCTGAACTGGCACAGCCAGCCCTTCACCTCAAACCGAAGCTCTCATCTTCCTAAGACCTCGCAGGCAGGAGTCCGGGGTATCTAAGTCTGCCAGCTCTGGCCTGGGACTCCCAGGAGCAGCAACAGCTGAAGCTCTCTCCACTGTGTAGCATCCCATTTCCTCACTCAGGGTCTTCATCTTGACTCTGCATACTTTCTGGGACTCCACCCTCTGTTGTCTGGAAGCCACACCACTCAGACAAAGATTCTCATATTCCTTGGACCTAAGTTGACAGAGTGAGCCACATCTTGCCAAGGCTCCTTGGGACCTGTGCTTGCTGACAGCAGGGCTGGGACTCTTAGGATCCCACTGTTCTGGAGTCTGTGGCTCTCTCAGGTCTCACAGAGGACTCCAACCTTAGCGCCTGGTAAGATTTATGACCCCTCCATATACTGACCCGAGTCCACAAGTCTCAGACCAAAGCCCTCATCTCTCTGAATCACTAGGAGGGAAGTTGGGGTGCTCCACATCTGGCTACCTTGCCTGGGGCTCCCAAGTTTGAGAGCAGGGCCCAATTTTGAGAAAACATCTGCTCATGAGCACTGAAAGTCCTAATTTTAATCTTTTTAGGGCCAAGACTCTCCCTCTACGAAGGGGGCTGTCCTCTTTAAACTAAGGCCTTCCTCTCCCTGAGGCCTTCAAGGCTGAAATGACACGGCTCCTCAGTCTTATAGCTCTGGCCCAGGGCCTATCAGGGCCGAGTGCACGGGCGGGACTTAGTGCGGCCCCTTTTGCTGTGGGTGAGCCGTGGTCCCCTCAGTCCACATTTAGGGTCCTCAACTTGACCTCAGACCAATTCTGGGAAGTCACCCTCGGCAGACCGGACTACACGCCTCTCAGATGCCACCTCTCAGAGAAGTGGAAGCAAGGGTGAGCCACATCCAGCTGTGGCTGCCCGGGGCCTCCCAGAGCCAACCGCAGGGACGGGACTTAGTGAGGGCCCGCCTGATTGTACGTGGGTGGGGGTACCTTCAGTCCACGTTTAGGCTCCTCAGCTTGACTGCAGACCAGTCCTGGGAAGTCACACTCTGCAGACTGGATGCCCGGCCTCTCAGATGCACCGCTTCTCAGACACCGTGCCTCTCAGACTCCACCTCTCAGACGTGCTGCTTCTCAGACACCGTGCCTTTCAGAGAAGCGGAAACAAGGGTGAGCCACATCCAGCTGTGGCTGTCCGGGGCCTCCCAGGCAGAAATCATCATGTCGAATGGATACCTGCACTCCCATGTTCATAGCAGCTCTGTTTACAATAGCCAAGCCATGGAACCAACCTAAATGTCCACCGATGGATGACTGGATAACGAAATTGTGGTATATATACACTGGAATACTACTCTGCCATAAAAAATAATGAAATACTCCCATTTGCAGCAACATGGATGAACCTGGAGAAACTTATGTTGAGTGAAATAAGCAAAGCACAGAGGGATAAATACCACATGTGCTCACTCATAAGTGGGAGCTAAGAGAGAAAGAAGGAAAGAAAGACCACAGTAGTGTGTTGGTCTTACAGATGGAGGAAACTATCCTAGGGCTACAGAGTGGAGTGGGTGGAAGGGGGGGAGGGAGGTTGGGGGATAATTGGGCGGGGGACACAGTGTACAAACGTAATTTCTGGTAATGGGTATGTGGCCAGTAGGAATCTGGCCCTCACATCATGGGCACGAGGGGTGACAATGAGCTTTGTATCTCATGAGTATTCATAATAAAAATAAATAAATAATAAATAAATAAATTCGACTAATGAGAGGGCCTTAGATTCTTCCCTCTGCTGTGGTGTGACTATCATCCTCAGACCAAGACCTTCATTTCTCTGTTACCCCTGAGTGGGAACTGATGGGCACCTGTGCCTGACGTATCTGCCTGGGGTCTTCCAGGGCTCACAGTAGGGAGAATTCTGTGTGGCCCTCACTGATATGGGGTGGAAGGTCCCCACAGTCCTCAGGGTTCTCACCATGACATCTGGAACAACTTGGAAATCCTTCTCATGCTGACCTGAGGCTGTTCCCTGTGACCTAGTCTCTTACTTCTATGAGATGCCCTGGGAAAACTAAGTGCGAATCATCATGTCCAGGTCTGACAACAGGGGTGGGCCTCTCTGCGGCCCCCTCCTTTCTGGGAGGGGTGCCCTCATCATTACTCAATGTCACAGCCTTAAAACCTGTTAGGGACTGGGTACCTCTGATGAATTGGGCCTATCCCATTAGACCAAGGCCCTCACCTCCCTGAGACTACCTCTGGAAAAAATAAGGGCATCTCAGCCTGTCAGCTCTACCCTGAGCCTCTTATTGCTGGACAGCAGATGTGGGCCTTGAATGTGGCCCTCAAATCCGTTAGTCTTTAGACGGGAAGTGAGGTTACTCCAAATTTGTCTACTCTGCCCGAGACCTCCTAGAGCCCAGTGCAGGGGCACTGCTCAGTGTGGCTCCCTCTTTTGGGTAGAGGTCCGCTCATTAGCCCTCACAGTTCTCACCTTGACTCCAGTTAAGGCCTCGGTCTCCACCATCTGCAGAATGAGGACTAAGTTCTAAGACCAAGGTACTTCCCTCCCTCCCTGACACTTTCCAGGCAGAACTCTCCCAGACAGCTTTCCTGAGGCTTCCCAGTGCCAACCACAGAGGCTTATGGGGACCCCTTCGTTATGGATAAGAGGTGATCCCTTCAATCCACACTCAGGGTCCTCACCTTGGTATCTCATGAGAGCTTGGAATTCCTCCCTCTACTGACCTGAGTCCACCAGCCTGCAAACAAAGCCCTCACCTCCCTGAATAAAGTCAGTACTCCACACACCAGAGCCTCCCAGAACTGAGTGCAGTGGCTCTGCTTTGCTTTGTTACATCCACTAGGGAGAGATTCCCTCATTTAGCCCACAGGGCCCTCACCTTGACTCTAGTTAGGACCTAGGTCTCTTCCTTATGCAAAAAAGGGGTACTCCCTTAGATAAAGGCCCACCAGTTGCTTAGACTTTTCAGGCACAACTCTGCCGGACAGCTCTCCCGGGACTTCCCAAGGCCGACCGACCGCAGGGGTGAGACTTAGTGCAGCCCCGTTTGTTGTGGGTGAGCAGTGGTCCCCAGAGTCCACACTCAGGGTCCTCACCTTGACCTCAGACCAGTCCTGGGAATTCAACCTCGGCGGACCGGACTACAAGACTCTCAGACATGGCCTCTCAGATGCCCCGCCCCTCAGAAAAGCGGAAGCGAGGACGAGCCACAGCTGGCCTCCCAGGGCCTCCCAGACGCCGCGCCTCCCAGACTCCGCGATTCCCAGACACCCCGCCTCTCCGAAAAGCGGAAGCAAGGACGAGCCACAGCTGGCCTCCCAGACTCTGCGATTCCCAGACACCCCGCCTCTCCAAAAAGCGGAAGCGAGGATGAGCCACATCCAGCCTCCCGGGGCCTCCCAGGAACTCCCAGGGCTGAGACTTAGTGAGGGCCCGCCTGATTGTGGGTGGGTGGTGGTCCCCTCAGTCCAAATTTAGGGTCCTCACCTTGACCTCAGACCAGTCCTGGGAAGTCACCCTCTGCAGACTGGACTCCTGGCCTCTCACAAGCCACGCTTCTCAGACGCCGTGCTTCTCAGATTCCACCTCTCAGACGCGCCACTTCTCAGACACTACACCTTTTAGAGAAGTGGAAACAAGGGTGAGCCACATCCAGCTGTGGCTGCCAGGGCCTCCCAGGGCCAACCGCAGGGACGGGACTTAGTGAGGGCCCGCCTGATTGTGGGTGGGTGGTTGTCCCCTCAGTCCACATTTAGGGTCTTCACCTTGACTGTGGATCAGTCCTGGGAAGTCACTGTCTGCAGACTGGACGCCCGGCCTCTCAGGCACCGCACTTCTTAGATGCCGTGCCTCCCAGATGCCGGCTCTCAGACGCCGCACCTCTCAGATGCCCCACCTTTCAGAAAAGCGGAAGTGAGGATGAGCCACATCCGGCCTTCCAGGGCCGACCACAGGGACGGGACTTAGTGAGGGGCTGCCTGATTGTGGGTGGGTGGTGGTCCCCTCAGTCCACATTTAGGGTCCTCACCTTGACCTCAGACCGGTCCTGGGAAGTCACCTTCCTGAGACTGGAGGCCCGGCCTCTCAGACGCGGCACCTCTCCGACACCGCCCCTCTCAGACACCCCGACTCTCAGACACCCGACCTCTCAGACACCCCGCCTCTCAGAGAAGCGGAAACAAGGGTTTGCCACATCCGGCTGTGGCTGCCCGGGGCCTCACAGGCCTGACAGCAGGGGTGGAACACCTTGGGCCCCGCTGTTCTGGAGTCGGTGGTCCCTCGGTCCACACTTAGGGTCATTGCCTTGATATTTTAGTGGAGCCTGGGATTCCTCCCTCTAGTGACCAGAGTCCGCCACCCTCCAAACAAAGCCCTTACCTCCCTGAGTCCCTAGAGAGGAAATCTGGGCACGCCACACACAGCCACCCCTGCCTGAGCTGCAGAGGCCTGACAGCAGGTGCGGGGCTCTGTGAGCCGCCCTCTTTTGGGGAGAGGTCCTCTCTTCAGCACTCAGGGTCCTCACCTTGACTCTGGTTTGTCCAAGACTCTTGCCCCTGCAGAACTGGAACCATGCCCATTAGACCCACGTCTTCCTTTCCCTGAGACCTTCCAGGCGGAAATGAGGGGCATCTCCGCATGGTAGCTCTGTCTGTTGCCGCAAAACGGAGGAGGGGTTCTGTGGGGTCCCCTTTGCTGATGAGGGTCCCCTCATAAGACTTAGAGTCCTCACACTGACTTTTGTTAGTGCCTAGGTCGCCTCCCTCTGCAAAACTGAGGCCACCCCCATTAGAGAAGCCTTCACCTACCTGAGATTTTCCAGGGAGAAATCAGCCTGGCATCTCCGCCCGGGGCTTCCTAGCGCCGACAGCAGAGGGGACTTTGTGGAGCCTCCTCTTACAGTGTGGGTGCTACCCATAGTCCACATTCCGGTACTCACCTTGACAAGTGACCAGTATTTTAGCTCCACCCTCTGTTTATGTGAACCTGCTTCTGTCACATCAAGGTCCTGCCTTCCTGAGATTTCTGAGCTAGAAGTCAGAGGGATTCTCATATGATCACAGTCCTTTGGGGATCTGCAAGAACAGATGGCGGGGGCAACATGACTCTACAGGACCCCACAGTTCTGGCTGGGTTCTTCCATCATTTCTCATTCATGGTCCTCACTTTTACGTTTATCAGAGCCTGAGACTCTCTCTTACTGAACTGAAGTCACCCTGCTCGAGGCTCTGGATGATCCCTATATTTTGGAGTGTTTTTCTCCCGTGTCCTCATTCATAGGGGTTCTCATCTTGGCTCCCGTTTCTTGATTAAAGTCTTCCGGGAATGCTCCATATTCCTGCAAAATCTTGAACAATTTTCTCTCCGCAAACATTGCAAAAAAGGGATCCCTTCCCAGGAGTGATGCGATGTTGGGAAACTGCATTGCAAGTCAGGGAACCCGTGACAGATGTTGTGCTGTCAGAGAAAAAATACGCTGATCTATTCCTTCTCTTCATCAACCAGACAAAGTATAGATCTAAAAGATTTACTTTTTACAGAAAAGAGTGAAACCAGATGATCCTGCGAGCTCTTGATCCTTTGAGATTATCTGATTTTGCATATGTAGATGATTATATTGTCATCCAGTATTCTCTTTCTCTTCTTAATTCACGCCTCTCAGTTATTTTCATGTTTTTATTGCTTGGTTATTATTCTAATTCAGTGTCTTGGGCAAAGAGTCCTTTTCATCACCTGAGATACATTTTGGAGCAGTAGGAGAAAGTGAATTAAGCAACTCATGGTCAGCCTCAGTTTGGGAGGAGTGGAACAGTGTGAGCTCTGGAGAAATTCAGACCAGGGGTCTGTTCTCAACCGTATCATTTTCTAGGTGTGTGAACTAGGCACATTACCAAACTCTGAGCCTCAGGCTTTTCATCTGTGAAGTGGGTTTGATAAGCCCTGTCTTGTAGGATTGGTGAAATGTGCTTAATGTGTTGAAAGCACCTGGCACAGTGCCTGGAGTTTACTGAAACATTAAACAATGCCTGTTATTACTATGATTATTCCGACCACAGAGAACACCATCCATTCTGCTGATTATTTTTAAATCCAAGACATAGCAGAGAAGCAGACAACATACAGCACTCTACGACATGGAACAACAAATCAGCCCTAATTGCTGCTTACAAAAAAATGCTAAGTAAATTTTTCTCATTAAATCGTATTTTGAATGTGGAAGTGTCTTTTCCCAGCTGAATAAAACTCAAATCTTCTAGAAGTTGGTTCAAAGATCAACTCTCCAATTCTATTTTCATTAATTTTGCCACTACCCAAAATCTAGATCTCTCTTAGAGTTTGCCAATGCAAAAAACATGGAAGGAAGTGAAAAAATTTGAGCGCCCTTTTAATGGGATGGGCTCTGGCTCCTCAGCCCATGGCAAAGAGTACCAGTCCAAGGGCTTCTGCATTTCCAACCTCAAAAGAATATCACACTTACTTCTCAGAAACTCCCTGGAGACAATGTGGATAAAACACTCAACTTGTGCTTTGTGTTCACCTGCACTGGGACAAGAGCACAGAACACTTTCCATCCCTGCCCCAGTTGGAGATTTTCTCTGGTTTACCCATAGTTCCAAAGTAACTGTTAAGGGCAATTTCCCATTCCAGGCTTGGTTTCTCAACTCTGAGACACACCATCTGGGTGTCTGGCCCCTACTCAGCACTCCCATGGCCTCCTCTAGCCAACATGCAGCTAACTTAAAATTACCTCCCACTGAGGATTGTTCAGTTGGCCAAAGTCTCAAATTACATCGCCTCAAAACATTTACACAAGATTCCTCATCTGGAAATCTCCCACCCCAGACACTTCTTATCCTCTTCTTTTATTATTGGTTATAAATATTCATGGGCTACAGAGCTGATTGTCACCACTCCCGCCCAAGATGTGATGGCCAGATTATCCCCTCTTTTTACTTATCTTTAAACCTTAGAAATTATCTCAACACCTTCTTTATATGAAAGCTGCTCTTAGACTCCAAAATTCTATGGGCAAGGGTTGAGCCTATTTTTCTCAGCTTCTCCAGTACTACACAGGTGCCTTCCAAAGAACAGCTGCAAGAAGTCAGTTTTATTACAATTTAATATCTCCTACATTCCTGCAAAAGCTAAGCCAATCCGGGTACATATACTTCAATTTTACAAAGAAAGACTAAAAGGAATAAAAGTAAACCAACTTTTACTTTTTTTTTTCTTTACCTCAGATCCCACCAAGTTTATCGTGGTATAATTTTCTTTTTCATAAAATCCATAGTGCAATGTTATATTATCTTGTCCTGGATCACAAAAAATGATTCAAGATTTTCAGGTTGTTTTACATAATACTAAAATTCTCATTCTTCAATCTGACATTCTCCAAGAAATGTGTGATTTGTGTCATTGATAAGCAGATTCTGAAGCTAAATAAGCTTGCAATTAAAAGAAAGAACATTTAAAAACAGGAAAAAAGAAAAGATAAATGTCCAATTCACAAATATTGCACAGGAACAAAGATGTTATATACCGTGTTCCCACCAGCCCCACTTTGGCCCTCCAGTGATTTGAAGGTTGACTGTTTTCTTTAACCGAGAGGGAAGACTATGCCTCAGACTTCACTAGGAGTGGGAGAAGCTGCTGAACATGGCCCTCGAATGTGTCCTGGCCGTGGCAGTAGTACCAGTCCTGGTTTCAACTCTGGCTCAGGTTCTCTCTCCCTCATCTCTCAATGTCTCTTCATAATGGGACAGGAAGACACTGGGGGCAGTATCATGGACCTTGGCCAAAATCTCACACATTCTTGAATAACCTAAGCAAATTCAGGTATATAACTTTTAAATTTATGAAAAAAAGGAATAAACGGAGTAAGTCAAACCAAAAATGGACCAACTTTTACTTTTCTTCTCTCCCATCTTCTGATCCTAACTATTTTACTGGGAAGTTCTTTAAAATTTTTAGAATATCCTTACTCCAATGCCATGTTAACTTGCTATGTATCACCAAGATGATTTAAAGATTTTCAATTTGTATTTCAGAAAACAAAACTCTTATTACTAAACCTGATAAGCAGCAATAAATGTATGATCCATGTCATTTATAAACTTATATTCCGAATCTAAATAAAAACCTGTTTAAAAAAATCATTACTGCAAAAATACAAAAAGTAAAGCAACAAGTTAGTTATTCATGCATAACAGGAACAAAGAAGATAACAGACCTTTTCAACTAGAAAGTGAAGTATCTGTCTCAGAGGTCAGTAGGGGTAAAAGCAGCAGCCGGACTTGGCCTTAGGACTAGGACTGGCTTTGGCAGTAGTGGCGGCACTGGCTGCAGCTCTGGCTGCAGCTCTTTCTTTCTCATCCCTCAAAGCCTCTTCATAATGGGATGGGAAGGCACTAGGGGTGGAGTTATTGAACTTGGCCCAAAACCCCAGGATTTTCATCTTGCTGGTTTCAGCATGGGCTCTTGGACCCCACAGGAATTGATAATTTGGAGGATCACTGTTGGGCACCTGCTGGTACTCCAGGTATTTTTCCTTCACCAGATCTTGGGCGATGAGCTTCATGGCATCCCCAAAGATGAAGTGCCTCTTCCCATCACAGACTCCCAACGTATTCAGGAATTCCCATGTCTCTTCCTTGGAGGCACAGTTGCCATTTAAGAAGATCACACCCAGGAGAGGCATTAGAAGCCCATTCCTGGGAAAGCCTCAGCAACCGCTCAGGCTCCCATCATCGGTGGGATTTAGCTTGCTGACAAGGGTATAGGAGTGATTTCTGGGGTTGAATCCTTTAAGTCAAAGCCAAAGATCAGCTCCATGAGATCAGAGGCTCTCCTGAGAATCTCAGGGAAGTGCTCCTTGTACTTTTTTGTTGAGAACCTTTAGCATCTCTGCCTTCATAATGGGCTCTTTCATTTTATACTTGTACATCAGGAACTGCATCAACATTCCTGCCTTCCTGGTTAGAGGATCCTGGCGTGAGCTCTCAGTGAAAGGTGGAGCCTCAGAGGAACTTGCATTTCCCTCACCTTGGCTCTAAGCAACTTTATCAGATCTTGTGCATGAAAAACCTGCAGAAGTAGTGATGGTGGATGAGGCTTTCTGAGAATCTTGGGGAATGACAACAGGTGTGCTCTGGGAAGAGAATGAGAAGGGGAACTCTTCTTTTTCTACTGCAGAATCTGTAGCACCCTTGAGACTGGGTCTCACTTCAGGCCTGGCAAAGTTTCTCAAGTGCACAGAGATTACTCTTCTGTCCCTGAGGCATAATGACTGTGCTCAGGGACAGCAGGCAGGCGTGTGGGCAGGTCAGGTGATGTGGGCACCCGCAGGAGGGAGAATGAGGTCCTGTTACTTCCTTTATCAGGGAAATACCACCTTGGCTTTTAGGAAGCCACCTCTGCAAGTTTCCTTGAGGGCACTGCACTAAGAACCCACTGAGCTTCTGTTCTTGGACAGCCTGTCCCCTGGGAACCTAGTGGAGGAAGTTATAGAGTGCCTTAGGCTGTAGCCTGCCAGCCCTGCCTATTACTGACTTGGTGACTGCAGGGCTGGTAGTGGGCCCCCCTGTGTTCTGGAGTAGAGGGGATTCTTTGTGTTTACCTACAGGATTATCATGTCAACTCTTGACAGGGCCTGGATCTCTTCTTATTGCTGCTCTGAAGTTGATACTGTAGGCTCCCTGGGACCCAGGTGAGAGAAGTGTAGGGGCACCTTAACCAAGCCACCACCCCTGTATGGGAACACCTAATGCTAAATGCTCAGTGGGGCCCTCTCTTAGGTCCTAAGTTCTCAGGGTCCACATCTGCACACCATGTAGGGCCATGGACTCTCCCTTTTTCTGACTGATGAGTGGCCCTTCAGAGCAAGAATCTAACTTCCTGTAGACCTGATGTAAAACATGACAGGTATCAGCGAAAGAAATAATGGATAAGTCAAACTTAACTAAATTAGAACTTCTGCTTTGCAAAACGTACCAGCAAGAGAATAAGAAGACAACCCACATAGGGGTAGAAAATGTATTTTTTCTGTTTATTTTTCATTTCATTTCATTTTATTTTATCAATAGTACAATGTAGTTGATTTTCGTGTCCCTTTACTGATTCTTCCTTCCCCACTCCCTCTCCCCACTCCCACCCATCAACATATCTGTTCACTTGTCTTAATAAGTTCAATTGTGATTGTTGTGTCTTCTTCCCTGCCCTTCCCGTTTGTGTATTTATTTATTTATTTTTAGCTCCCACAAATAATTGAGAACATGTGGTATTTCTCTTTCTGTGTCTGACTTATTTCACTTAATACAAATTTTTCTAAGTCCATCCATGTTGCTGCGAATGGTAGTATTTCATTTTTTTTTTATAGCAGAGTAGTATTCCACTGTGTATATATACCACATTTTCTGTATCCACTCATCTGATGATGGACATTTGGGCTGGTTCCAAATCTTGGCTATTGTAAATAGTGCTGCAATGAACATTGGAGTGCAGGTATTCCTTCAACATGATGACTTTCATTCCTCTAGGTATATTCCCAGCAGTGGAATAGCTGGGTCATATGGTAGATCTATCTGAAATTGTTTGAGGAATCTCCAAACCATTTTCCATAGAGGCTGCACCATTTTGCAGTCCCACCAACAGTGTAGGTGGGTTCCTTTTTCTCTGCAACCTTGCTAGCATTTATCATTCTCGGTCTTTTTGATATTAGCCATCCTAACTGGAGTGAGATGGCATCTCAAAGGGGTTTTGATTTGCATTTCCTGAATGCTGAGTGATACCGAGCATTTTTTCACGTTTCTGTTGGCCATTTGTATATCTTCCTTTGAGAAATGATTATTCAGCTCCTTTGCCCATTTTTTTAAAATTGGGTTACATGTTTTTTTTTTTTTTTTTGCTGTAAACTTGTTTGAGTTCCTTGTATGTTCTGGATATTAATCCTTTGTCAGATGTATATTTTGCAAATATTTTCTCCCACTCTGTTGGTTGTCTTTTAACTGTTAATTGTTTCTTTTGCTGTGCAGAGGCTTTTTAGTTTGATATAATCCCATTTGGTTATTTTTCCTTTGGTTGCTTGTGTTTTTGGGGTCATATTCATGAAGCCTGTACCCAATCCTACTTCCTGGAGTCTTTCCCCTATGTTTTCTTTTAGGAGTTCTAATGTTTCAGGATGTATATTTAGTTCTTTAATCGATCTTGAGTTGGTTTTGGTACATGGTGAGAGGTATGGGTCTAGTTTCATTCTCCTGCATATGGATTTCCAGTTTTCCCAGCACAATTTACTGAAGAGGCGGTCTCTTCCCCAGTGTGTATACTTGGTGCCTTTGTCAAAGATCAGATGGTTGTAGGTGTATGGGTTGATTTCTGGATTCTCTATTCTATGTGTCTGTTTTTATGCCAGTACCATGCTGTTTTGGTTATTATAGCTTTGTAGTATAGTTTAAAGTCAGGTAGTGTTATGCCTCCAGCTTTCTTTTTCTTTTTCTTAAAATTGCTTTGGCTATTCATGGTCTTTTGTTATTCCATAGAAATATCTGGATAGTTTTTTTTTTTTTATTTCAGAGAAAAATGTCATTGGAATTTTATTGGACATTGCACTGAATTTGTAGATCACTTTGGGTAGCATGGATATTTTCACAATGTTAATTCTTCCAATCCAAGAGCATGGGATATCTTCCCATCTTCTTGTGTCCTCTTTAATTTCTCTCAACAGTGGTTTATAGTTCTCAATACAGAGATTTTTCACATCCTTGGTTAACTCTATTCCTAAGTATTTTATTTTTTTGGTGGCTATTGTAAACGGGCAAGCTTTCTTGATTTCTCTTTCTGCATGTTCACTGTTAGAGAATAGAAATGCTACTGATTTTTGTGTGTTGATTTTGTATCCTGCAACTTTGCTGAAATCAGTTATCAACTCTAAGAGCTGAAAGCTTTTCCTTTAAGAACAGGAACTAGACTAGGATGCCCACTCTCACCACTTCTATTCCACATAGTGTTGGAAATACTAACCAGAGCAAACAGAGAAGAGAAGAAAATAAAGGGCATCCAGATTGGGAAAGCTGAAGCCAAACTGTCCTTGTTTTCAGATGACATGATCCTATATATCGAACAGCCTAAAGCCTCTACAAAAAAACTCTCAGGGGAGAAAATATTTTTAAAAGACATCTGATAAACGACTGTTTCCTAAAATATAGAAAAAAGTCTTAAAACTCAACAACAAGAAATGAACAACCCAAATTAAAATATGAGCAAAAGATCTGAACAGGCACCTAAACAAATAAGATATATAGACAGCATATAGGCACATGAAAAGATGCTCAACATCACATGTCATTAGAGAACTACAAATTAAAACAATGTCCTGATACCAGTACATACCTATTAAAATTGCCAAAATCCAAAGCACTGATGACACCAAATGCTGTTGAGGATGTGGGGCAACAGAAACTCTCATTCACTGCCAGTGGGGATGCAAAATGCTACAGCCAGTGGGGATGCAAAATGCTACAACACTTTGGAAGTTTCTTACGAAACTGTACACACTCTTACCATATGATCCAGCAATTGTGCTCCTTGGTATTTATCCAAAGGAGTTGAACATGTATGTCCACTCAAAAATATGTACATGAATGTCTACAGCAGCTTTATTCACAATTGCCAAAACTGGGAAGCAACCAAGATGTCCTTCGGTAAGTAAATGGATAAATAAACTGTGGTACATCTAGACAATGGAATATTATTCAGTGCTAAGAAGAAATGAGCTGTCAAGTCATGAAAAGACGTGGAGGAAACACAGATGCATATTACAAAGTGAAAACAGCCAATTTGGAAAGGTGTCATACTGCATGATTGCAACTATACGGTATTCTGGAAAAGGCAAAACTATGGGGACAGTAAAAAAAAAAAATAAAATAAGTGGTTGCCAGGGGCTAGGGGGTAGTGAGAAATGAATAGGCAGAGCGCAGAGGATTTTTAGGGCAGTGGAACGATTCTGTATGATTCTATAATGGTGGATACATGTCATTATACATTTGTCAAAGCCCAGAAAGTGTAAAACACAAAGAATAAACCCTAATGGAAACTACGGACTTTGGTTGATAATGACGTGTCAATACAGGTTCATCAGTTGTAATAACTGTATCACTCTGGAGTGGGATGTTTATATGAGAAAGGCTGTGAGTATGTAGGGACAAACTGTATATGATAACTCTCCGTACTTTCTGCTTAGTTTTGCTGTGACCTTAAAACTGCTATAAAAAAATAGTCAATTAAAAAAGGAGATAGGCAAAGAAATGATTAAGTTTTGCAATGATGACTAGGCCAACTGCCCTGATTTGATCATCACACATTGTATCCATGTAATGAAATATAACTCTGTACCCACAAATATGTAATCAACGTGTTTCAATAATAATAATAATAAAATAGATGGCCAAATTAAAAAATAAAAAAAGGTGATAGGGAAGCCTCAGCCTCAAATCTTGCCCTGAGAATTTAAGGGTTGAGTGCAAGGGACTGGACACTTTGTTGTCCCCTCGATTCAAGGGTGGATGGTCCCTTCATTCCTTACTCAGTTTCCTTGATTTGACTCCTAGGAGAACCTGGAGCTCGCCTCTTTCTTGACCTGAGGATCTCTCCTCGTAAAAGGCCTGTATCTTCCTGAGACCAAATAAAAAGAAGTGAGGGTGGCCTTATCTGGCCACAGCTTACCATGATGTCTCAAGCGTGACAGGTGTGGTAGACAGATCGAAGCCCTATGGTGGATTGTCCTACTCAGTGTCCACTCAGGATCCTAAATATGACTCATAAGAAGGCCTAAACTTACTTCCTCTGCTGAGCTAGGACTGCCCCCTTCAGACCAAGACCCCCACTTCTCTGTTACTAGTGAGAACGATATGAGGGTGCCTCTGCCTGACATTTATGCTTTAATCTCTCAGTTCTGGCAATAGGGAGGATTTTGTGGGGTCCCTACTGAGGGGTTTGGTGTTTCTTGCACTCTTCAGGGTACTTAACTTACTCCTGGCACACCTTGGAAATCCTCCCTCTATGGACCTGAGTTGGCCAGCCTCAGACCAAGGTATTCACCTTCCTGAGACCTCCAAAGTGGAAATCAGGTCCAGCCACATCCTGCCAAGGCTTTTGAGATTCTGTGGGATGAAAGCAGGGTCAGGAGCCTATGGGTCACACTGCTCTGGATAGGTGCTTCCCTCATTTCTCATTCAGAGTCCTCAATTTGCAATGTGTCAGAGACTGAGACTCCTCCCTCTACAGACCTGAGGTCATCCTCCTTAAGGTAGGACTCACAAGTCCCTGAAAACCTTGAAGAATAAGTGAGGAGATGCTCAGGCTGACAACTGCCTGGCATGTTGTTCTTCCCAGTCCTCCTATATTGGGGGTCTTTATCTTGGCTCCTGTCCCTTGGTTAAAAACTTCCTGGGGATTGCCATAGCTCTAAAAACTCTTGACCAGTTTCCCTGCGACACATCTTGCAGAGAATGGGCCCGTCCAGGAGTGATGTGAGATGGGGAAGCTGTAACACACGACAGAGGCCCCAGGACAGATGTACTGTCAGAGAAAAAAACACACTGACTTATACCACCTCTCTACCAGCCAGACTCAGCCTCTTACGTGTTTGTTTGAAGAGATTTAACTTTCTAAAAGGTGGGAGCTGTCCACAATGACATAATGCTTGTTACGTATTGAGACTTAAAAAATGCCAGTTCTTATCATAGTTAATTCATCCCCTGATGTTACAATCCACTACACTGGGATTTATTTTTCAATCCAGGAGATGTCAGAGATTATGTGGCATTATAGTGAAAAAGAAAACCCTATCAGACACAGTGATGCTTAACAAGGAAAACTAAGTGATATTTCCCTGTAACGTAATAAATCATTCAGTGTCAGAGTGAGGTAGACTTTCTCAGTCAGTGCAACACAAAGTTTCTAAATTTCTCTCCCTCTCAGCTTCCCTTCCATCTAAACCACTCCTGTTTTTATTCATTTAACCACCACCCAAACTCTAGACCCTGCCTGGATTTTGCCCAATTACATACAAGACAACCTAACTGAATGCCCTTTTAATAGAGCAGAATCTGGATCTTTTTTTTCTTAGCCCTCCCAATACTAGCATGGAGCCTTCCAAGAGCAGACGCTCAGTTCATGTCTGAGAAATAAGTGAGCCTCAGAGCACGGAGCCCAATTTGTTATGATTCAAATCTATATTCTTCAATAAATAAACCAGGCACATGTAGGTATTTATCTTTTAATTTTATAAAACACAAAGTAAGATGTTAGGATAGCAAACATTGACAATATTACTCTTTTTCTTTCTTGAGTCCATGTGTTTTACTGCTGGATTATTTTTACATTTTCAAGGAAATGCTTATCCCAATTCTATGTTATTTTGCATCAGATCACTAAATAAGATGGAAGTTTTCACAATTTGTTTTACAAAACAGCAAACCTCTTACTCTTAATCCTTACAAGCAAGTGTGAACAATATCACTCATAAGCTTAGATTATAATGCTAAATAAAAGGAACATTTGAAACATACCAAAAAATACAGATAAATCTCCAAATTACTCATATAGAACAGGAACACAAAGGCATTATACACTGTGTTCCCTCTAGTCACACCCAGCCCTCCCCTACTTGGAACACTGACTGCTCTTTTCAATCACATAGTGAAGAATCTGCCTCTTCTTCACTAGTTGTGGGAGGAGCTGCTGGACATGGCCCTGGAACGTTCAGTCGTGGCATTAGTGCCTTCATTGAGTGTAATTGTGGCTTGGGCTCTCTCTTCCTCATCTCTCAAAGCCTCTTCATACCAGAAGTGGAAAGCACTAGGGACAGTCTTATTGACCATGGCCAAAAACTCTAGGACTTTCATCTTGCTTGTTTCAGCATGGGCTCTTGGACCCCACAGGAATTCATAGCGTGCAGGATCACTGTTGGGCACCTGCCGGTACTCCAGGTATTTAAGCTTCACCAAATCTTGGGTAATGAGCTTCCTAGGCTCCCCAAATAGGAAGTGTCTCTTCCCATCATATATTTTCATCTTATTCAGGAAATTCCAGATCATTTCCTCACTGGCACAGTTGCCGTTCATGAAGATCACGCCCAGGAGATTCATCAGGAGGCCAGTCTTGGGAAAACCCTTGCCACGACTCAACATCCCACGGTAGGGGAGGTCCATTTTGCTGACAAGGGCATAGGAGTGCTTGGGAGAATCGACTTTCTTTAAGTCAATACCAAATACCACCTCTAGGCTGAAAGAAGCTTGTCTGAGGATTTCAGGGAAATGTTTCTTGTGCCTTTTATTGATGAACTTCAGTATACCTGTTTTCGTAACTTGCTTTTTCATTTTGTACATGTGTATTAGGAAATTCACCAAAGTATTTATCGTCTTGGTTAGAGGGCTTCTACGAGACTGCGTAGTGGAGGGTGGGGCCTGGGTGGGACTTGGCTTTTTCTCAATTTTACTGTCGGCTTCTTCACATGATCTTGTGTGAGAAACATCTACGGACACATTGGTGGATGGGGCTCGCCGAGGCTTCTTGAGAGTGCTACGTGACCTAGCAGGTGACTCATTCTCAGTAATATCCCCCAAATGAGAAGAGGATGAGGAGGATATTTTCTCCTTGGTTGCAGTAGCCTGAGCACCCTGGAGACGCGTCTCACCTTGAGCCTGGCGGCGTTTCTCACGGGCACGGAGCTTACTCTTCTGACCCCGAGGCATGATGACTGTGGTCAGGGACAGCAGGCAGGAGTGTGGGCAGAAGGTCAGGCTATGTTGGCACCTGTAGGAGAGAAGATGAGAGGGCGTGAGCACCTTCAGCAGGGAGAGACCACCTTGGCTTTAAGAAGGCCACTCTGCAGGTTTCCGTGAGAGCACTGCTCTAGAAACCCACAGGGCTTGTGTTCTGATCAGTCTGTCCTCTCAGAACCCAGTGAAAGTAATTAAGGTGTGCCTGAGGCTGCAGCTTGCCAGCCTGCCTGTGACTGAGAGCAGTAGCAGCAGGCAGGTCTAGTCCTTATGGAGCCCCTTCAATTCTGGGGTAGAGGTAGTACTCTCAGTTCACATTCAAGACCGTCATATCAACTGTTGGCAGGGCCTGGCCCCCTCCTCCACGTTGCATTAAATTTGACACCTCCAACCAATGTCCTCGTCTCCTTGGGACCCCCTAAGAGGAGTTGAATGGATGCCTTAGCCCACCACCCCTGCCAAGAGGCACTTGGTGCTAAGAATTCTGTGGGGGCCTGCACTGTTCTGGGCTTGTTGGGGTCCTCAGCCACCATTCAGAGTCCTCCTCACCTTGGCCCTAAGTAGAACCTAGGACACCTGCCTCTGCTGATCTGATGCCCCTCAGAAACGTAATGCTATGAAAAAGAGAGTTTTACATACACCTGACTTCCATGCCTGGACCTTTCAGGGCTGCAAGTGGGGAGGGAGAACTCTCTGTTTCTCTGTTGCCTCCTTTTGGAGGTGGGGGGTGTGGTGAGCGGTACTACCGTTCTTCTTTCAGGGTCCTCATCCTGACCCCAAAAGGCTCTGGGTCTCCTCCCTGTGCAGAATTGGGGCACACAATTAGTCCAGACTGATAGCTACTGTGGGGTTCCCCAGCACTGAGAGAGAAGCAGAATTAATGGGACCCTACTTTTTAGAGCCAGTGTTCCCATTAGTCCTCACTCAGGTCTCTGACCTTGACTCCCTCTAGGACTTGGGACACCTCCCTCCACACACTTGGGTCCTCCAGCCTCAGAACAAGGCCCTAGACAAAGAAGTTAAGGGCTCCACACATACGACTACCTCTACCTGGAGCCTTGCAGAACTGAATGCAGGGGCACTGCTTTCTGTTGTCACCTCTACTGGGGAGAGAGACCCTCATTAGCACTCAGAGCCCTCACGTTGACCCAAATTAGGACCTAGGTCTTCTCCTTCTGAAGATTCGGGGGGGAGGGGGCGTACTCCCGTAGACAAAGGCCCACCCATCGCTGAGAATTTTCAGGCAGAACTCTGCCAGACAGCTCTGCCGGGACCTCTCAAGGCCGACTACAGGGGTAGGACTTACTGGGGTCCCCTTGGTTATGGGTGGGAGGTGGTCCCTTCAGTCCATATTCAGGGTCTACACCTTAACTCCAGACCAGCCCTGGGAATTCACTCTTGGCCAACAAGATGCTATGCTTTTCAGACGAGGCCCCAGCCCTCAATGCGGAAGTGAGGATGAACCATATCCGGTGGTGGGTGCCTGGGGTCTTTGAGGGCTGACAGCAGGGACAGAACACCATGGACCCCACTGTTGTAAAGTTGGTGGTTTCTAGGTTCAAACTTCTGGTGTCCTATCAGAGCCTGGGATTCCTCCCTCTACTGATCAGAGTTGGCCAACCTCCCAAACCCTCACTTCCCTCAATGCCTAGAGTGGAAGTCTAGGCATGGTACAAATGGCAACCACTTCCAGGGGCCTCACTGACTAGAAAACAGGTTTCGGGCTCTTGGTGGTCCTCACCCTGACTCCAGTAAGGGCCAAGACCCCTCACTCTGTAGAACTCTATTGGACAAGGCACTCCCCTCCCTGAAACCCTCCACGTGGAAAGGAGTGGCAACTCAACCTTACAGCTCTGCCTGGGGCCTCCCAGGGCCAAAACAGGGATGAGACTCTGTGAAGTCCCCACAACTCCGGGTTTAGTAATCCCTTTTTTCTCAATCAACAACCTCACCTTGCTCTTGGCCAGTCCTAGAACTTCACCTTCCCTGACATGAGCACTACTGAGTTCAAGGTCCTCCCTATTCTGAGACCCCCCCAGGCTTACCCAGGAAGTTAGACTGAGCCACATTAGGCCAGGGATGTTTGGGTCCTGTGAGGTCTGACAGCAAAGTCAGGTTTCTGTGGGACACCACTGTTCTGGTTCCCCACATTCCTCACGCAGGCTCCCTGTCTTGGTATCTATCAGACCCTGTGTGATACTCTGATATTGAGATTAACTGTATTTGCATATGTAGATGATCATGTTGTCACTGAATATTATGTCTTTCTCCTCTTCAGTTATAACATTGCTTTGGCTATGTATTCCAATCGAATTCTTAAGGCACAAAGTCCTTCTTTTTAATCTCCTGAGATACATTTGAGAGTACTGAGAAGAAAAATGAACTAATGGACACAAGGTCTGCTTCAGGCAGAGAAGAGTGGAATGAACAGTGTGGGCTCTAGAGTAATTCAGACCAGGAGTCTACGTCCAGCACTGTCACTAGCCCCGTGAACTTGAGCACATTACCAAACTCCAAGACAAAGAAATTGCAGTCAAACAAAATGCTGCTTGGCAAAGAAAATTATGCAATATATCCTTATTAGAAGATATAATTTGTTTGCAGGAAAGTGTTTCCCTGTTGGCTACAACTCAAAGTTCTTAAAATTTTTGTCAGTGACCAATATGCTTCCTAACTCCCAGATGCCCTTCTATGTAAACCACCCTTATTTTTATTTATTTAACCACCAGCCAAAATCTAGAGCCCGCTTAGAGTTTGCCAAATTGCACACAAGATGACCTCACTGAATGTCCTTTTAATGGAGTAGGTTCTGGATCTCCCAGCCCAGGACAAAGAGTGCCAGCACAGTGACTTCTGGTTATCCCAACTCCCTTAAGGGTATCAGTTCTGTTTCTCAGAAACTCCCTTCTGATGATGTGCATAAAACACCAAGCTTGTACTCTGTGTCAGGAGCACAGGACTCCATCCCTGCCCCAGGTGGAGTTCTGTCTGGTTTTCCACAATCCCAATGTAAATATTAGGGACAGTTTCCCACTCCAGGCTTTGTCTCTCAACTCTGAGACATTCTATGTGAGGGTCTGGCCTCTGCTCACCACTCCTTCAGCCTTATCCAGTTCACCATGCAGCCTTACTTAAAATTACCTGTCAGTGAGGGACATGCAGTTTCCTAAGGCTCCAAACTGCCCTGTCTTGGGTCATTTACACGTGACTGGTCTCATCTTGAGACTTCTCCCTTCCTCATCCTTTCTTTTCACTTGTTCTTTAGGTCTTAGAGAATATATCCCCATCTTTTTCATGTGGTAGTTACTTCTAGATTCTAAAATTCAGTCAATGGGCAGCGGCTGGATTTTTTTTTTTAATTTTAGAAATCCTCCCCAGTACTAGTATGAAGGCTTTCTAAGAGCTAATGCTTAATTAATGATTAAGGAATACACAAGAGAGTGAGTATGAAATCTAATAAATTAGGATTTAATTTCTTCTACATTCTTGAATCTTCTAAGCAAATTTTATAAGAAGAAAGACTAGAAGGAATTAGGCCAACCAAGAATTAACAACCATTTACTTTTTTCTTTATTTTTAGATCTCAACAATTTTACTGTAGTGTTCATTCACTTTTCCAAGAAAACCACTGTCCAAAAAATTCACTACTCACAGGACATTTCTGCAAGGAACACATGGCCAACAGGTATGAAACGGTGCCCAATATCACTAACCATCAGGGAAATGCAAATCAAAATCACAATGAGGTATCAAATCTCACCTCTTAGGAAGGCTATTATAAAACAAACCAACCAACCACAAAACAAACAAAACACAAGAGATAACAAGTGTTGACGAGGGTGTGGAGAAAATGGAACCCCCACACACTGTTGGAGGGAATGTAAATTAGTACAGCCATTATGGGTACAGTGTGACAATCCTCAAAAATTTAAAATTAAAACCACCGTATGACCCCGCAATCCCTCTACTGGGCATATACCCAAAGTAAATGAAATCAGCAAGGAAATGGCTAAATTTCTGGACACACACAAGCTCCCAAAACTGAACCATGAAGACGTAGAAAATTTGAACAGACCAATAACAATAAAGGAGATTGAAGCTGTTATCAGAAGGCTCCCAACAAAGAAAAGCCCAGGACCAGATGGATTCACAGCAGAATTTTACCAAACATTCAAAGAGGAATTGACACCGATTCTTTACAAACTATTCCAAAAGATTGAAACGGACGCAAATCTCCCAAACTCATTCTATGAAGCAAACATCATCCTGATACCAAAACTAGGTAAAGATATAACCAAAAAAGAAAACTACAGGCCGATATCCTTGATGAATATAGATGCAAAAATCCTCACTAAAATACTAGCAAACAGAATACAGCAACACATACGTAAAATTATTCATCACGATCAAGTGGGATTCATCTCAGGGATGCAAGGTTGGTTCAACATACGCAAATCAATAAATGTGATACACCATATTAATAAACTCAAACACAAGGACCATAGGATCATCTCTATAGATGCTGTAAAAGCATTTGATAAAGTTCAGCACTCATTCATGACAAAGACCCTCTATAAGTAAATAGAGGGAAAGCATCTCAACATAATTAAAGGCATATATGCCAAACCCACTGAATGGGGAAAAGCTGAAAGCTTTTCCTTTAAGAACAGGAACTAGACAAGGATGCCCACTCTCACCACTCCTATTCAACATAGTGTTGGAAGTACTAGCCAGAGCAATCAGAGAAGAGAAGGAAATAAAGGGCATCCAGATTGGAAAAGATGAAGTCAAACTGTCCCTGTTTGCAGATGACATGATCCTATATATCGAACAGCCTAAAACCTCTACAAAAAAACTGTTGGAATTGATAAATGATTTCAGCACAGTAGCGGGATACAAAATCAACACGCAAAAAATCAGTAGCATTTCTTTTCTGCAATAGTGAACATGCAGAACGAGAAATCAAGAAAGGGTGGTTTCAAGATGGCGGCGGCTGCGGCGGCTGGCGCGGAGTAGCTGAGGTGGAAAAGGTGGCCACTGGTCCTCAGGCAGCCGGGAAACTTGTGGACCTTCCTCTGGCCATCTCTTAAGGGAGGACTGCTGCTGCTGGCCGGTCGTGGGGGCTCAACGCCACTTTGCCCCCGGCAGGAGAGGCTGCCTCATTTACAGGCAACAGCTTTGAAGTGTGGAGCAGGAAAAGAACTGATTCTTAGCTGCAAAAGTGAGTCTTGAAACAGGGAACACGGCGCCAGGGCTGCTGTGGGTGCAGCCAGGATCCCGGAGGCTGGGGCCGCACTGAAGGCGGCCAGCTGCCCTATTCAGGATTCGAGGTTTCAGGCCGGCATTAAAGAAGATTCCTGGGAGCGCCCGAGCGGCGCCGCGACTGAACAGCCCGAGGCGGCAGCGCCGAGAACACGGAAGGCAACAAACCAGAGACAGAGCGAGCGCCCGACCTGGCACAGCACTGTGAGTGATCCCTGGCACAGCTCTGTTCGGGGGGTGAATGCCCACGCGGCTTCCGACTGCACCACCAGGCCACTCACTGCCCCCGGTGCTGCCTCCATTTTCCCAGGTGCGGGCAGCTCCGCCCTGCTCGGCCATCACTGAGCCCATTTGCTTGGCCTGGCGCGGGGCTTTCCGGACCCTGCGGGCCGACCTCCTCTCCCACTCCCTCCGCGGTTCTCTGGCAGGACTGGGGGTGTGGGGCGTCCCGACCAATTTTGGGAGGGCTAGGAAGTACGGGCGGGCCGACTGTCACTCCACCACACCCTGGACTCCGGCCCCGGTAAACTTCCTGTTACTGGGAGGCAGATACCATCTCTGCGACCACCAGTTTGGAAAAAAGCCTAACGAATTTCTGGTTGGGAATAGTGCGGTAGGAGAGTTCCCAGGTCCGCTTGAACCTGCCGGAGAGCAGGCTGCAGGCGGGCACTAGACTCGGTTTATACCAGGGGGATACAAAGGTGAACAAGACCCGAGAAAGATCTACACAGTGCTACAAAGGCACCCAGAGAGACCGGTCGTCTGTGCCTAGCAGAAACCTGGTAGACTTCCTGGGCGAGGCGGTGCTGAGCAGGGTCTTGAAGGCCCAGCTGATAGACGAGGGGTGCAGAAGACACGCCCCAGCCCAGCACAGTGTGCACAGAGGGGGGAGACGTGCGGCCAGGGAGGCGGAGTCTCGACAGAAACCACACACCCGGTGGGGTCGCCACTGCACGATCTAACAGCCCGGGCCAGAGCACACGGAACGGGGAGAAGTCCTGTACAGAAAGTGAAAGCTCAACAGAGATCACACACCCTGTGGTACGTGATCCACCAGCCCAGCAGAGTACAAGCTGACCAGAAAGGTGGATCCCCGGAGAAGCCCAAGACCCGAGGCAACCACACACACAAGACACTAGAGGCCAACTGAGCAGTCACGGTGGGAGCCATACCAAATTGGCAACCACAGCAACATCCTATTAGTCATTAGTCTTAAACCGGTGGACTGTGAAACCCCCTGCAACAATGAATAAACACCAAAAAAAAGACACCAGAAATACAAAAAATCAAGAAATTACACCACCAAAAGTTAATAAATCTCATACTCTAGATCCTATAGAACAAGAAGCCCTTGAAATAACTGACAAGGAATTTCGAGTGATAATTCTAAGGAAACTGAATGAGATACAAGAAAACTCAGCTAGACATCATGATGAAATGAGGAAAAGTATACAGGATCTGAGAGAGGAAATATACAAGGAAATCAATGTCCTGAAAAAAAATGTAGCAGAACTTGCTGAACTGAAGAAGTTATTCAGCGAAATAAAAAACACAACGGAGAGTTTAACCAGCAGGCTTGTCGAAGTTGAAGAGAGAACCTCTGAACTTGAAGATGGGCTGTTTGAAATAACACAAGCAGACAAAAAGAAAGAAAAAAGAATCAAGGACATGGAAGAAAATCTGAGAGAGATATCAGACAACCTCAAGCGCTCAAATATCCGAGTCATGGGTATTCCAGAAGGGGAGGAAAATGGAGATTCCATTGAAAACATATTCAAAAAAATAGTGGCAGAAAACTTCCCAGGTATAGGAAAAATCACAGATCTTCAGATCCAGGAAGCTCAACGATCTCCAAACGTATTCAACCCAAAAAGGCCTTCTCCAAGACATGTCATAGTCAAATTGGCAAAACTCAGAGACAAAGAGAGAATCTTAAAAGCTGCAAGAGAGAAGCGTCAAATCACCTATAAGGGAGCCCCAATCAGGTTAACATCAGACTTTTCATCACAAACCCTAAAAGCTAGAAAGGAATGGGATGATATTTTCAAAATACTAAAAGACAAAGATTGCCAGCCAAGAATACTCTACCCTGCAAGGCTATCCTTCCGAAATGAGGGGCAAATAGTATATTTCTCAGACAAACAAAAACTGCGGGAGTTCACTACCACAAGACCACCCTTACAAGAAATCCTCAAGGGAGTACTGGGTTTGGTTCCTGAAAAATAACTAACACTGCCATAAAAACCTAAGAAAAATCTAAACCCGCTAGTACAATAAAAATGGCATTCATGAAGAGAAAACAAGCTAACAAAAACACTATCTACAACCTAAGGAACCAACAAACAAAGAAACCAAACAGTAAATCAGAAAGCAAGGAACAAAAGACACCTAAGACAACCAAACAACCAATAAAATGCTAGGAATAAATCAACACCTTTCAATAACAACTCTTAATGTTAAAGGCTTAAATTCCCCAATTAAAAGACACAGACTGGCTGACTGGATCAAAAAGCAGGACCCAACTATATGCTGCCTACAAGAAACCCACCTCACCCATAAAGATTCACACAGACTAAGAGTGAAAGGATGGAAAAAGATTTACCATGCAAACAGAAAAGAAAAACGAGCTGGAGTGGCTATTCTTATATCTGACAAAATAGACTTTAAACTAAAAACCATAAAAAGAGACAATGAGGGACACTACTTAATGATAAAAGGACTGATCCATCAAGAAGACATAACAATCATAAATATGTACGCACCCAATGTTGGAGCAGCCAGATTTATAAAACAAACTCTATTAGACCTAAAGAAGGAAATAGACACTAATACCATAATAGCAGGGGACCTGAACACTCCACTGTCAATATTAGACAGATCATCTAGGCAAAGAATCAGTAGAGAAACACAAGATCTAAACAAGACTCTAGACCAATTGGAATTGGCAGATATCTACAGAACATTCCACCCAACAACCTCAGAATATTCATTCTTCTCATCAGCACATGGATCATTCTCCAGGATAGATCACATATTAGGTCACAAATCAAGTCTCAGTAAATTCAAAAAAATTGGAATTATCCCATGTATCTTCTCAGACCACAATGGATTAAAACTAGAAATTAATAACAAACAAAACTCTGGAAACTATACAAACACATGGAAATTAAACAGCATTCTACTTAATGACATATGGGTCCAAGAAGAAATCAAGCAGGAAATCAAAAAGTTTATTGAAACTAATGAAAACAATGATACATCATACCAAAACCTGTGGGATACTGCAAAAGCAGTATTGAGGGGAAAATTTATTGCATTAAATGCTCACTTCAGAAGAATAGAAAGATGGCAAGTGAACAACCTAACACTTCACCTTAAAGAACTAGAAAAACAAGAACAATCCAAACCTAAAGTTAGCAGACGGAAAGAAATCATTAAGATCAGAGCAGAACTGAATGAAATTGAAAACCAAAAAACAATTCAAAAGATCAACGAATCAAAAAGTTGGTTTTTTGAAAAGATAAATAAAATTGACAAACCATTAGCATGGCTAACAAAAAAAAGAAGAGAGAAGACTCAAATAACAAAAATTAGAAATGAAAAAGGCGATATTACAACTGATTCATCTGAAATACAAGGAATCATTCGAGACTACTATAAACAACTGTATGCCAACAAATTTGAAAATCTGGAGGAAATGGATAAATTTCTGGACACACACAAGCTCCCAAAACTGAACCGTGAAGACGTAGAAAATCTGAACAGACCAATAACAATAAAGGAGATTGAAGCTGTTATCAGAAGGCTCCCAACAAAGAAAAGCCCAGGACCAGATGGATTCACAGCAGAATTTTACCAAACATTCAAAGAGGAATTGACACCGATTCTTTACAAACTATTCCAAAAGATTGAAACGGACGCAAATCTCCCAAACTCATTCTATGAAGCAAACATCATCCTGATACCAAAACCAGGTAAAGATATAACCAAAAAAGAAAACTACAGGCCGATATCCTTGATGAATATAGATGCAAAAATCCTCACTAAAATACTAGCAAACAGAATACAGCAACACATACGAAAAATTATTCATCACGATCAAGTGGGATTCATCCCAGGGATGCAAGGTTGGTTCAACATACGTAAATCAATAAATGTGATACACCATATTAATAAACTCAAACACAAGGACCATATGATCATCTCTATAGATGCTGAAAAAGCATTTGATAAAGTTCAGCACTCATTCATGACAAAGACCCTCTATAAGTTAGGTATAGAGGGAAAGTATCTCAACATAATTAAAGCCATATATGCCAAACCCACTGCCAATATCATCCTGAATGGGGAAAAGCTGAAAGCTTTTCCTTTAAGAACAGGCACTAGACAAGGATGCCCACTCTCACCACTCCTATTCAACATAGTGTTGGAAGTACTAGCCAGAGCAATCAGAGAAGAGAAGGAAATAAAGGGCATCCAGATTGGAAAAGATGAAGTCAAACTGTCCCTGTTTGCAGATGACATGATCCTATATATCGAACAGCCTAAAACCTCTACAAAAAAACTCTTGGAATTGATAAATGATTTCAGCACAGTAGCAGGATACAAAATCAACACACAAAAATCAGTAGCATTTCTTTTCTCCAATAGTGAACATGCAGAAGGAGAAATCAAGAAAGCCTGCCCATTTACAATAGCCACCAAAAAAATAAAATACTTAGGAATTGAGTTAACCAAGGAGGTGAAAAATCTCTATAATGAGAACTACAAACCACTGCTGAGAGAAATTAGAGAGGATACAAGAAGATGGAAAGATATTCCATGCTCTTGGATTGGAAGAATCAACATAGTGAAAATGTCCATACTACCCAAAGTGATATACAAATTCAATGCAATCCCCATCAAAATTCCAAAGACATTTTTCTCAGAAATGGAAAAAACTATTCAGACATTTATATGGAACAATAAAAGACCACGAATAGCCAAAGCAATGCTCAGCAAAAAAAATAAAGCTGGAGGCATAACACTACCTGACTTTAAGCTATACTACAAAGCTATAATAACCAAAACAGTATGGTACTGGCATAAAAACAGACACACTGACCAATGGAATAGAATAGAGAATCCAGAAATCAACCCACACACTTACTGCCATCTGATCTTTGACAAAGGCACCAAACCTATTCACTGGGGAAGGGACTGCCTCTTCAGCAAGTGGTGCTGGGATAACTGGATATCGATATGCAGGAGAATGAAACTAGATCCATACCTCTCACCGTATACTAAAATCAACTCAAAATGGATTAAGGATTTAAATATACACCCTGAGACAATAAAACTTCTTAAAGAAAACATAGGGGAAACACTTCAGGAAATTGGACTGGGCACAGACTTCATGAATACGACCCCAAAAGCACGGGCAACCAAAGGAAAAATAAACAAATGGGATTATATCAAACTAAAAAGCTTCTGCACAGCAAAAGAAACAATTAAAAGAGTTAAAAGACAACCAACAGAGTGGGAGAAAATATTTGCAAAATATACATCTGACAAAGGATTAATATCCAGAATATATAAGGAACTCAAACAACTTTACAAGAAGAAAACAAGCAACCCAATTAAAAAATGGGCAAAAGAGCTAAGTAGGCATTTCTCTAAGGAAGATATCCAAATGGCCAACAGACATATGAAAAAATGCTCAACATCACTCAGCATCCGGGAAATGCAAATCAAAACCACATTGAGATACCATCTAACCCCACTTAGGATGGCTAAAATCCAAAAGACTATGAACGATAAATGCTGGCGAGGCTGCGGAGAAAAAGGAACTCTCATACATTGTTGGTGGGACTGCAAAATGGTGCAGCCTCTATGGAAAATGGTATGGAGGTTCCTTAAACAATGGCAAATAGATCTACCATACGACCCAGCCATCCCACTGTTGGGAATATACCCAGAGGAATGGAAATCATCAAGTCGAAGGTATACCTGTTCCCCAATGTTCATCGCAGCACTCTTTACAATAGCTAAGAGTTGGAACCAGCCCAAATGCCCATCATCAGATGAGTGGATACGGAAAATGTGGTACATCTACACAATGGAATACTACTCAGCTATAAAAACGAATGAAATACTGCCATTTGCAACAACATGGATGGACCTTGAGAGAATTATATTAAGTGAAACAAGTCAGGCACAGAAAGAGAAATACCACATGTTCTCACTTATTGGAGGGAGCTAAAAATTAATATATAAATTCACACACACACATACACACATACACACACAAACCGGGGGGGGGGGGGAGAAGATATAACAACCACAATTATTTGAAGTTGATACAACAAACAAACAGAAAGGACATTGTTGGGGGGGAGGGGGGGAGGGAGAAGGGAGGGAGGTTTTGGTGATGGGGAGCATTAATCAGCTACAATGTATATCGACAAAATAAAATTAAAAAAAAAAAAAAAAAAAAAAAAAAAAAAAAAAAAAAAAAAAAAAATCAAGAAAGCCTGCCCGTTTACAATAGCCACCCCAAAAATAAAATACTTAGGAATTGAGTTAACCAAGGAGGTGAAAAATCTCTATAATGAGAACTACAAACCACTGCTGAGAGAAATTAGAGAGGATACAAGAAGATGGAAAGATATCCCATGCTCTTGGATTCAAAGAATCAACATAGTGAAAATGTCCGTACTACCCAAAGTGATATACAAATTCAATGCAATCCCCATCAAAATTCCAAAGACATTTTTCTCAGAAATGGAAAAAACTATCCAGACATTTATATGGAATAATAAAAGACCACGCATAGCCAAAGCAATGCTGAGCAAAAAAAATAAAGCTGGAGGCATAACACTACCTGAGTTTAAGCTATATTACAAAGGTATAATAACCAAAACAGTATGGTACTGGCATAAAAACAGACACACTGACCAATGGAATAGAATAGAGAATCCAGAAATCAACCCACACACTTACTTCCATCTGATCTTTGACAAAGGCACCAAGCCTATTCACTGGGGAAGGGACTGCCTCTTCAGCAAATGGTGCTGGGATAACTGGATATCCATATGCAGGAGAATGAAACTAGATCCATACCTCTCATCGTATACTAAAATCAACTCAAAATGGATTAAGGATTTAAATATACACCCTGAAACAATAAAACTTCTTAAAGAAAACATAGGAGAAACACTTCAGGAAATAGGACTAGGCACAGACTTCATGAATACGACCGCAAAAGCACGGGCAACCAAAGGAAAAATAAACAAATGGGATTATATCAAACTAAAAAGCTTCTGCACAGCAAAAGAAACAATTAACAGAGTTAAAAGACAACCAACAGAGTGGGAGAAAATATTTGCAAAATATACGTCTGACAAAGGATTAATATCCAGAATATATAAGGAACTCAAACAACTTTACAAGAAGAAAACAAGCAACCCAATTAAAAAATGGGCAAAAGAGCTAAGTAGGCATTTCTCTAAGGAAGATATACAAATGGCCAACAGACATATGAAAAAATGCTCAACATCACTCAGCATCCGGGAAATGCAAATCAAAACCACATTGAGATACCATCTAACCCCGGTTAGGATGGCTAAAATCCAAAAGACCCTGAACGATAAATGCTGGCGAGGTTGCGGAGAAAAAGGAACTCTCATACATGGTTGGTGGGACTGCAAAATGGTGCAGCCTCTATGGAAAATGGTATGGAGGTTCCTCAAACAATTGCAGATAGATCTACCATACGACCCAGCTATCCCACTGCTGGGAATATACCCAGAGGAATGGAAATCATCAAGTCGAAGGTATACCTGTTCCACAATGTTCATCGCAGCACTCTTTACAATAGCCAAGAGTTGGAACCAGCCCAAATGTCCATCATCAGATGAGTGGATATGGAAAATGTGGTACATCTACACAATGGAATACTACTCAGCTATAAAAACGAATGAAATACTGCCATTTGCAACAACATGGATGGACCTTGAGAGAATTATATTAAGTGAAACAAGTCAGGCACAGAAAGAGAAATACCACATGTTCTCACTTATTGGTGGGAGCTAAAAATTAATATATAAATTCACACACACACATACACACACACACACACACACACACACACACACACACACACACAAACCGGGGGAGGGGAAGAAGATATAACAGCCACAATTATTGAAGTTGATACGAGAAACAAACAGAAAGGACATTGTTGGGGGGGAGGGGGGGAGGGAGAAGGGAGGGAGGTCTTGGTGATGGGGAGCAATAATCAGCCACAATGTATATCGACAAAATAAAATTAAAAAAAAAAAAAAGAAAAAAGAAAAAGTCAGAGGAATATATGAGACACAGAGTGAAAGATAGGAAGTCCATGTGGAGAATGAGGCAAAGAATGAAGTTATCCAGCTATAAACCAAGGAATGCCAAGGATTGCTCAGTCATGAGAAGCCAGGAGGGAGGCCTGGAACACATTCTCTCTCAGAGATTCCAGATGAAAACAACCCTGCTAACACCTTGATTTCAAACTTCTAGCCTCTAGAACTATGAGAGAATAAATATGTTGTCCTGAACCAAAAAAAAAAAAAAAAAAAAAAAATGAAATCAGCAACTCGCAGACATATCTGCACTTCCATGTTTATTGCACCTTTATTCACAATAACCAAGATATAGAAACAACCATAGTGTCCGTCAATGGATGAATGAATGAATGGATAAAAATACTGTGATACACACACACACACACACACACACACACAATGTAATGTTATTCAGGCTTTTAAAAAAGATCCTGCCATTTGCGACAACATGGAAGGACCTGGGTGGCATTATGCTAAGTGAAATAAGCTAGGCATAGAAAGAAAAAAATACTGCACGTTCTCTCTTATATGTAGAATTTAAAAAGGAAAAAGTTGAATAAATAGAAAAAAAGAATAAAACAGTGGCTACCAGAGGCTGGGGTGGGGAGAGGATGGGGAAATGCACCTCAAAGGGTACAAAGTTGCAGTTATGTACAATAGATAAATCTAGAGATCTAAAGTACAGCCTGAGGACTATAGTTAATAATATTGTAGTGTATACTGGAAATTTTCTAAAAGAGTAGGTTTTAGGTGCTCTAGCCACAAAAAAAGTTAACCAATTGAGATAGTGTACATGTTGAATTGCTTACCTGTGGTAATCATTTCACTAAGTATATGTATATCAAAGCATCATGTTGTACACCTTAAATTTATGCAATAAAAAATGAAATTCTTATGCACATGACATCTTCTTCTGGACGACAAAAGGAGAACCAAAGATTGTCAATTTGTTGAACAAAATACCAAAACATTTATACTTATATATGGAAAACAGAAATAAATGTGTGATCCATGGTATTCATAAACACAGATACTGAAGCTAAATAAATCTTCTATTAAAAGTAATGCACTTAAAAAATACCAGAAAAAAAGAAAAAGAAACACATAAATCTTCCAATTATTCAAGTACAGCAAGAACAAAAAGAAGAAAACATGTTCCTTCCAGCTCCTCCTTGGCTCTCCACTACTTAGAATGTTGACGTCTTTTTTTCAAACACAAAGTGAAGAATCTGTCTCACACTTCAACACATGTAGGAGGCGCTGCTGGACATGGCCTTGGGTAATGTACTGGCCATGGCAGTAGTGCTGTCCCCGTCTGCAACTCTCTCTTCCTTATCTCTCAGAGCTTCCTCATGCTTCATCTGGACATGGAATTCAGGACCTCCAAAGGCTGGCAGAGGGGCTGGACTCTTTGCGACCCCAGTGTTCTGGGTGGGTGACTCCTTCATTCCTTTTACAGGCCCTCACATTTATATCTAACAGATGCTGGGAATCCTCTCTACTGACCTGAGGTTGCCCTCCTTAGACCAAAGTTCTCAAGTCCCTGACAAATGTGGAGAATAAGTAAGGGGACACTCAGCCTGACAGTTCTTCCAGGAGTCTTCTACGTCTGAGAGCTGGCAGGGGCTAGTCTCCTTGTAATACCCAATATTCTGGGGGTGTTTGTTTCTCCAGTCCTGAGTAATTAATGTCCTCATATAGGCACTTGCCACCTAGATTAGAGGCTCCTAGGGAAATGCCACATCCCTGCAAACTCTTGAGCAGTGTCCTCTCTGCGAACCTTACAGAGAATGGATATCTCTTCTAAGAGAGATTACTGTGAGATGGGAAATCTATGGCACAAAGCAGATGTCCCAGGACAGGTGGTAGGCTGTAAGAAAAACAAACATATTGATCTGTTCCTTCTCTTCCCCAGCCAGATTTAGGGTCTCATGTAACTCCTTTCTGATGTGTTTGCCTTTTATAAGGAAGTGGCTGTGTTAGTCCATGTCTGTTGCTTATGACAGAATACCAGAAACGGAGTAATTTATAAAGAAACAAAATTTATTTCTTACAGTTTTGGAGGCTGGGAAGTCCATGGTCTAGGGGTACGCATATGGTGAGGGACTTCTTGGGGGTGATCTCCACCACAACACAGGGTGCCACATGGAGAGAATATGGCAAAAGCAAGAAAGCTAACCTTCTCTTTTGCCCTCCCTATAACACCATCAGAACCATGCCCATGACAATCAAATAAACCATCAACTCATTACTCCATAAATGGACCAATCCATTCACAAGGGCACAGACCTGTCAATTCCATAACCTCTTAAAGGCCCCACCATATAAATGCCATAATCGTATTTCGCACCCTCTTGACACTGCTACAATAAGGATCAAGTTTCCAAACACAAACTTTTGGGGGACACATTTGACCCACAGCTGTGACTAAGTCAGATCATTTTTTTGAACCCTCAATCTTTTGACGTTATCTGATATCACATTTTTATATGATCTTATTGTCACCAAATATTAGTTTTTTTTTCATTCAAACCTCACATTGACTTTGGTATTCTTATTGCTCTGGCTATATATTACAATCCAGTAGTTCAGCCATGGGTCTTTCTTTTTATTGACCATGATACATTTTGCAGTAATGACAGGAAAAGTATATTAAGGGACACAAGGTCTGCCTCAGGCTGGGAGGAGTAGAAGTGTGGGCTATTCAACTAACTCAGACCAAGGCTCTAGTCCCAGCCCTGTTACTTACCAACTGTGTGAACTTTGGCACATTATTAGGTGCTACGAGCCTCAGGCTCTACATCTATAAAATGAGTTTGGTAAGCCCTATCTTGTAGAATTGGTAGAATGTGTGTAAGAAATAGAAAACTCCTGGCCTAGTGATGGGAATGTGTTGGATCGCTCCCTACTGTTGACTGGTGGCTGAACTTTTGGACCAGGGATTTCACCTCTCTTAGATCTGATATAAGGAAAAGAGGGGAAGCCTCATTTGACAGCCCTGCTCTGAGCCTTCTAGGGATGATATCAAAGAGTACAGCATGACACTTTATTGTCCCCTCTATTCAAGAGTGTGTGGTCCTCTCGGTCCCCACTGAGATTCCTCTATTTGTATCCTGCCATGACACTTTGTTGTCCCCTCTATTCAAGAGCGTGTGGTCCTCTCAGTCCTCACTGAGGTTCCTCTATTTATATAGTGTCTGGGGCTCCCCTCCTTTTTTGAACTGAGGATATCTCCTCATAGTGAGGCCTGCACCTCCATGAGACCCAACAGGAGGAAGTGATAACGGCCTTCTCTGGTGTATTGGTCAACTTTTATTGCTTATAATAGAATACCTGAAACTGGGTATAATGAAAACGAAACATTTCTTATAGTTTTGGAGGCTGGGAAGTCCGAAGTCCTGGGAACGCAAGTGGTGAGTACATTCTTCTGGGTGGTGACTCTCTACAGCAATTCAGGGTGTCACACGGCAAGAGATGGCATGAGCAAAAGAGAGCTAAATTTCTCACTTATTCTCCTTATTAAGCCATCAGAAGAGCACCCATTACTCCATGAATGGATCAATCCATTCACCAGGGCACAGTCCTCATGATCCAATCACCTTTCAAAGGCTCCACTTTTCAATTGTCATAATTGGATTTCCCTCCCTCTTAACACTGTTACAATGGGGATCAAGTTTCTATTACATGAACTTTTGGGGGACATATTTAACCCATAGCATCTGGCTACACACCTGCTCATGGTCTCACAAGAATGAAAGCTGTGGCAGGCAGGTTAAGGCCCTATAATGGGTGATTTCACACAGGATTCCAACTCAGAGTCCCCAATTTAACTCCTGGGCAGGCCTATGACTTCTCCCTCAGTTGACATGGATGACCACCATAAGATCAAGACTCTCACTTCCCTGTTACTCCTGAGCAGGAACTGATGAATACCTTCACCTGACATTTCTGCTTGGTCTTTGAGGTTGACAGTAGGGAGGATTCTGCATGGCTCCCACTGATATGGGATGTGTTGTCCCAGTCTCTTCAGTGTCCTCACCCTGACTCCTGACAACCTGGAAATCATCCCTGTCTTGACATGAGGCCTATCTCCTCATACTAAGGCTCCCAAATCCCTGATACCACCTAAGAAGAAGTAAAATTTGTCTCATCTGGACTCAACCGCTCATGGTCTCCCTAGGCTATCGGTAGTGGAAGGCATCTGTGTTGTCCCCAGTATTATGAGGTAGGTGTTCCCCTCTGTCTTCAGGATCCTCACCTTGACTCCGGGCGCAACCTAGAAATCCTCTCTGTGCTGACCTGAAGCTGCTCCCTTTGTCAAGGTTCCTTATCTCTGTGAGATGACCTGGGAGGAAGTGAGCATGGCTCATCATGACACCGTGCCCAGGTCTCTCAGGTCTGACAAGAAGCACAGGGTTCTAGGTGCCCTCTTCTTTCTGGGAGGGGTCTCCTCCTTGTCACTCAGTATCATCATGTTGACTCCTGCTGAAGAGTGAGTCTCCTCTCTGCTGAATGAGGTCTTCCCCATTAGTCCAAGAACTTCATATCTCTGAGACCTCCCCCCTCAGAAAATGAGGGGTAACCTCAGTCTGAAAACTCTGCCTGTGACCTCCCAGAGCTTACTTCGGAGGCAGGACTTTCTAAGGACACCTCTGTCCTCTGTTCACTTTTGGGTTAGTTGGTTGTCTCATTCCTCATATAGGAATTTTACCTGGACACCTATCATAACCTGGTATTGCACTCTCTGCTGAACTGGATGGCCACCTATGAACCAAGTCCCTAATCTCCTTGAGACCCTCCAGGCAGATGTCAGGGGCATCTGAGCATGCCAGCTCTTCCCTGGGCCTCCCACAACTAACACCAGGGGAGGGACTAGGTGCAGCCCTGTCAGTTGTGAGTTGAGTGGTCCCTATGTCCACATGCAACGTCTTCACCTTGATTCTGCGCCCTTCTTGGAACTCCATTCTCTGATGACTTGAGGCCACGGCCTTCAGACCAAAGTCCTCACCTTGCTGAAAGTCCTCACTGAAAGTCAGTGTCAGCCACAAACAACCAGGACAGTTCCAGACTTTGAAGGGCTAACAATCAGGATGTGACTTTATGGGATCCTACTGTTCTGGCTGGGTCCTTCCGTCACCCTCATTCAGGTTTATCACCTTCATTTCTATGAGAGGCAGGAACTCTTTCCTCTGTAGACCTAAAATACTGACCTAAGGATGCTGTCCCTATATCCCTCAGAAGCCTGAAGAATATAGAAGGGGATGCTCTGACTGACAGATCTGTTTGGGACCATCAGTGCCTGCAAGTGGACAGGCTGGTCTCTCTGTGACCCACCCCCCCTGCCATATCCTGGAATGTTGGTTTCCCCAGTACTCCTACCTGGGATGTCGGTTTTCCCAGCCCTCATCTTGGCTCTGTCGTTGGTTTGAAGGCTTCCTGGAAAACAACATATCCCTGCAAACTCTCGAGCAGTTTTCCCTCTGCAAACCTTGCAGAGAATGGGTGCCTGTCCCAGCAATGGAGTGAGATGAAAAGGCTGCAGACAAGGCAGGGGGCCCGGGACAGGTGGTGGGGTGTCAGAGATATTTCTCTTCATCAGCTAGACTTAGATTCTCATGTAACTCCTGCCCTAACAGATTTACCTTCTACAGGGAAGAGGTTGTTTAGGATGATAAGGGGAGCCCCTGACCTTTTAGAGTTATGTAACATTAGGAATATAATCATACTGTCACTAAATATTGTCTCTTTCTTTTCTTTATGTATACTCTCAGTTATTTTGGCATTCTTGTTGCACTGGTTATGTATTCCAAAACCAGGAGTTTGGGCACAAGGTGAATCTTTTTATCACCTGACACACATTTTGGAGTACTGAGAAGAAAATTGAAATAAGAGACACAGAGTGTGCTTTAGGATGGGAGGAGTGGAAGACTGTGGGCTCTAGAGTAATTCATACCAGGGGTATAGTCCCAACCCTTTTACTTACTGCACTTATGAACATGGGCATATTACCAAGCTCTATGAAGCAGGTGTGATAAGTCCTGTCTTGGAGGACTGGTAGAAATATATGTAATGTATGCAAAGCATCTGTGGCTGTGCTTGTCTTGCATTGAAACATTAGGGAGTGGCAGTTATTACTATGATGATTTTGACCTGAGACATTACCATCCATCTGGCTGGGGGTTTTTTTTGTTGTTGTTTGTTTGTTTGTTTGTTTTTATCCAGGACATGTTAGAGAATACCCAGCATCCTAGGACAAACAAACAAAAACAGCCAAAATGCTGCTTAGCAATAAAATCTAAGCAATACTTTTCCTTTGTCCCCTCTATACCCTGCTTTTTACTTTATGAAGGAGAAAGTATTTCATCCTCTTCCATAATGATAGCTTCTAGAATCTATAATTGCCTGAGCAAGAGCTGAGTTTTCTTTGACTAAACATTCCCAGTACAAGCATGAAGACTTCCATTCCAAAGAGCAGATGCTCAACTAATGTTTGGGTAAAGTAAGAGCCATGAACAAGAAGTCTAATTCAATATGATTTAATTTCTACACACTCTTGCATAACATTAGCAAATCCAGACATGTACCTTTTAAATCCATGAAAAGAAAAAGAAAGGCTAAAGCCAACCAAAAACTGACCAACTTTTACTGTTTTTCTCTGTCTTCTGATCTCAACTACTTTACTGTGCAGTCTTTCACATTTCCAAGGATAGTCCTATTTCAATGCCATGTTAACTTGTTCTTGATCACAAAAATAATTTAAAGATTGCCAATTTGTATTTCAAAATGCAAAACTTTTACTACTAATCTTGATAAGCAGCAATAAAATATGATCCATGCCATTCATAAGCTTATATTCTGAAAGCAACACCAGTTGAAAACGCACACACACTCACACAAAACAGATTAGTCAGTAAGTTATTCACGCAAAACAAGAACAAAGAAGGTAACAGGCCTTCTCAACCAGAAAGTGAAGAATGTGCCACAGATGTCACTAGGGGTGAGAGCAGCTGCTGGACTCAACCCTGGGACCCAGACTGGCTTTGGCAGAAGTGCCACTTCCAGCTGCAGCTCTTGCTTGAACTCTTCCTTCCTCATCTCTCAAAGCCTCTTCATAAAGGTTTGTGAAGGAAATAGGAGCACTATAACTGACCTTGGCCCAAAGCTCCAGGACTTTCATCTTGCTGGTTTCAGCATGGGCTTTTGGACCCCACAGGAACTGATAGCATGGAGGATCACTGTTGGGCACCTGCTGGTACTCCAGGTACCTTTCCTTCACCAGATCTTGGGTGATGAGCTTCCTGGCATCCCCAAAGATGAAATGACTCTTCCCATCATAGACTCCCAACGTATTCAGGAATTCCCAGATTTCTTCCTCGGAGGCGCACATGCCGTTTAAGAAGATCACACCCAGGAGAGGCATTAGAAGCCCGTTCCTAGGAAGTCTCCAGCAATCGCTCAGGCTTCCACCATCGGAGAGATCTAGCTTGCTGACAAGAGTATAGGAGTGATTTCTGGGGTTGACTTCCTTCAAGTCAAGGCCAAAGACCAGCTCTATGCGCTCACAGGCCCTTTTGAGGATCTCAGGGAATTGCTCCCTGTACCTTTTGCTGACAACCTTCAGCATCTCTACCTTCATAATGGGCTCTTTCATTTTATACTTGTACATTAGGAACTGCACTAACATTCCTGCCTTCCTGGTTAGAAGATCATGGTGTGAGCTCTCAGTGGAGGTTGAGGCCTGGGAGGAATTTTTTCTTCCCTCACCTTTACCCTTGGCACCTTTACCAGATCTCTTGCGTGAAACACCCACAGCAGCAGTGGGGGTGTGGGGGGCTCCCTGAGGCTTCTGGGGAATGCCAGCAGCAGGGGAGCCAGGGGGAGTAACCCCCAAAACAAGAGAGGAAGTGGAAGGGGACTCTTCCTCTGCTGCAGCGGCCTGAGCACCCTGAAGATCCTGGGTCTCACTTTGGGCCTGGTGGTGTTTCTCACGGGCTCGGAGCTTACTCTTTCGGCCCCGAGGCATGATGACTGTGGTCAGGGACAGCAGGCAGGAATGTGGGAAGGAAGTCAGGTGATGAGGGCACCTGGAGGAGGGAGAAAAATATTCCTTGAGCACCTGTATCAGGGAGATACCATCTTGGTTTTTTGGAAGCCACTTCTGCTGATTTCCGTGAGGTGACTGCTCTAGGAACCCACAGGGCTTCTGCTTTTCTCTTCAGCCTATCCCCTGGGAACCCATATAGAAACCATAAGACCCTCAGAGTGAGTTTCAGGCTCCATCATGATGGCCATGCTTTGAGCTTGCTGGGGTGACAGCAGATACTGGCAGTGGGTTCCCCTGTCTTTTGGTCTTTGAGGTCCTCTCAGGCACCTTTGAAATTAGCATACTGACTTTTGGCAGGGCCTGGGTCACTCCCCTGTGCTACTCTGAGTTGACTTCTCAAAGCTCCCTGGT